>NC_090447.1:1522403013-1522703013 GCF_031143425.1 Pleurodeles waltl | reverse complement strand
TTTTAAAACTAGACACTTCATGCAATTTTCAACAGTTCCTGGGGGAGGTAAGTGTTTGTTAGTTTTGCAGGTAAGTAAACCACCTACAGGGTTCAAAGTTGGGTCCAAGGTAGCCCACCGTTGGGGGTTCACAGCAACCCCAAAGTTACCACACCAGCAGCTCAGGGCCGGTCAGGTGCAGAGGTCAAAGTGATGCCCAAAACGCATAGGCTTCAATGAAGAAGGGGGTGCCCCGGTTCCAGTCTGCCAGCAGGTAAGTACCCGCGTCTTCGGAGGGCAGACCAGGGGGTTTTTGTAGGGCACCGAGGGGGACACAAGTCAGCAGAAAAAGTACACCCTCAGCGGTACGGGGGCGGCCGGGTGCAGTGTGCAAACAGGCATCGGGTTTGCAATGTAGTTGAATGGGAGACGCAGGGGTCTCTTCAGCGAAGCAGGCAGGCAAGGGGGGGCTCCTCTGGAAGCCACCACCTGAGCAAGGGAGAGGGCCACCTGGGGGTCACATCTGCACTGGAGGTCGGATCTTTCAGGTCCTGGGGGCTGCGGGTGCAGTGTCTTTACCAGGCGTCGGGTTCTTTGAAGCAGGCAGTCGCGGTCAGGGAGGAGCCTCTGGATTCCCTCTGCAGGTGTCGCTGTGGGGGCTCAGTGAGGTCAACTCTGGCTACTCACGGGCTCGCAGTCGCCGGGGAGTCCTCCCTGTAGTGTTGTTTCTCCACAAGTCGAGCCGGGGGCGTCGGGTGCAGAGTGCAAAGTCTCATGCTTCCGGCGGGAAATGTGTGTTCTTTTAAAAGTTGCTTCTTTTGTTGCAAAGATGTTTCTTCTTTGGAGCAGAGCCGCTGTCCTCGGGAGTTCTTGGTCCTTTTAAATGCAGGGTAGTCGTCTGAGGCTTCAGAGGTCGCTGGACCCTGTGGAACGCGTCGCTGTTGCAGTTTTTCTTGAAGTGGGGAGACAGGCCGGTAGAGCTGGGGCCAAAGCAGTTGGTGTCTCCGTCTTCTCTGCAGGGCTTTCAGGTCAGCAGTCCTTCTTCGTCTTAGGTTGCAGGAATCTGTTTTCCTAGGTTCTGGGAGCCCCTAAATACTCGATTTAGGGGTGTGTTTAGGTCTGGGGTTAGTAGCCAATGGCTACTAGCCCTGAGGGTGGCTACACCCTCTTTGTGCCTCCTCCCTGATGGGAGGGGGGCACATCCCTAATCCTATTGGGGGAATCCTCCATCTGCAAGATGGAGGATTTCTAAAAGTCAGAGTCACCTCAGCTCAGGACACCTTAGGGGCTGTCCTGACTGGCCAGTGACTCCTCCTTGTTCTTCTCATTATCTCCTCCGGCCTTGCCGCCAAAAGTGGGTCAGTGGCCAGAGGGGGCGGGCAACTCCACTAGCTGGAGTGCCTTGGGGTGCTGTAACAAAGGGGGTGAGCCCTTGAGGCTCACCGCCAGGTGTTACAGTTCCTGCAGGGGGAGGTGAGAAGCACCTCCACCCAGTACAGGCTTTGTTGCTAGCCACAGAGTGACAAAGGCACTCTCTCCATGTGGCCAGCAACAAGTCTGGTGTGTGGCAGGCTGCTAAAACTAGTCAGCCCACACTGGTAGTTGGGAATGGTTTCAGGGGGTATCTCTAAGATGCCCTCCGGGGTGTATTTTACAATAAAATGTACACTGCCATCAGTGTGCATTTATTGTGCTGAGAAGTTTGTTCCCAAACTTCCCAGTTTTCAGTATAGCCATTATGGTGCTGTGGAGTTTGTGTATGACAGACTCCCAGACCATATACTCTTATGGCTACCCTGCACTTACAATGTCTAAGGTTTTGCTTAGACACTGTAGGGGCATAGTGCTCATGCACTTGTGCCCTCACCTATGGTATAGTGCACCCTGCCTTAGGGCTGTAAGGCCTGCTAGAGGGGTGACTTATCTATACCTATAGGCAGTGTGAGGTTGGCATGGCACCCTGAGGGGAGTGCCATGTCGACTTAGTCATTCTATCCCCATCAGCACGCACAAGCTGGCAAGCAGTGTGTCTGTGCTGAGTGAGGGGTCTCCAGTGTGGCATAAGACATGCTGCAGCCCTTAGAGACCTTCCCTGGCATCAGGGCCCTTGGTACCAGGGGTACCAGCTACAATGGACTTACCTGGATGCCAGGGTGTGCCAATTGTGGAAACAAAGGTACAGGTTAGGGAAAGAACACTGGTGCTGGGGCCTGGTCAGCAGGCCTCAGCACACCTTCAAATCATAACTTGGCATCAGCAAAGGCAAAAAGTTAGGGGGTAACCATGCCAAGGAGGCATTTCCTTACACCCTTTTTTTGTTTTGTGCCGGGGTGCCCCCTTTTGCCCCCTTTGGCAAGGGTCACCCCCTAAAGGGGACACAGAGCTGTTGGCCATTTCTGCCAGCCAATGTTTTTTACTCCCATCTGCCCACAAAGAATCCACTTAGGCACCAGGGATCCTGTGTGTGTGTTTTGTGTGTGTGGGGGGTTGGCACCTTTGGCAAGGGTCGCCCCCCAAAGGGGGCATGTTACTGATGGCCATTTCTGCTCCCCGTGGGGGCAGATTGGGCTATTTTGGTTACGCCTATCTGCCCCCCAAGGGGCAGCAGCCACCAAGACATGAGGGATATTTTTTGTTCCCCTTAGTTTTTTATAAAGAAGTTTTTTATTATTTGTGGTAAATAAAACTTAACATCATAAGCATCTTTCAACCAAGTGGCATACATTACTGTATAACGTCCTACTATGAACAGGAAACAAAGTAAGGTCAATTAGAATCACTTAAATTGAAATAAAATAAAATAAAAATAAAGGAAATAAAAGGAAATAAAGGGGGAGTGCCCCCGTCCACGAGCGTTCAGTCGCATTTGCTATAGGTGTTTGGGTTGTTCTGGCGCTGAAGGGCTAGTTTCAAACGAGGATTTAGCTTTCGGTGACCATACCTCACAGTAGTGGGGAGATAGGTTTCTCATGATCCCGGTACATGACCGGGGGAGGGTTCAAGGTTTGTGTGGGCATGGGCCCGCTAGTGGGTTTAGTGTTTCAAATAAGTGTTAGGATCTTCCATATTTTAGTCGCCCCTCAAGGCCTCCCATCCTCCCCAAATCTTATCATATTTGCCCGGGCAGCCCCTGGCCTCATATACCTGTCTCTCCTGTTGTGCACACCAGTCCATTCCCTGCCTCCATTCGTTTAGGGATGGCGCCCCTTCTGTCATCCATTTGGTCATAATATCTCTTTTGGCAACTGTAGGAAGTTGGCTCTGTATGCACTATTTCAAAGTAAGGAATAGTATGCACAGAGTCCAAGGGTTCCCCTTAGAGGTAAGATAGTGGCAAAAAGAGATAATACTAATGCTCTATTTTGTGGTAGTGTGGTCGAGCAGTAGGCTTATCAAAGGAGTAGTGTTAAGCATTTGTTGTACACACACAGGCAATACATGAGGAACACACACTCAGAGACAATTCCAGGCCAATAGGTTTTTGTATAGAAAAATATATTTTCTTAGTTTATTTTAAGAACCACAGGTTCAAATTTTACATGTAATACTTCAAATGAAAGGTATTACAGGTAAGTACTTTAGGAACTTTGAATAATCACAATAGCATATATACTTTTCAAATAAAACACATATAGCTATTTTTAAAACTAGACTGCAATTTTCACAGTTCCTAGGGGAGGTAAGTAATTGTTAGTTCTTGCAGGTAAGTAAACCACCTATGGGGTTGAAGTTTGGGTCCAAGGTAGCCCACCGTTGGGGGTTCAGAGCAACCCCAAAGTTACCACACCAGCAGCTCAGGGCCGGTCAGGTGCAGAGTTCAAAGTGGTGCCCAAAACACATAGGCTTCAATGGAGAAGGGGGTGCCCCGGTTCCAGTCTGCCAGCAGGTAAGTACCCGCGTCTTCGTGGGGCAGACCAGGGGGGTTTTGTAGGGCACCGGGGGGGACACAAGTTAGCACAGAAAGTACACCCTCAGCGGCACGGGGGCGGCCGGGTGCAGTGTGCAAACACACGTCGGGTTTTCTATTGGAATCAATGGGAGACCAAGGGGTCTCTTCAGCGATGCAGGCAGGCAAGGGGGGGGGCTCCTCGGGGTAGCCACCACCTGGTTAAGGGAGAGGGCCTCCTGGGGGTCACTCCTGCACTGGAGTTCCGATCTTTCAGGTCCTGGGGGCTGCGGGTGCAGAGTCTTTTCCAGGCGTCGGGATCGGGGAGTCAGGCAGTCGCGGTCAGGGGGAGCCTCGGGATTCCCTCTGCAGGCGTCGCTGTGGGGGCTCAGGGGGGGCAACTCTGGCTACTCACAGTCTCGTAGTCGCAGAGGAGTCCTCGCTGAAGTATTTGTTCTCCACAAGTCGAGCCGGGGGCGTCGGGTGCAGAGTTGCAACTCTCACGCTTCTGGCGGGAAACGCAGTTGTCTTGAAGTTGCTTCTTTGGAAACAAAGTTGCAGTCTTTGGTGAACAGGGCCGCTGTTCTCGGGAGTTTCTTGGTCCTTCTAGAGCAGGGCAGTCCTCTGAGGATTCAGAGGTCGCTGATCCTGGGTAAAGCGTCGCTGGAGCAGTTTCTTCAGAAGGGGGGAGACAGGCCGGTAGAGCTGGGGCCAAAGCAGTTGGTGTCTCCGTCTTCTCTGCAGGGTTTTTCAGCTCAGCAGTCCTCTTCTTCTTAGGTTGCAGGAATCTGTCTTGCTTGGTTCTGGGAGCCCCTAAATACTCGATTTAGGGGTGTGTTTAGGTCTGGGAGGGCAGCAGCCAATGGCTACTGTCCTTGAGGGTGGCTAAACCCTCTTTGTGCCTCCTCCCTGAGGGGAGGGGGGCACATCCCTATTCCTATTGGGGGAATCCTCCATCTGCAAGATGGAGGATTTCTAAAAGTCAGAGTCACCTCAGCTCAGGACACCTTAGGGGCTGTCCTGACTGGCCAGTGACTCCTCCTTGTTCTTCTCATTATCTCCTTCGGCCTTGCCGCCAAAAGTGGGGCAGTGGCCAGAGGGGGCGGGCAACTCCACTAGCTGGAGTGCCCTGGGGTGCTGTAACAAAGGGGGTGAGCCCTTGAGGCTCACCGCCAGGTGTTACACTTCCTGCAGGGGGAGGTGAGAAGCACCTCCACCCAGTACAGGCTTTGTTGCTAGCCACAGAGTGACAAAGGCACTCTCTCCATGTGGCCAGCAACAAATCTGGTGTGTGGCAGGCTGCTAAAACTAGTCAGCCCACACTGGTAGTCGGGTATGGTTTCAGGGGGTATCTCTAAGATGCCCTCCGGGGTGTATTTTACAATAAAATGTACACTGCCATCAGTGTGCATTTATTGTGCTGAGAAGTTTGTTCCCAAACTTCCCAGTTTTCAGTATAGCCATTATGGGGCTGTGGAGTTTGTGTATGACAGACTCCCAGACCATATACTCTTATGGCTACCCTGCACTTACAATGTCTAAGGTTTTGCTTAGACACTGTAGGGGCATAGTGCTCATGCACTTGTGCCCTCACCTATGGTATAGTGCACCCTGCCTTAGGGCTGTAAGGCCTGCTAGAGGGGTGACTTATCTATACCTATAGGCAGTGTGAGGTTGGCATGGCACCCTGAGGGGAGTGCCATGTCGACTTAGTCATTTTATCCCCACCAGCATACACAAGCTGGCAAGCAGTGTGTCTGTGCTGAGTGAGGGGTCTCCAGTGTGGCATAAGACATGCTGCAGCCCTTAGAGACCTTCCCTGGCATCAGGGCCCTTGGTACCAGGGGTACCAGCTACAAGGGACTTACCTGGATGCCAGGGTGTGCCAATTGTGGAAACAAAGGTACAGGTTAGGGAAAGAACACTGGTGCTGGGGCCTGGTTAGCAGTCCTCAGCACACCTTCAAATCATAACTTGGCATCAGCAAAGGCAAAAAGTTAGGGGGTAACCATGCCAAGGAGGCATTTCCTTACACCCTTTTTTTGTTTTGTGCTGGGGTGCCCCCTTTTGCCCCCTTTGGCAAGGGTCACCCCCTAAAGGGGACACAGAGCTGTTGGCCATTTCTGCCAGCCAATTTGTTTTACTCCCATCTGCCCCCAAAGAATCCACTTAGGCACCAGGGATCCTGTGTGTGTGTTTTGTGTGTGTGGGGGGGGCGGCACCTTTGGCAAGGGTCGCCCCCCAAAGGGGGCATGTTACTGATGGCCATTTCTGCTCCCCGTGGGGGCAGATTGGGCTATTTTGGTTACGCCTATCTGCCCCCCAGGGGGCAGCAGCCACCAAGACATGAGGGATATTTTTTGTTCCCCTTAGTTTTTTATAAAGAAGTTTTTTATTATTTGCGGTAAATAAAACTTAACATCATAAGCATCTTTCAACCAAGTGGCATACATTACTGTATAACGTCCTACTATGAACAGGAAACAAAGTAAGGTCAATTAGAATCACTTAAATTGAAATAAAAAAAAAAAAAAAAAAGGAAATAAAAGGAAATAAAGAGGGAGTGCCCCCTGTCCATGAGCGTTCAGTCGCGTTTGCTATAGGTGTTTGGGTTGTTCTGGCGCTGAAGGGCTAGTTTCAAACGAGGATTTAGCTTTCGGTGACCATACCTCACAGTAGTGGGGAGATAGGTTTCTCATGATCCCGGTACATGACCGGGGGAGGGTTCAAGGTTTGTGTGGGCATGGGCCCGCTAGTGGGTTTAGTGTTTCAAATAAGTGTTAGGATCTTCCATATTTTAGTCGCCCCTCAAGGCCTCCCATCCTCCCCAAATCTTATCATATTTGCCCGGGCAGCCCCTGGCCTCATATACCTGTCTCTCCTGTTGTGCACTCCAGTCCATTCCCTGCCTCCATTCGTTTAGGGATGGCGCCCCTTCTGTCATCCATTTGGTCATAATATCTCTTTTGGCAACTGTAGGAAGTTGGCTCTGTATGCACTATTTCAAAGTAAGGAATAGTATGCACAGAGTCCAAGGGTTCCCCTTAGAGGTAAGATAGTGGCAAAAAGAGATAATACTAATGCTCTATTTTGTGGTAGTGTGGTCGAGCAGTAGGCTTATCAAAGGAGTAGTGTTAAGCATTTGTTGTACACACACAGGCAATACATGAGGAACACACACTCAGAGACAATTCCAGGCCAATAGGTTTTTGTATAGAAAAATATATTTTCTTAGTTTATTTTAAGAACCACAGGTTCAAATTGTACATGTAATACTTCAAATGAAAGGTATTGCAGGTAAGTACTTTAGGAACTTTGAATAATCACAATAGCATATATACTTTTCAAATAAAACACATATAGCTATTTTTAAAACTAGACAGTGCAATTTTCACAGTTCCTAGGGGAGGTAAGTAATTGTTAGTTCTTGCAGGTAAGTAAACCACCTATGGGGTTGAAGTTTGGGTCCAAGGTAGCCCACCGTTGGGGGTTCAGAGCAACCCCAAAGTTACCACACCAGCAGCTCAGGGCCGGTCAGGTGCAGAGTTCAAAGTGGTGCCCAAAACACATAGGCTTCAATGGAGAAGGGGGTGCCCCGGTTCCAGTCTGCCAGCAGGTAAGTACCCGCGTCTTCGTGGGGCAGACCAGGGGGGTTTTGTAGGGCACCGGGGGGGACACAAGTTAGCACAGAAAGTACACCCTCAGCAGCACGGGGGCGGCGGGGTGCAGTGTGCAAACACACGTCGGGTTTTCTATTGGAATCAATGGGAGACCAAGGGGTCTCTTCAGCGATGCAGGCAAGGGGGGGGGCTCCTCGGGGTAGCCACCACCTGGGCAAGGGAGAGGGCCTCCTGGGGGTCACTCCTGCACTGGAGTTCCGATCTTTCAGGTCCTGGGGGCTGCGGGTGCAGAGTCTTTTCCAGGTGTCGGGATCGGGGAGTCAGGCAGTCACGGTCAGGGGGAGCCTCGGGATTCCCTCTGCAGGCGTCGCTGTGGGGGCTCAGGGGGGGGCAACTCTGGCTACTCACGGTCTCGTAGTCGCCGGGGAGTCCTCCCTGAAGTGTTTGTTCTCCACAAGTCGTGCCGGGGGCGTCGGGTGCAGAGTTGCAAGTCTCACGCTTCTGGCGGGAAACGCAGTTGTCTTGAAGTTGCTTCTTTGGAAACAAAGTTGCAGTCTTTGGTGAACAGGGCCGCTGTTCTCAGGAGTTTCTTGGTCCTTCTAGAGCAGGGCAGTCCTCTGAGGATTCAGAGGTCGCTGATCCTGGGTAAAGCGTCGCTGGAGCAGTTTCTTCAGAAGGGGGGAGACAGGCCGGTAGAGCTGGGGCCAAAGCAGTTGGTGTCTCCGTCTTCTCTGCAGGGTTTTTCAGCTCAGCAGTCCTCTTCTTCTTAGGTTGCAGGAATCTGTCTTGCTTGGTTCTGGGAGCCCCTAAATACTCGATTTAGGGGTGTGTTTAGGTCTGGGAGGGCAGCAGCCAATGGCTACTGTCCTTGAGGGTGGCTACACCCTCTTTGTGCCTCCTCCCTGAGGGGAAGGGGGCACATCCCTATTCCTATTGGGGGAATCCTCCATCTGCAAGATGGAGGATTTCTAAAAGTCAGAGTCACCTCAGCTCAGGACACCTTAGGGGCTGTCCTGACTGGCCAGTGACTCCTTGTTTTTCTCATTATCTCTCCTGGACTTGCCGCCAAAAGTGGGGGCTGTGTCCAGGGGGCGGGCATCTCCACTAGTTGGAGTGCCCTGGGGCATTGTAACACGAAGCCTGAGCCTTTGAGGCTCACTGCTAGGTGTTACAGTTCCTGCAGGGGGGAGGTGTGAAGCACCTCCACCCAGAGTAGGCTTTGTTTCTGTCCTCAGAGAGCACAAAGGCCCTCACCACATGGGGTCAGAAACTCATCTCTCAGCAGCAGGCTGGCACAGACCAGTCAGTCCTGCACTGAAGAATTGGGTAAAATACAGGGGGCATCTCGAAGATGCCCTCTGTGTGCATTTTTTAATAAATCCAACACTGGCATCAGTGTGGGTTTATTATTCTGAGAAGTTTGATACTAAACTTCCCAGTATTCAGTGTAGCCATTATGGAGCTGTGGAGTTTGTTTTTGACAGACTCCCAGACCATATACTCTTATGGCTACCCTGCACTTACAATGTCTAAGGTTTTGCTTAGACACTGTAGGGGCATAGTGCTCATGCACCTATGCCCTCACCTGTGGTATAGTGCAGCCTGCCTTAGGGCTGTAAGGCCTGCTAGAGGGGTGACTTACCTAGGCCACAGGCAGTGTGAGGTTGGCATGGCACCCCGAGGGGAGTGCCATGTCGACTTAGTCATTTTCTCCCCACCAGCACACACAAGCTGACAAGCAGTGTGTCTGTGCTGAGTGAGGGGTCCCTAGGGTGGCATAAGACATGCTGCAGCCCTTAGAGACCTTCCCTGGCATCAGGGCCCTTGGTACCAGGGGTACCAGTTACAAGGGACTTACCTGGGTGCCAGGGTTGTGCCAATTGTGGAGACAATGGTACATTTTAGGTGACAGAACACTGGTGCTGGGGGCCTGGTTAGCAGGGTCCCAGCACACTTCTCAGTCCAGTCAGCATCAGTATCAGGCAAAAAGTGGGGGTAACTGCAAAAGGGAGCCATTTCTTTACACAAGCCCCCCCCAGCCCACAGGCCAGGAGACTCAGCCAAAGCTGGGAGAGTCTTCCTAGTCTGTCAGACGAGGAAGAGTAGAGGAAATAGGCTGGTTTGTTACTCTGCCTTACATCTTCCTGTTCAGGTCATTCCCTCTGGGGAACTGATCCACTTCCACAGTGATAGGACCTAGTCTTAATTGCCTCTTGTCTGTGCTCCATTCTCTCTATTTTGGGGTTAGAGGTATCCACCTCTGCTAATCTCATCTTAGCCAGGGTCACCCCTAGCTTACCCAAAGAGGTTACCCAGAGCTGGAGTAACCCCACCATGACCAATAGGGTCAGGGGCCTAACTTGCTATTTGGCATGGGGTCAGACCACCATGCCAAGGATAGTGCAGCCATAAAGGCTAGCACCCAGCAGAGGCAACTGACAGCTGTCAGTGCCCAGAACCACACCTTTAGCTCTTCCCCTACAAGGGAAGGGGCTAAGTTACAGGCTTCTTTGGGTTCAGGGTGCCTGTCTGCTGTATTAGAGTGGGGGGTTACCACATCTTGTGGTAAACACCCTTCTTCCACTCTTTCTTCTGTTAGCTGAGGAGCCACCCACTCAGGCTTAACAGTTGCCTGACTAGCCAGGACTTCTTGTGGGTCAGGTTGGACTTTACCAGTGCCATTTTTGGAGTTCTCCCCTACTGGAGCAGAATCTCCTTGGCTTGCTGGAACCTTGGCTAAAGGTTGTCCACCCTTCCTACACGGTTTTCTTTTCTTTTTCTTCTGGGGCCTGCTTGCAGTTACTGCAGGGGCAGGACCTCCAGAATCCTTGGGAGAGGGTTGGCACTGGACCAGTTCCTCTCTTGGGCTCTGACTAACCTCTGGGTAGTCATTTCCAAGGAGACAATCAAGGGGGAGGTCTGTACTGACTACCACCCTTCTCCAGCTAAAAGTCAAACCCACTTCTATGGGCACAAAAGCCATAGGCCTATCAGTGACCCTGTCTGGGCTAACTCTTACTCTGGCAGTCTCACCTGGGATGTACTGGTTTGAGAACACCAGCCTGTCATGCACAATAGTGTGACTGGCACAAGTGTCTCTCAGGGCAGTGGCTGGGATTCCATTCACCAGTAGGTGGTGGAAGTGTCTACTTCCCTCTGGAATCTCCAACTCACCTGTTGGGCCCTTTTTCCAGTTGAAGGCTATGAAGACCTCCTCATCTGAGGAGTCATCCCCAATGGCTACACTGGTTACCCCTGGGATTTTGCTAGGGGGTTTGTTTTTGGGACAAGAAGTGTCCTTGGTGTGGTGCCCTGTCTGTCTACAGTTATGGCACCATGCCTTAGTGGCATCCCAGTTCTTACCCTGGTACCCACCTTTGTTTTGGGTTGTGTCTCGGGACCCACCCACCTGGCCTGGTTTTTGGGGGCCTACAGAGGACTCTTTATTTCTAGTGTCACCCACTTTCTCCTGGGGAGGCTTTGTAACCCCTTTCTTTTGGTCACCCCCAGTGGAAGTTTTGGTTACCCTAGTCTTGACCCAGTGGTCTGCCTTCTTTCCCAATTCTTGGGGAGAAATTGGACCTAGGTCTACCAGATACTGATGCAACTTTTCATTGAAGCAGTTACTTAAAATGTGTTCTTTCATAAACAAATTATAAAGCCCAACATAGTCATGCACTTCATTTCCAGTTACCCAACCATCCAGTGTTTTCACTGAGTAGTCTACAAAATCAACCCAGGTCTGACTCGAGGATTTTTGAGCCCCCCTGAACCTAATCCTGTACTCCTCAGTGGAGAATCCAAAGCCCTCAATCAGGGTAGCCTTCATGAGGTCATAAGATTCTGCATCTTTTCCAGAGAGTGTGAGGAGTCTATCCCTACACTTTCCAGTGAACATTTCCCAAAGGAGAGCACCCCAGTGAGATCTGTTTACTTTTCTGGTTGCACAAGCCCTCTCAAAAACTGTGAACCATTTGGTAATGTCATCACCATCTTCATATTTAGTTACAATCCCTTTAGGGATTTTCAACATGTCAGGAGAATCTCTGACCCTATTTATGTTGCTGCCACCATTGATGGGACCTAAGCCCATCTCTTGTCTTTCTCTTTCTATGGCTAGGATCTGTCTTTCCAAAGCCAATCTTTTGGCCATCCTGGCTAGCAGAAGGTCCTCTTCACTGAGGCTATCCTCAGTGATTCCAGAGGTGCTGGTCCCTCCTGTGAGGGAAGCAGCATCTCTGACTAACACAGTTGGAATCAGGGATTGTGGGTCCCTGGGTTCCCTAGTTAGGACTGGAAGGGGGGAATTCTCCTCCAGTTCACTATCATCATCCTCTGGGTTGTCATCCCCAGAGGGGTTGGCTTTTTCAAACTCTGCCAAAAGCTCCTGGAGCTGTTGTTTGGAGGGTCTTGAGCCAATTGTGATTTTCTTTAGGTTGCAGAGTGACCTTAGCTCCCTCATCTTAAGATGGAGGTAAGGTGTGAGTTCGAGTTCCTCCACATTCACATCTGCACTAGACATTATGGTGGTCATTCTGACCTCGGCGGTAAAAGGCACTTACCGCCGGTCAGAAGACCACCATAACACCGCCGCGGTCACGGTAAACCGCCACAGTCATTCTGACCCGCAACAGGCAAACCGCCAAAAACCCGACATCCACAGAAGGCCGCCACACCAACGGGCAGCGAAAAACTGGCGATGACCAAACCTCCACCGTCACGCCAACAGAAATCCGCCCATGCCATTCCGACCCACGAATCCACGTGGCGGTCATTCAACCGCGGTATTCCATTGGCGTTACACACCGCCGCGGTCAAAATACACACCCAGCTCCAAAACACAGCCACATTGGACAATTTGAAATACACACACCTGATACACATACAAACAACACTCCCACACATCCAATCAACTATAAAACACACACCCACATCACCCACAAACCCCCACTACTAGAAATTCGGGGAGAAGGCGAGAGAGAGAGAGAGAGAGCACAGCTTACGAAAACCCCAACACACAGAGGAACACAACATCATCACCCACACTACATCCACGCACAAACCACCACACACCACCACACACACCACACTCATCACCGCAAACACCACCCCACACCTCATCCACACTACCCCATGGCACCCCAAAGACACCCCAGGTTCTCGGACGCAGAACTCAGGGTCATGGTGAAGGAAATACTGCGGGTAGAGCCCAGGCTCTTCGGGACACAGGTGCAGCACACCACCATTGCCAGGAAGATGGAGCTATGGCAAAGGATAGTCGACAGGGTCAACGCTGTGGGACAGCATCCACGAAATAGGGAGGACATCCGAAAGCGGTGGAACGACCTACGGGGGAAGGTGCAGTCGATGGTGTCTCGACACAACATCGCGGTACAGAAGACTGGCGGCGGACCCCCACTACAACCCCCAGAATTCACAGCATTGGAGGAACAAGTCTTGAACATCCTGCATCCTGAGGGCCTCGCAGGAGTAGGCGGAGGAATGGACTCTGGTAAGTCTAATCTCAACTACTTCATCCCCCCCACCCACCAGCATGCCAACCCACACCCCCATCCTCACCCTCAACCCCCATCACACATCCTCCTTGCTAATGTCTCACCAGCACAACCCACCCATCCCAACACCAAGCCCTGCATGCCACCACAAACCATGGACACCCATCACCTAAGCATGCCCACTGCACATACCCATCCCCCCCACAAACCACCCTCACAACACCTCCCCCAAGGGAATGCCAGCACTGGGGTAGAAGGGCACACACACATTGCACGCAATGGCACACACAGAAGCAATAACCATACTCTTATACCCCTGCAGGACCCGAACGCCACCACACCGCCCAGGAGGGTCCAGAAATGTCCATCCCACCCCCAGAACAGGCCCCCAGTGATGACAGCAGCTCTGTCGACCTGGAACCAGATGACCAGCCCGGACCATCGGGGACCTCTGGACAGTCGGTTCCCCTGAGACAGCCACAGGCCACAGCAGACCTACCCCCCTCTGGGAACACCAGCACAGCACCCACCCAGTGGGCCCATGCCTCTGTTTCCAGGACAGGTCAATCAGCGGTGTGTCCACCACTACAGGGCACCCAGGTTAACCCACCACCCCAACAACAACAGGGACCTGGGGGCAGTGGTAGTGGGCACACGGTCCAGGGGACAGAGGCCCAGGAACACAGGGGAACTGGGAGGGCTGCTGTGCGACAGAGGGAGGACAGGCCCAGGGAACCCACTCTCCACGAGGCCCTCACCTCCATCATGGGAGCGTACCACCACTCCCAGGAGACAATGGTGACGGTCCTGGCCAGGTTCCAGGAGATCCAGGCCCTGCAGGAGGAACAGTACATGGGGTTCCGGGAAGAACTCCGCAACATTAGTTCCGCAATGGGTACCATCGTCGTGGCACTCAACCTGATTGTCACCACATTGCAGGACCATGTGGCACCCCAAAGGGCCCCTGTCACTAGCATGGAGGAAGAACAGCCGACCACCTCTGCCGGCGCTAGTGGACAGGAGGCCCCTACACAACAGCAACGGGCCACCCGAACCGCACCCCCTGCAGAAGAAGAACCACCCCGCAAGAGGGGCCTGAGATCACGTAAGAAGACAGAGTAGGATGTCAAGACCCCCGCCAGGAAAGGATACCCCCTGATGTCATCCCACTGTCCCACTTGTTCACCCTGTCCAACCTTAAACTGCCCCTGCTCCGCCTTCCACAGGCATATGGACAATGCACCTGTGCGACTGAAAGTCTGGACTCTGCCATGGACAGTCCTCCACCATCACCCATCACCGTTTCCTACCAATTCCCCAATTTTAGCACTTTAATAAACACACTTATTGCACAAAATTCATCTGGAGTCTGCCTGATTTTTTAAACAAATGTATTAGACATAACCGTTCAAAATTGTCCAGTTACATTGTGATGACAACATACCACTGTCACACAGCTGTAGTCCATGGGGAAACAAAGCAGAGGTCATGTCGTGGGGCCCACATCTCTGAAATTGGAAGGGAAAGTCACAACTCAGTTACCATACACTGGGGGGAAAGGTCAGACAGTAGAGAGCCAGTAGTCTTTAAGTAAATTTAAAATGCCGGTGTTGATTCTTACCTGTGTGTTACTGAAAATACTGCTGTATTACTGTGTCCCTGTTGCCTGTGTCGTCCTCTTCGTCTTCCTCCTCTTCACTTTCCGCAGGCTCCACAGCTGCCACAACACCAACATCTGGACCGTCCTCCTGCAGGAAAGGCACCTGGCGTCGCAAAGCCAGGTTGTGAAGCATACAGCAGGCCACGATGATATGGCACACCTTCTTTGGTGAGTACATTAGGGATCCACCTGTCATATGCAGGCACCTAAACCTGGCCTTCAGGAGGCCGAAGGTCCGCTCGATCACCCTCCCAGTACGTCCATGGGCATCATTGTACCGTTCCTCTGCCCTTGTCCTGGGATTCCTCACTGGGGTCAGTAGCCAGGACAGGTTGGGGTAACCAGAGTCACTAATTAGCCACACACGGTGCCTCTGGAGTAGTTCCATCACGTAAGGATGCTACTATTTCGCATGATGTACGCGTCATGCACTGACCCAGGGAACTTGGCATTTACATGGGAGATGAAACAGACCACCTGGACATTCATCGAATGATAACTTTTTCTGTTCCTGTACACCTGTTCACTTTCTCTGGGGGGGGACCAAAGCCACATGGGTCCCATCAATGGCACCAATGATGTTGGGAATATGTCCAAGGGCATAGAAATCACCCTTCACTGTAGGCAAATCCCCCACCTCAGGGAAAATGATGTAGCTCCGCATGTATTTCATCAGGGTAGACAACACTGTGGACAGCACCTTGGAAAACATAGGCTGAGACATCCCAGAAGAAATGGCCACCGTAGTTTGAAATGACCCACTTGCCAAAAAATGGAGTACTGACAGAACCTGCACTAGAGGAGGGATCCCTGTGGGTTGGCGGATGGGTGACATCAGGTCTGGCTCCAACTGGGCACACAGTTCCCGTATAGTGGCTCTGTCAAGCCTGTATGTCTGTATGCAATGTCTTTCTTCCATTGTCGACAGGTCCACCAGCGGTCTGTACACGGGAACATTCCTCCATCTCCTCGCAAGTCCCAGCGGACGGTGCCTAGGAAGGACAACAGCGAGCACAGAGTCAATCAACCCACAGGTACGTTCCCACAGCATGCACAGTACACGATTCTCTATGCAGTGAATGGCTTGTATGAGTGTCGATGCAAGGCCTAGGCCTGTGTGACGCAGTAGGAATTAAGCCATGTGGGCCCTTGAAATGGCGGCTGCCTGACCTGTGAAGTGCAACAGTGGGATGTGAGGTCAATGCGCTGACGTGGCACACCGTGGCGGTAGGCGGTTGAAGACCGCGGCGCAAAGCCGCATTGGTTAACATTGAACCCTATAGCTTTCAGGAGCCAATGACGATGTGCGCCGGCGGTCGTGGTACGCACCGCCGCGGTACGCACCGCCGCAGGCGTGACCGCCATTTCCTGTCTGCTTAATCACTCGATACCTGATCATCCACAGGAGAGGACCTACACTGCAAGTGCTGCTGTGAACTCGGTCTGGAAGAGACAATGGCTCAAGCAACTGGGGAAAGGGCCCCTGCCTTCACTTCAGAAGAATTGGACAAACTCGTGGATGGGGTGCTCCCCCAGTATGCGCTACTCTACGGTCCTCCAGACCAACAGGTAAGTCCACTGGGAGCATGCTTTGTGGGCAATGCCTGTGTTGAGTGGGGTGGATGAAAGGTGGTGGGGAGGGGAGCGATTGAGGCATGCATCAGATGACAGATGCGAGCATGTGCCACATGGCAAGGGTTGGGAGGGGGGCCACTCACATCGAGCATGCTGAAAATGATGATATTTCCCCCCCCCCCCTGTACATGTCACATAGGTCAGCGCCCATCAGAAGATCGACATTTGGCGTGCCATCGCCAAGGACATCCGGGCCCTGGGGGTCCACAACAGACGGGGCACCCACTGCCGCAAGAGGTGGGAGGACATCCGCCGCGGGAGCAGAAAGACCGCAGAGGCTCTGCTGGGGATGGCCTCCCAACCTAGGAGGGGTGCCACACGGCAATTGACCCCCCTGATGTCCCGGATCCTGGCGGTGGCCTACCCCGATTTGGATGGGCGCGTGAGGACATCACAGCAGACACAAGGGGGTGAGTACAAGCACAATCTACTATATTAGCGCAGAGTGGAGGTGTCTGGGTGGGGGAGGAGGGCTGTGGGTATCTCTAGGCCAGGTCGATTTCTGTAGGCTAGGCCCCTCCGTAAGGCATGGCCCTGTGCCCCCGCCCCCCACCTCTGTAGGGTGCTAAGTACAGCTATCCATGGCCCTGGGTCACCTATGTGTGCATTTGTCCTCCATAGGCCTGTAGGCCAAGTCCCAATAATTGACTAGTGTACACCGAGTGCGTGGCGTAGTGCAGGGGGCTTCTGTGTCTGTCCTCTCCGCCAACGGTGTCGCCAATGCATGCACTCAACATGTCTTTATTTCCCCCCCCTTTTTTTCTGCTCTTCCTGTACATGTGTGCATTAGCATCATCAGGCGGGGGAGAAGTGGCATCGGAGCACGAGGGAGCTGCATCTCACATGGCCCCGGAGGGCCATGCAACCGACTCCGAGTTCACCAGTGAGACGTAGGGCGAGGGGAGCTCCACAACGGGGACCCGTGGAGACGTCAGCGACACAGACACGTCCTTGGAAGGGAGCTCCCTTGCGGTGGCGTCAACATCCGTGCCCACCGCTACAACAGGTACAGCCGCCACCCAGCGCACCAGCTCCGCCCTCCCAGCAGCCCCTCAGCGTTTGCCCCGTGCCCTCTCGGCCAGGAAGCCGGGCATCTCCTTCGCCCCAGGCACCTCAGGCCCTGCCCCAGTTACCCCTGCTGCCCTCAGTGAGGAGATCATTGACCTCCTCCAGATGCTCATTGTTGGGCAGTCTACCCTTTTGAAAGCCATCCAGGGTGTAGAAAGGGAGGTGCACCGGAGCAATGCATACCTGGAGGGCATTCATTCGGGTCAGGCTGCCCATCAGCAATCGTTCAACGCTCTGGCCTCAGCACTGACGGCAGCCATTGTCCCTGTCTCCTGCCTCCCCCCTCCAATTTCCTCATCCCAGTCCCACTCCCCTGTTCCTCTGCCTATCCCAGAAACACCTACAGACCAGCCTGCACACACCTCAACACCCAAGGGCAGCTCATCCAGACATAAGCACCACAGATCACATAAGCATTCACACAAGCAACATCCACATGCAGACATGCCAACAGCCACTGCCTCCTCTGTGTCCCCCGCCTCCTCGTCTCCCTCCTCCCTCCCTGTGATGTCTCCACTCACACCTGCATGCACACCACCATCAGCCAGTACGTCCATCACCACCACACCCACCAGAACACTCTGCACACGTGCAGTCACCACCCCCACTGCCATTTACACGTCCCGTGTCCTCTCCCAGTGTGTCTGTCACCCCCACTTCCAAAACACACAAACGCAGGCAGCCACCCACCCAACAGCCATCCACCTCACGACAGCCTCCGTCACAAGCACCTGCACCCAAAGACAGCACACTTGACTCTCCTACAACCACATCCTCTCCCTCCACTCCCATACCCACTGCACCTACCCTTCCCACTGCTCCTAAAAAGTTTTTCCTCTCCAAAATTAACCTCTTTGCATCACCTGACCCACCCCCTCCCACTCGTAAGAGTCCAACCAGCACCTCAGCCACCACAAGCCCTAGACCTCCAAGGACCATAGTCCAGGGCTATTGGAGTCCACCACCTTCTAGGGCAGCAACATCGGCCAGCAGCAAGGGGACAGTCAGACCACCCCCTGGGAAAAAAACGAAAAAAGGAAAGGGCCGGCACGAGAGGCCAGAGATGGCAGCCCCCAAAGGCACTCCCCTGGCACCGTCACCTGGCACATCCACAAAGGGAGGCAAGGGCCCCAGAGAATCGGTGAAGGAGGGCAAGGGCAGCACGGCGGAGAAGTCAGGCAGCAGGCGAGCTGGCCAGGAGGGCCCCACTAGCCCCATTCCGGGTGTGTTGGAGGACACCCACGGGCCCAGGACTTCAGCACAGGAGGGCCCCGCAAGCGAAAGGTCGGATGGCGAGTGAGCGGTAAATATTGGCGGGATCTGGTGCCCTGGGAACACATCACAAGCACCGCTGAACAGGGCCCCCCCGTGACAAGCACCGCTGAACAGGGCCCTTCAAGACAAGCACCGCTGAACAGGGCCCTTCAAGACAAGCACCGCTGAACAGGGCCCCGCTGTCTCAAGCACCGCTGAACAGGGCCCCGCCGTGACAAGCACCGCTGAACAGCGCCCGCCGTCTCAAGCACCGCTGAATAGGGCTCTTCAAGACAAGCACCGCTGAACAGGGCCCCGCCGTCTCAAGCACCGCTGAACAGGGCCCCGCCGTGACAAGCACCGCTGAACAGGGCCCCGCCGTCTAAAGCACCGCTGAACAGAGCCCTTCAAGACAAGCACCGCTGAACAGGGCCCCGCCGTCTCAAGCACCGCTGAACAGGGCCCCGCCGTGACAAGCACTGCTGAACAGGGCCCGCCGTCTCAAGCACCGCTGAACAGGGCCCTTCAAGACAAGCACCGCTGAACAGGGCCCTTCAAGACAAGCACCGCTGAACAGGGCCCGCCGTCTCAAGCACCGCTGAACAGGGCCCTTCAAGACAAGCACCGCTGAACAGGGCCCCGCCGTCTTAAGCACCGCTGAACAGGGCCCTTGAAGACAAGCACCGCTGAACAGGGCCCTTCAAGACAAGCACCGCTGAACAGGGCCCCGCCGTCTCTAGCACCGCTGAACAGGGCCCTTCAAGACAAGCACCGCTGAACAGGGCCCCGCTGTGACAAGCACCGCTGAACAGGGCCCTTCAAGACAAGCAACGCTGAACAGGGCCCTTCAAGACAAGCACCGCTGAACAGGGCCCTTCAAGACAAGCACCGCTCCGCTGGGCTCTTCATCTCAAGCACCGCTCCGCTGGGCCCTTCCTGTCAAGCACCGCTCCGCTGGGCCCTTCCTCTCAAGCACCGCTCCGCTGGGCCCTTCATCTCAAGCACCACTCCGCTGGGCACCGCCGTCTCTGAACCGCTCCGCTGGGCCCTTCCTGTCAAGCACCGCTCCGCTGGGCCCTTCATCTCAAGTACCACTCCGCTGGGCACCGCCGTCTCTGAACCGCTCCGCTGGGCCCTTCATCTCAAGCACTGCTCCGCTGGGCCCTTCATCTCAAGCACCGCTCCGCTGGGCCCTTCATCTCAAGCACCACTCCGCTGGGCCCTTCATCTCAAGCACCGCTCCGCTGGGCCCTTCCTGTCAAGCACCGCTCCGCTGGGCCCTTCCTCTCAAGCACCGCTCCGCTGGGCACCGCCGTCTCTGAACCGCTCCGCTGGGCCCTTCATCTCAAGCACCGCTCCGCTGGGCCCTTCCTGTCAAGCACCGCTCCGCTGGGCCCTTCCTCTCAAGCACCGCTCCGCTGGGCACCGCCGTCTCTGAACCGCTCCCCTGGGCCCTTCATCTCAAGCACCGCTGGCCATTGGCAGGGCCGGATCTGTGTCAGGCAGGGCTTCACGAAGCATTCTGGGCACCATGCCTCCTCCTGAACTAGTGGAGTCTGTAATCCACTTGATAGACTGTGGCTTTGCACTCCCCAGGACGGTACAGTGGGCAGCCCACCCACTGTAGAGACTTGTGAGACTGTGGCTTTGCACTCCCCAGGATGGTACAGTGGGCAATCCACCCAGTGTAAAGACTTGATAGACTGTGGCTTTGCACTCCCCAGGATGGTACAGTGGGCATCCCACCCACTGTAGAGACTTGTGAGACTGTGGCTTTGCATTCCCCAGGATGGTACAGTGGGCAGCCCACCCAGTGTAGAGACTTGTGAGACTGTGGCTTTGCACTCCCCAGGATGGTACAGTGGGCAATCCACCCAGTGTAGAGACTTGTGAGACTGTGGCTTTGCACTCCCCAGGATGGTACAGTGGGCATGGAGGCCCCTCGTGGATCTGGCGTCGTGGACTCATCTGGCTGAGGTGCCCCCCCTTCCCTTCCCCCTGAGGTGCCTGTAGTTTTACTATCTGATGCCCCTGCAGTGTTCTCTCCAATGGAATCGGGTCTCGTGTGTGGGCTTTGCCCATGTGTTTAGGCCCATTGGCCCACGGACAATGGCAGATAGCCAATATGGGCCGGACTTTTGACCTATGTATATATTGTTCATGTTGTAATATATTTTATTTATATATTTCATATTTCACTTAACTTCAAATTTCCTATAATATACTTCAATTTTAATGATCATTTTATTTTGTCTTTGCATTCTTCTGGGGGGTTTGGGGGGGGGGGGTGTCACTCTGAGTTTTTACTCTGCATTGATGTGTGTGTTGTAGTGGCTGAGGGTGGGGGTGGGTGTGTCGCGTATGTGTGTGCCCGTAATTTTTTTCCTCCCCCCTCCCCTGTGTCGTAGGTGCAGTACTCACCATTGTCGTCTGCGCCGGCGTTCGTGCTCCTGGTAGAGGAGCAGGAAGACAATGGCTGGGAGGATGTGGAGTACCGGTTCCATGCTGTCCCGATTCCGAGTGGAGTGTGTAGAGGTGAGCGTTTTCCGTTTGAAAAGTCTGTTTCCGCCGTGTTTTTATCGGCGGGGCAACCGCCCCAGAAAAGGTGGCGGATTGGTGGGTCGTGATAGGGTGGGCGGTACATTGTTTCCCGCCTGGCTGTTGGCGGTGACCGCCGCGCTGTTTGTTTGTCCCGCCGTGGCGGTCGGAGTGTTAAAGTGGCGGGTTGTGTTGGCGGTTCCCGCCAGGGTCGGAATTCCATTTTTTGGACCGCCAGCCTGTTGGCGGGTTGGCCGCCGCTTTAACACCGACCGCCAGGGTCAGAATGAGGGCCTATTTTTCTAAAAATTGGAATACTTTTTAAGAATCTAAAACTAGTTCTAGAATCTAATTCAAACTTTCACAAAACTTTTAAACTCTAAAAGAAATGCTAACAGGGACTAACACAAGGCCCTAGCAGGACTTTTAAGAATTTAGAAAAATAGCTCAAATTGCAAAAATCAATTTCTAATGACAATTTTTGGAATTTGTCGTGTGATCAGGTATTGGCTGAGTAGCCCAGCAAATGCAAAGTCTTGTACCCCACCGCTGATCCACCAATGTAGGAAGTTGGCTCTGTATGCACTATTTCAAAGTAAGGAATTGTATGCACAGAGTCCAAGGGTTCCCCTTAGAGGTAAGATAGTGGCAAAAAGAGATAATACTAATGCTCTATTTTGTGGTAGTGTGGTCGAGCAGTAGGCTTATCAAAGGAGTAGTGTTAAGCATTTGTTGTACACACACAGGCAATACATGATGAACACACACTCAGAGACAATTCCAGGCCAATAGGTTTTTGTATAGAAAAATATATTTTCTTAGTTTATTTTAAGAACCACAGGTTCAAATTTTACATGTAATACTTCAAATGAAAGGTATTGCAGGTAAGTACTTTAGGAACTTTGAATAATCACAATAGCATATATACTTTTCAAATAAAACACATATAGCTATTTTTAAAACTAGATAGTGCAATTTTCACAGTTCCTAGGGGAGGTAAGTAATTGTTAGTTCTTGCAGGTAAGTAAACCACCTATGGGGTTGAAGTTTGGGTCCAAGGTAGCCCACCGTTGGGGGTTCAGAGCAACCCCAAAGTTACCACACCAGCAGCTCAGGGCCGGTCAGGTGCAGAGTTCAAAGTGGTGCCCAAAACACATAGGCTTCAATGGAGAAGGGGGTGCCCCGGTTCCAGTCTGCCAGCAGGTAAGTACCTGCGTCTTCGTGGGGCAGACCAGGGGGGTTTTGTAGGGCACTGGGGGGGACACAAGTTAGCACAGAAAGTACACCCTCAGCGGCACGGGGGCGGCCGGGTGCAGTGTGCAAACACACGTTGGGTTTTCTATTGGAATCAATGGGAGACCAAGGGGTCTCTTCAGCGATGCAGGCAGGCAAGGGGGGGGGGCTCCACGGGGTAGCCACCACCTGGGCAAGGGAGAGGGCCTCCTGGGGGTCACTCCTGCACTGGAGTTCCGATCTTTCAGGTCCTGGGGGCTGCGGGTGCAGAGTCTTTTCCAGGCGTCGGGATCTGGGAGTCAGGCAGTCGCGGTCAGGGGGAGCCTCGGGATTCCTTCTGCAGGCGTCGCTGTGGGGGCTCAGGGGGGGCAACTCTGGCTACTCACGGTCTCGTAGTCGCCGGGGAGTCCTCCCTGAAGTGTTTGTTCTCCACAAGTCGAGGCGGGGGCGTCGGGTGCAAAGTTGCAAGTCTCACGCTTCTGGCGGGAAACGCAGTTGTCTTGAAGTTGCTTCTTTGGAAACAAAGTTGCAGTCTTTGGTGAACAGGGCCGCTGTTCTCGGGAGTTTCTTGGTCCTTCTAGAGCAGGGCAGTCCTCTGAGGATTCAGAGGTTGCTGATCCTGGGTAAAGCGTCGCTGGAGCAGTTTCTTCAGAATGGGGGAGACAGGCCGGTAGAGCTGGGGCCAAAGCAGTTGGTGTCTCCGTCTTCTCTGCAGGGTTTTTCAGCTCAGCAGTCCTCTTCTTCTTAGGTTGCAGGAATCTGTCTTGCTTGGTTCTGGGAGCCCCTAAATACTCGATTTAGGGGTGTGTTTAGGTCTGGGAGGGCAGCAGCCAATGGCTACTGTCCTTGAGGGTGGCTACACCCTCTTTGTGCCTCCTCCCTGAGGGGAGGGGGGCACATCCCTATTCCTATTGGGGGAATCCTCCATCTGCAAGATGGAGGATTTCTAAAAGTCAGTCACCTCAGCTCAGGACACCTTAGGGGCTGTCCTGACTGGCCAGTGACTCCTCCTTGTTTTTCTCATTATCTCTCCTGGACTTGCCGCCAAAAGTGGGGGCTGTGTCCAGGAGGCGGGCATCTCCACTAGCTGGAGTGCCCTGGGGCATTGTAACACGAAGCCTGAGCCTTTGAGGCTCACTGCTAGGTGTTACAGTTCCTGCAGGGGGGAGGTGTGAAGCACCTCCACCCAGAGTAGGCTTTGTTTCTGTCCTCAGAGAGCACAAAGGCCCTCACCACATGGGGTCAGAAACTCGTCTCTCAGCAGCAGGCTGGCACAGACCAGTCAGTCCTGCACTGAAGAATTGGGTAAAATACAGGGGGCATCTCGAAGATGCCCTCTGTGTGCATTTTTTAATAAATCCAACACTGGCATCAGTGTGGGTTTATTATTCTGAGAAGTTTGATACTAAACTTCCCAGTATTCAGTGTAGCCATTATGGAGCTGTGGAGTTCGTTTTTGACAGACTCCCAGACCATATACTCTTATGGCTACCCTGCACTTACAATGTCTAAGGTTTTGCTTAGACACTGTAGGGGCATAGTGCTCATGCACCTATGCCCTCACCTGTGGTATAGTGCACCCTGCCTTAGAGCTGTAAGGCCTGCTAGAGGGGTGACTTACCTATGCCACAGGCAGTGTGAGGTTGGCATGGCTCCCCACCAGCACACACAAGCTGGCAAGCAGTGTGTCTGTGCTGAGTGAGGGGTCCCTAGGGTGGCATAAGACATGCTGCAGCCCTTAGAGACCTTCCCTGGCATCAGGGCCCTTGGTACCAGGGGTACCAGTTACAAGGGACTTACCTGGGTGCCAGGGTTGTGCCAATTGTGGAGACAATGGTACATTTTAGGTGATAGAACACTGGTGCTGGGGGCCTGGTTAGCAGGGTCCCAGCACACACTTTTCAGTCCAGTCAGCATCAGTATCAGGCAAAAAGTGGGGGGTAACTGCAACAGGGAGCCATTTCTTTACAGCAACCAGACATGCTATTCCCAAAAAGGTTCTTTTCGTTCTTCCCAGGTCAGTGTCCCCCATCACCCCCAATAAGAACAGGAGTGGGTCTGGTGTTAGATCAGTCTGTAGGGGTTCTGGAGATCTGTGTTGCAATTGCTTTCCAGTAGGTCTCTATGGCTGGGCATAGCCATGTCATGTGGTAGAAGTCTGCTTCCGGCTGGGGGCATCTTGGGCAGATAGCCGTGGAGTGGAGACCTGCCTCATGTAGTCTCTTGGCTGTCATGTATGCAGTGTGTAGAAAGTAGGACTGCACAAGACGGAGCCTGGAGGATATGGTTAGGGCTCCCGGCGCCGCCAATGCCTCGTCCCAATCTCCCTCTTCAATTTTCCCCACCCATCCCTCCCACCTGCCACAAAGTCTGTCTAAAGGACTGGATGCGTTGGTTATTAATGAGCGGTATATCTGCGACATTCCTCCTTTGCCTAAGTTACCCATTAGTACCTTCGCCTCCATTGGGGAGTGTTCTGGGACGGGTGCGTCAGTTCGTATGTGTGTCGCTAAGGCGTGGCGGATCTGGAGGTACTTATAAAATTGCCCTTTGTTCAGGGAGAAGGTTCCTTGGAGATCTTCAAAGGACCTCATGTGTGGTCCCTCCCAGACATCCCCCAGCGTGGAGATCCCGATGGCGTCCCACTTCCGAAACCCTTGCAGTCCTGTGACCTCGGCAAGAATGCTACCATGCCACAGTGGGGTTTGTTTGGTAATTTGTTTCCACCAAATTGTGATTCTCTGGACGTCTCTCCACCCCAGCAGCGTCACCTCGGGGGTGGAACTGGGAATTGGGCACCCGTAGAGGGCGTCAAATACTCCCGAGTAATTCAGTGTGCGGAGCTCAAGTCTGTAAGCAGGGTCTGACCAGCCGCCTCCGACCCAGTCATTGACAACGATGAGTTGCGTTGCGAGGTGATAATAGTATAAGTTTGACATTGCTAGACCTCCATCGTATACGCCTCGTTGGCACATGGTGAGTGCCAGTCGCGGGCGGGAGCCTTTCCATAGAAATTGACGGATCATTGAGTCTAGGTTTTTAAACCATCTCTTGGGGATTGAGAATGGGAAGTTCTGTAGCAGGTAGAGGAGTCTAGGGAGGACCATCATTTTGAAAAGTGCAATTCTCCCAAGTAAATTAAGAGGTAGGGTTTGCCAACGCTGGAGGTCGGCTTTAGCTTTGGTTATGAGCAGCGTGACGTTGAGTTCCCATGCTAGCTCTGGTATGAGGGAAACAGAGACTCCCAAATACTTAAAACTGTTTACACAGATGGGAATGGTCTGTTGCCAATCAATGCAGTCCCTTGCGGGATCTAGTGGGATCAGTAGGGATTTGCAGTGGTTTAACATGAGGCCGGAGGCCTCTGAAAAGAGGTCTACGATCTGTAGAATACGTGGACCGCTTGTTGCTGGTTTAGCAATGTATAGGAGAACGTCATCTGCGTAAAGTGCCACGGGATCTTCCGGACCAGAAGGGCATGATCATCCCTCGATCAGAGGGTCTTCTCTGAGCAGTTTAGCAAGCGGTTCTATTACAAGCGCGAAGAGGAGTGGGGATAGAGGACAACCCTGGCGTGTGCCACGTCCTATGAGGAAAGAGTCCGACACAACTCCATTTACCTGCACTCTGGCCGTTGGCTGAGAGTACAGGAGTTCCACAAGTTTCAGAAATCTGGGACCTATCCCGTTGCTCTTCAGGACCTGGTGCAGGTATGACCAGCCCACCGTGTCAAATGCCTTCTCGAAGTCGAGGAGGAGAAGAGCTTTGGGTGAGCCAGTTAAGGCACCACGGTGTGCCAGAGCCAAGTGCAGGTGTCTGATGCAGTGTCTGGTGCTCCGGGTTGGCATAAAGCCACATTGGTCAGGGTGAATTAATGGCGGAAGTGCGGGTTTTAGTTTTGTTGCCAGTATTGAGGAGAGTATCTTAACTTCGGTATTTAACAGCGAGATGGGCCGGTACTCTGCACAGTTCCGTGATAGTGCTGGGTTTTAGGAATCACTGCAATTGTAGCTTGATCAATGTCTGGGGGGGAAGTGTCCCCTGCTCTCGGCCTCCTCATACATGTTAAGGAGGTGCTGCCCTATTATGTCGCTACATCCCTTATATAGTTCTGTTGGGAAGCCGTCCGGGCCGGGGGTCTTGCCCGAGGCCAACGCGGCTATAGCAGTTGTCACCTCTCTCAAGGTTAGCGGTTCGTCGAGCATGTCTCTAATTGTAGGAGACACTCTGGGGAGAGTGATTTCGCCAAGGAGAGGGGAGTCTCTCTCTACTTGGGGCCGGGGGCGTTCTCTGTATAGGCGCGCATAGTAAGTCGCGAAGCTTTGCGCAATGATTTTAGGGGTTCTGGAGAGTGCTCCGGACACATCCGAGACCGCGGGTATGATTCTGTTGGCCATTGGCCGCGTGGCCAGCCAATGCAGGAGTTTCCCATTTTTGTCTCCCCACCTATATATTCGGGCGGTGGAGGCCCGCAACATATGTTTGGAGGATTCCAGGGTGAGGGCTTTGACCTCTTCACGCACCTTCAGGAACTGGCGGAGGCCCTGGGTCGAGAGGGAAGCAAGATGTTTGCGCTCATGGAGCATTGCTTGTGATTCTAGCTCGGCTATTTGGGAGATACGGGCACGTTTTCTCACTCGGATGAGATGTTTGGCATGGCCTCTAATTGTCACTTTGCATGCTGCCCAGATCGTGCCTGGAGATTGCACTGATCCTGTGTTTTCTTCGAAGTATTGCATCAATCGAATTCTCACTGCTTCCCTGTATTCCTCATCCTGCAAGTACCAGGCGTTTAGTCTCCAAGTAGGTCTGTTAGTTGGGTCGGTTCCGCCCAGGCGCATCTGTATAGGTGCGTGGTCGGAAACCCCGTGGGGAAGAATCTCGACTCCTGTAACACTAGCTATGTCTAGTCCTGGGGTGAACATGAGATCGATTCTGGCGTGTGACCCATCTGCAGCTGATGTGTGTGTGTATTGTCTGGTTTTGGGGTGCCAGGCTCTCCATATTTCGCACAGGCCGAGGCTGTGAGCCCAGTCCCTAAGTGTCGATGCTCTGGATGACTGGTTGGCTGTTCTATTTCCTGATATGTCCAACTTGGGGTGTAGCACTGCGTTGAAATCGCCCCCTATTAATGTGGTACCCTGGGGGAGGTCCGCTATGATCTGCCCGAGAGAGGTCAGGAAAGTCTCCAGTCCCGCTAGGGGGGCGTATATACTCACCAGGTTAAGGGGTGGCCCATGTATTAACCCAGTTACCACCATATATCTACCTAATGGGTCGGTATGTGTAGCCGTTATTGTAATTGGTAGTGAACGATGAAGTAAGATAGCTACTCCTCTGGAAAAGCCCACATGGTAGACTCTGTCATATCCCCCTCTAGCTAGCATGGGGCATTTGGTCCCGAGGAGATGTGTCTCCTGCAGCAGGATCGCAGCAGGCGTGTATCTGCGCAAGGTGTTATATATCGCTGACCTTTTAATTTTGTCCAGGAGGCCGTTTACATTCCAGGACAGAATTTTAATCATTGGGAGCAACGCGTGAGTGGGGTAGAGTGTGTGGAGGCCAGGTCGCGCCACAAGCATCAACAAAGAGAGGGACTGGGAGATTAGTTGGTCCAGTGTACGGTCTCCCTAATAACTGAACATACAAAAAAGGTGGACACTGTTCCAAAGGAGAAAATAACTAGGGGAACATTAATGTTCAAGAGCAAGAGCCCTCACACATCCAGGAGGATGTAATGCTTCATCATCGGGTAGCTCCTCGTCAGACCGGCACTGCAATGTCTGCCGGACTCCCCGTTAGGGGGCTCTTTGCCGGAGATCTTTATAGGTGGCAGCCGTAGTAGCAGACACTACAAGACCTGGTGTTACGGTCAGGCGCTATTCCTGGCAGGAGAGTGACTGATAAAATTAGTTCCCAGTCCTAATGAAGTGAGTAAATTTAATTAATCGAAAGATAAGACTGGGATCAAGATTAAAAACATAAGGAAAGTGTAACATGAGAAATAATGCTCAACCACTTTCTGCATGGTGCTGGAGCTGGGGAAAATATCGCAGGGCTCCTAGGACATGGTCAACATGTTTCGCGTACAGTGGTCTAACAAGATCCTATGACGCTTCTTCAGGACCAATAAATAACAAAACTTCTCCTGTCTATATTACAGAAAGTTTGCAAAATGTCAAACAAATCATGTAGTCACATATATTGAAGTTCACATCCCTTGTTACATGGGGGGCCCCTTGGGAAGTAGCATGCCGAAAGCGGTCACTATTAGTGAGTACCGTCAGTCTGCAGAGAAACCTACCCTGACGTGCTCTCCCATACAAGCATGTCTGCCCGAACAATTCATGTCATGGAGCAGGAAAAAAAGGGAAGAAGAAAAAGAAAAAGTAAAATCCTCATATTTAGGAAAAACTTTCTATATATTAACTTGTAACTGAGATGTGAACGTAGTTCCCCAGAATCCCCCCCCCCCTCACCCCATACATCCACCCAAGGAGCATCTGTCGCCCTAGTTCCCATTCTAACCAGTTTAACTACTAAAGCTGGCTTTAGTGTGGAGTGGTGTACCCCTCCTGGTGTACGGATTTCTTGCAATGTTTGTTTGGGGCTTTGTCTCGCAGTGTGCGTTCAGCACATGCTCGACGTGTCCACACTGGGCCCAGTCCATCAGGGCTCAGCAGGTTGGTACAGGTCGGGCAATTTTGTCAGCCCAGTGTCGGGGATTGACTTAGATTGACCTCTTTAGTTCCTTGGGTCGAATCACCCCCATTTAGGGTTGCTCCCAGTGCCTCTCCTAGGTCGGACCCAGGATCGCCCTCCTGGCTCCCGTTTGCTAAGACTATGGGGTCTGCTCTGTCTCGGCGCCCAGGTCTTCGGCTTCTTTTCCTCTCTCTATGGGGGAGGGAGTGGTCCCCGCCAAGGCGTCTGTCTGTTCTCTGGGTTCTCTACGGGGTCTCGGAGCCTCTTCCGTCAGCCAGGTCCATGCCTCCTCCGGGGTGACGAAGAAGTGAGTCTGTCCATTTAAGATGACTTTTAGGTGTGCGGGAAACAGCAACATATAAGAGAGCTCATGGCTCTAAGCTTCTGTTTAACTCGCTCGTAGGACCGACGCCTATTCTGCACCTCTCTGGTGTAGTCCGGGAATACCAGGATTTTGTGATTGCCCCAGAGGAGGTCGGTCTTGCGTCTGGCCTCTGCAAGGACTCTGTCTCAGTCTTTGAAGTTGATGAAGCGAGCGATCATCGGCCTGCGTGGGCCCCCGGGAGGTGGTCGGGGGGGCCAGTGACCTGTGTGCTTGTTCGATGACAACAGTGTCTGGTCGAGCATCCAGGACTTGATCCAGTTCTCCAAGAATTCGGACGCTTTGTTCTCCTCCACTCCCTCCGGGAATTCCACAAAGCGTAGGTTGTTCCTTCTGGAGCGATTTTCAGTGTCCTAAGCTCTTCGGTGGAGCTCACCAGTTCGGGTTTGCAATTGGGCGATCTTAGCTTTGAGCTCCGCGAGGTCGTCTTCAGTTTGCGAGACTCTGGTTTCCACCTCTGTTATGCGGACCACTGCGTTTCTGAGGTCCTGCCTAATAAGGCCCATATCCACGCGCACCTCTCCTATTTTAGATTCTACTGCCAGCTGTGAGGACTGGATAGCCATGAGGATTGCGTTTACTCCGTCAGGTGTAGAGGCCCCCGATGGTGTGGTGGCATCTCCATGGGGTGGTCACTGGGATGGTGAACTGCTCGATTTTCTGTTGTGAGGCAGGGGGTTGTCTGGCAGCGCTGTCTTTTCCCATTCTGTTTCCGGATCCCCTTCCACCCAGGGGGGAACGTCCCCTGGGGGCAATGGAGCTCCCACGGTGAAGGGCCAAGAAGGGCAGAGGGGCAGGCCTGCGGTCCGGCCAGGTTTCTTTGGGCCGGTCAGGTGCCACTCCGGTGTACAATCCGTGGCTCCATGGGCCCCCACGACAAGTCGGCCTGACGCCGCCAACGCCAGTGCTCTCCCACAGCACCCCCGGTGTAGATGCAGTAGGGCCTCGGCGATCCCTGGATTAGGTCTCGGGCCCCGCACGGCTCCCTCGAAGATCCGCCCCCGGGGGGGGCAGAAAGTCCACTCACTGGGCCCCTAGTCATCCTCCTAGGTGGCCCCCCGGGGCAAGAAGGGCCAGAGCCGGCGCCCAAACACCAGGTGTCTCCTATATTGAATCCCCTTCAGTGTCACCAGGGGCCAAGCCACTCATCACATGGGCCCGATGTCCAGTCTGGGGTCTGCCCGCAAGGGCCCCTCGCTCCAGCGGCCTCTCGTGTTCCACGGGGGCCTCGCATGGCGGCCCCTCCAGTCGGCTCCCGCCCCGGCCTCTGAGGACAGGAGGCTTCAGGATCCGCTGTCACCGGGGTGCCGCTCCCACCGCCGCCGGCGTCTCGAAGCAGGCGTGGCCCCGCGGAGGCCCTCAGACCCAGTCGCAGGATTCCGCCCGACTCCCCTCGGGCCCCTCGGTCGACGCCAGATCCGGGTCAGCGATGAAGGGACCGGCTCAATCTCAGGACCCGATCCCAGGCCCAGCAGTCTGCAGCTCCCCAGAGCCGAGTCGCCGACCCGACCAGCCAGCGGCGTCTGGCGCAGCCCCCCACGTCTCCGGCCCCGCCAGGATGAAGTCCGGGCTCTCACAGCTGGCGCTCCCCCTCACTCAGCGTCCGAACTGCTCGGTCCAACTCCAACCGGGGGGGGGGGATCTCTGTAACCCTTCGGGTCTGTGTTTCGATCTGGTTCGTAGACCCACGGGGCCGCGCCCGGCGAGCGCCGACCCCACCCGTCTCACAGCTCTGGGCCCGGATCGCCTCGGGGCATATTTCGGGGACGGATTTCTTCTGGTTCTTCGGGTCTCGGTCCAACAGCACCAACAGACCCTCAGAGGGTCCTATAATCTGTCCCTTTGGGTGTGGAACGGCTTGGCCCTCTAGGCGGATGACGGAGGGGTCCAGAGCACTCTCAGAGTGCGACCGCCATCTGGACGCCCGTGGCCACGCATGTTCTCCTTAGTTTTTTTGTGCTGGGGGCGCCCCCTTTTGCCCTCTTTGGCAAGAGTCGCCCCCCCCCCCCCCCAACAGGGTACAGAGGTGTTGGCCATTTCACCCCCCTTGGGGGCAATTCAGCCTATTTTTTTTTAGGCAGAAGCCACTTAGGCACCAGGGACAATTTCTAAGTTCTTGGTGGCGAGTGTTTGTCAACTGGCGAAGTATTTGTGATTATAACAGTTTATTTCTTGTTGTTGTTCTAGTTCAAAGCTTTTGCTTCCTTTGCTGTGGGTCCTTGCGGTTTTGGCAGTAGTTGTCCTGTGGTTTGCATAGTTGCATGTTTTAGGTAAGTAAAAGCAATTTACTCCAAAGGAGTATTGTTGACATGCATGAATTACATGTTTGCAGGTGGTGTACTAAATGCAGTATGGTGTGTGAAATTGTCCTTAGATTTGAGCACAATGATATTTGTGTTGTCATATGTCTAATTTGCTTTTTTTTGTGGGATATCATTGGTGATTGCTGTGTCTGTGCAGAGTACTTGCTGGTGAGTAGCTTTTTCAGGCAAGTGAGTGGTATAGTTTTTTAGTACCTAACTCTTTGTGATAAAGCTACACTTTCTTTATTACTTATTTTAGTGCTGGTTGTTGTTGGCAATCCATTGTTGTTAGTGAGGATCATGGCTAGCCGCAGAGTGACCGTACAGCAGGTTGTTGGCATGCTTTTTGAGTCGTCTTCAGACCATGATTACGAGACTGACTCTGCACCCGAGGCAGAGGAGGAAGTGAGAGATTCTGGCAGTGAGTTTTTTGTCCGAGAGGATTCTTCTGATGAGGAAGCCACTCTCATTGCAGATGAAGGGCCTGTTTTTGAGGAGGACATTGATGTGCCAAGAGTGCAGCAGCCTGGGGCTCAAGGGTTTCCCATTAGAAGACCTGACACCTGGATTGCCCCAAACATGGAGCAGCCACAGTTTCCTGCATTTACTGGTCTCCCAGGGTGTTGAGTCAATACGAAAAACTTTTTGCCTGTCCATTTCTTTCACTTGTTTATGGACGATGTATTTTTGGAAGAGATTGTGGAGCAGACTTATTTGTAATTTGAGGGTCAACGCTGCCAGACTTAGGCCTCAGTCTAGAGCAACTCAGTGGGTTCCCACATATCTGGAAGAGATGAACATTTTTTGGGTTTGACTTTTTTGATGGGGTTGATAAGGAAGCCGTCACTGGCTTCTTAGTGGTCTACTAGTCCCTTGATGCAACAGCTATATTTCCTGCAAATATTACACGTAATTGCTATTTGCTTCTTCTTCGTATGTTGCATTTTGTAGACAATACTTTAGCCTTGCCACGAGATCACCCTGATTGTGACCGTCTTTTTAAGATTAGGCCTGTCCTTGATCATTTTGTAGATCAGTTTTCAGAGGTCTATGTTCCAAGCAAAGAGATAAGTGTGGACGAGTCTTTTGTCCTTTTCAAGGGGCGTTTAGTTTTTAAGCAGTACATTCCTAGTAAGAGGGCACGGTATGGGATTAAATTGTATATGCTGTCAGAAATCATTACGGTGTATAATTTTCGGGTCTACACTGGTAGGGATTGCAGTATTGACCCTCCTGGTTGTACGGCCACTTTTGGAGTTAGCGAAAACATTGTATGGGAACTTGATAGACGACTGTTTAACAAAGGTCATCATTTGTACGTAGATAATTTCTACACTGGAGTGCAGTTGTTCAAGGAGTTGTTTAGAGTGGACACTGTTGCTTGTGGCACAATCCGTTCTAACCGGAAAGGCTATCCAAGGGAGCTTGTCTGTAAAAAACTTGAGAGGGAACAGTGCAGTGCCTTGCGGAATAATGAGCTGCTAGCTCTGAAATTTTCAGACAGGAGGGATGTGTACATGCTATCTACCATCCATGATGAGAGTACTTCCCCTGTGACAGTTTGGGGTCAGGTTGCCGAAGTGCGCAAACCTGCATGCATTTTGGACTACAATAGGCACTTGGGTGGTGTTGATAGAGTAGATCAGAGGTTGGAACCTTAAACTGCTCTTCGTAAGTCTTACGTGTGGTATAAAAAGTTGGCCCTACATTTATTTCATTTGGCAACTTTTAATGCTTTTATTGTGTTCAAGGATTGTTCACCTGAGTCAAGGAGGAAATTTGTTACATTTCAGGAGTCAGTGACAGACAGCCTTATTGTGGTGGAACAGGCAAGAGTTCCTAGAGTAGCAGTGGTGGAGGATGTGGCTGGATTGAAAGATCACCACTTTCCAGATCACATTCCTCCCACTCCCAAAAAAGTTTCCCACTAAGAAATGTGGAGTATGTGCCCGAAGAGGAATTCAGAGGGAGAGACGGATGTACTGCCCCGACTGCCCTTCAAAGCCTGGGCTGTGTGTGGCCGGCTGTTTTAGAAGTTACCACACAAAAATTGTTTGGGGGAAATACCGTGAGCGTAAACTGCCTATTTTATATTGTCATATGTTCAGTTTCACGATTGCCATTAATGTAATGTATTTAGTTAAAGCTTTTGTGTTTGTAGTTTTGTACTTATTTTATAATTAGTGGTTTCTTTGTTGTTTATAAACAAAAAAAAAGAGATGGCTGTGTGTGTGGGGTGGCGCTTGGCTGGTTGTGTGCTTGGGGTGGCGCTTGGCTGGCAGTGTGCTTGGGGTGGCACTTGGCTGGCGGTGTCCTTGGGGTGGCGCTTGGCTTGCGGTGTGCTTGGGGTGGCGCTTGGCTGGAGGTGTGCGTGGGGTGGCGCTTGGCTGGAGGTGTGCGTGGGGTGGCGCTTGGCTGGGAGTGCGAGTCATTGGTTCAGTTTTTTGGCCTTTCAGTTAACAGTGCATTTCACTTTTGTGAAATCTCTTGTTAATAAAATTTGATCTACTGAACCATTACTCACCCTCATGCCAAATCCAACCAGTATGTGTGGTACAAATGACAAAACCTGACCCGCTGTAATCAGGCGTCGCAGCACACTTGTGACATGCTAGGTGTCTCAGGTGGGACCCCGATGATGAAGCATGCTACCAACTCGGTTGGTGGGTGAGGGGTCTTTTTCACATAACCTAAGTGTGTTTCTTTTTACAATTTTAGTGTTTGGCACATCACGGACGTACGTGGATACATCAAAATGATATATTGCAAAACTACCTGTGTTTGGGGGGGAGGGAGCACCTAAGTTTTTGGTCCTGGGTGCGGCCTTCATTTAGGGAAACCTACCAAATCCAGACATTTTTCAAAACTAGACACCCCAAGGAGTCCAGGGAGGTGTGGCTTGCATAGATCCCCCAACATTTACTTACCTAGACTCCTCTGCAAACCTCAACATTTGCTTAAAAAAGCATATTTTCCTGACTTTTCTTAGTAGGATCACCACTACAGCACAAAATTCCTACTCCCCAGCGTTCCCCCTCAGTCTCCCAAGTAAAATGACACTTTACTTGTGTGGGTCCCCAAAGCAGAGTCAGCCTAAAGATGTATAAAAAAGAATATGTGCTTATCAACTCGCTGTGCTATCCCCTCAATCTATACAAGTTTTTGGCCTTTTTCTGTTGCAGGCACCTGGCTCACCCAGACAAGTGAGGTATTATTTTTATCGGGGGATTTGGGGGAACGCTGGGTGGAAGGAAATTTGTGGCTCCTCTCAGATTCCAGAACTTTTTGTCATCGAAATGTGAGGAAAAAGTGTTTTTTTAGCCGAATTTTAAGGTTTGCAAAGAATTCTGGGTAACAGAACCTGGTAAGAGCCCCACAAGTCACCCCACCGTGGATCACCCTAGGTCTCTACTTTTCAAAAATGCGCAGGTTTAGTAGGTTTTCCTAGTTGTTGGCTGAGCTAGAGGGCAAAGTCCACAGGTAGGCACTTTGCAAAAAACACCTCTGTTTTCTGAGGAAAAATGTAATGTGTCTTCGTTGTGCTTTGGGGCATTTTCTGTCGCGGGCACTAGGCCTACCCACACAAGTGAGGTATCATTTTTATCGGGAGACGTGGGGGATGGCTGGGTGGGAGGAAATTTGTTGCTCCTCTCGGATTCCAGAACTTTCTGTCACCGAAATGTGAGGAATTTGTTTTTTTTTTTGCCAAATTTAGAGTTTTGCAAAGGATTCAGGGTAACAGAACCTGTTGAGAGCCCCCAAGAGACACCCCATCTTGGATTCCCCTAGGTCTCTAGTTTTCAAAAGTGCACAGGTTTGGTACATTTCCCTAGGTGCTGGCTGAGCTTGAGGGCAAAAGCCACAGGTAGGCACTTTGCAAAAAAACACCTCTGTTTTCTGTAGAAAAATGTGATGTGTTCACGTTGTGTTTTGGGGCATTTCCTGTCACGGGCACTAGGCCTACCCACACAAGTGAGGTACCGTTTTTATCGGGAGACTTGGGGGAACATAGAACAGTAAAACAAGTGTTATTGCCCCTTGTCTTTCTCTACATTTTTTCCTTCCAAATAAAAGAGTGTGTAAAAAAGACGTCTATTTGAGAAATGCCCTGTAATTCACATGCTAATATGGGCACCCCGGAATTCAGAGATGTGCAAATAACCACTGCTCCTCAACACCTTATCTTGTGCCCATTTTGGAAATACAAAGGTTTTCTTGATACCTATTTTTCACTCTTTATATTTCAGCAAATGAATTGCTGTATACCTGGTATAGAATGAAAACCCACTGCAGGGTGCAGCTCATTTATTTGGCTCTGGGTACCTAGGGTTCTTGATGAACCTACAAGCCCTATATATCCCCGCAACCAGAAGAGTCCAGCAGACGTAACGGTATATTGCTTTAAAAAATTTGACATCGCAGGAAAAAGTTACAGAATAAAACGGCTGTTTTTTTCACCTCAATTTCAATATTTTTTTATTTCAGTTGTTCTTTTCTGTAGGAAACCCTTGTAGGATCTTCACAAATTACCCATTGCTGAATTCAGACTTTTGTCTACTTTTCAGAAATGTTTAGGTTTCTGGGATCCAGCATTGGTTTCACGCCCATTTCTGTCACTGACTGAAAGGAGGCTGAAAGCACAAAAGAAGCGCAAATTTGGCGTGGGTAGCTTATGTGGACAAAAAGTTATGAGGGCCTAAGTGCGCCCTGCCCCAAATAGCCAAAAAAAGGCCTGGCACCTGAGGGGGGAAAGGCCTGGCAGCGCAGGGGTTAAAGACCAATATTAAACTCTGGCTCAAGGATGCTGCATAGATACCAGCTCTCATGGCAAGATTGGACTTCTTTAGAGCTGTGTATAATTTTATCAACATTTTCTCCTCCACAATTCAAGATCTCCTCACTAGAACCTGCCACCAAATAATCAACCTGGATGTTTTCAGGAATCTTCTGATTCATTGCCTCTCATGTATATAGTTTAGACATAAAACGAGGAACAACAATCTTGTCCAGATCTTTCGATTGTGTGTAGAATCACATCAGGACATGTTTATGTAAAGATAGAGTGGGAGCACTAACAATAAGGACTAGCTCAGAAGAGATAGAAGGACCTTCTTCATTAAGGAATTCCATATTGAAGCATATCCTAGAAAGACTTTCAAGACGAAGTTCCTTATCAATATATTTGCCATATTGTTCATTTGTTGGATTGACATCTTCTTCGGATACAGAAGAAATGTCAGATAAGTCCATCTTTCCCTAGCGGCCTCCTTTGATTTGGCTGAGGCAAGGGTTTCTTATAGAATTCATATAATTTTGTGATAACAGTCCTCATCTTGGGGAAGAGAGTGTTTCCTACATCTCTTCCTGGAAGGAGAGGGAGTTCTTGAGTAAGATTGTGAACAATCTGGGCTCAAAGGCTCAGAACGCCTTCAATTTCTTGAGTATTTCCCCTTAATTGCACCAGCAATCAGAAACTCAAGCCACCTGTCTTCACACTTTTTAAATAATAACGTAAGCAAGATGACCAGAAAGGAGAGTACTGCGCTTACGCAGAGTCCTGAATAGAAACTCTCCCATGCCTGTGCAGTAGAAAATAGAAGTAGCGGGTGTCACCTCTGCGCCCGATCCCCAGACTAGAAGAGTCGACAGAGCTGCAGAAGCCAAGAATATATTCACAAACTGGTAAATAAATCTTACCCTTGTCGCCTGCTAACTCAAAACAGCTTCTGAGTCTGCAGACATTTATAAAAGACATCACTGGATCCCAGCCTCCCCAGGGTCTGCACTCCCTCATTGCGCTACATCACTCCACTGAGGCCAGCACAACAGAATCCAAGCATGGCAATAATATGGGGGTCCAAGCCTGGCAGGGTCCCCATCCCTATTCCTCATCCCAGGCAAAAGGCAGGGGAAAAAATAGGAAGAATTGTGGGTAGTCATGCGGTGGGACTCACCTCACTAGTAATGTCTGGGACAAGGATACCTGCTAAAGGTGGGATGAACCTCAAACCCTTTCCTTGAATAAGTAGTAATATTTAGGGCACTGGTAACTACATTTTCCATTCCATTGAGGTAGACCAAGAGAGATGACAGAATGGATGCTTAGACTAGTATTTCCCAGCAGCCTGTGGGTGTAAGGGACTAAGCCCTCCATTAGAAACTTTAAGCTGAAAAAGTAGGTGGAACATCTTAGACATTTGCTTTTGAAAGGTAAGGCTGGCATGAAAAATTATACCCCGATTAAAAGCAGAAATGTGGCCCAAACGAGGTGGCCACCAGTCGTGCGTCCAGACCGAGCGGCCTCCTAACACCTGCTCCTCAGTTTTTGAGAAGTTTAAGGCCAAAGAATTGGCAGTCATTCAGTCAACAATCTTAATCATTCACTGTTCAAATCTTAGTTTGAGTGCAGGAAGGTCTCCCTGAATGTTTATGATCAACCCGGTATCATCCGCATATGAAAAATAGAAAAAACTAAAAGAGCAAATAATTTCCAACAGAGGGGTAACATCCAGACATCTCTCTATCTACATCATGATAATAGATATGCTGGTGCTTTTTTAATTTGCAGAATTAAGATACCTAAGTCCCAGGTGGCTCAATGGAATAGATGTTTAAACATATATGTGTCTACTTTGGATGTCAATGAAGAGGAGAACAAGAAAGGACTCTAGCACAACAGCATTGGATTTCACACTTCTGACATTGTGCTGAATTGGGAGCCTGTGACACATATGAAGGTTTAAAACATATCTATGGGAAATAAAGGTCAATGAGAGATATATATTTCATTTAAGAAGAGAGATATTGTTAGACCTGACAGCCTTAGGGTGGCCACCCCTAACTTTTTGCCTACCTTCCTCCACTTTTTGGACACTGTTTTTGCTGGCTTTTAGACTCTGCACACTTTACCACTGCTAACCAGTGCTAACGTGCATATGCTCTCACCCTTAAAACATGGTAACCTTGAATCATACCTGATTGGACTATTAATTTACTTATGAGTCCCTAGTAATGTGCACTCTATGTGCATAGGGCCGGTAGATTAAATGCTACTAGTGGGCCTGCAGCACTGGTTGTGCCACCCACTTAAGTAGCCCCTTTCCCTTGTCTCAGGCCTGCCATTGCAAGGCCTGTGGGTGCAGTTTCACTGTCACCTCGACTTGGCATTTAAAAGTACTTGCCAAGCCTAAACCTCCCCTTTCTCCACATATAAGTCACCTCTAATGTGTGCCCTAGGTAACCCCTAGAGCAGGGTGCTGTGTGGGTGAAAGGCAGGACATGTACCTGTGTAGTTTACATGTCCTGGTAGTGTAAAATGCCTAAATTCGTTTTTGCACTACTGTGAGGCCTGCTCCCTTCATAGGCTAACATTGGGGCTGCCCTCATACAGTATTGAAGTGGTAGCTGCTGATCTGAAAGGAGTAGGAAGGTCATATTTAGTATGGTCAGAATGGTAATATAAAATCCTGCTGACTGGTGAAGTTGGATTTAATATTACTATTCTAGAAATGCCACTTTTAGAAAGTGAGCATTTCTTTGCACTTAAATCTTTCTGTGCCTTACAATCCACGTCTGGCTGGGCTTAGTTGACAGCTCCTTGTGCATTCACTCAGACACACCCCAAACACAGGGTACTCAGCCTCACTTGCATACATCTGCATTTTGAATGGGTCTTCCTGGGCTGGGAGGGTGGAGGGCCTGCTCTCACACAAAGTACTGCCACACCCCCTACTGGGACCCTGGCAGACAGGATTGAACTGAAAGGGGACCTGGTGCACTTCTTAGCCAATCTTTGAAGTCTCCCCCACTTCAAAGGCACATTTGGGTATAAAACAGGGCCTCTGCCCTACCTCATGAGAGACTTGCTGGAGAAGAAACCTGAACCAGAAACTACATCCTGCCAAGAAGAACTGCCTGGCTGCTCAAAGGACTCACCTGTCTGCTTTCTACAAAGGACTGCTGCCTTGCTGTTGGCCTGCTGCCTTGCTGAACTCTTGTCTGGCTGTGAAAGTGCTCTCCAAGGGCTTGGATAGAGCTTGCCTCCTGTTCCCTGAAGTCTCAGGACCAAAAAAGACTTCTCTTTTTCACTTGGACGCTCCGTGCGCCGAAATTTTCGACGCACAGCTTGTTCCGCGGTGAGAAAAACGCCGCACACAGACGCTGATCGACGCGACGCCTTCGGGACGACCGGAACTTCGACGCACGGCTTCGCAAGGACAACGCCGCCCGACCTCCAGAGGAGAAATTGACGCAACGCCTGCCGTGAGATCGAAATTTCGACGTGCAGCCCCGCAGAACGACGTGCAGCCGGAAAACAAGCAGGAAAATCCACGCACAGACCCGGGACATCTGGTAATCCCCGCGATCCACAGAAAGAGACTGTCCGCGCGCCGGAAAACAACGCCGACTTCCCCGCGTGAAAAATAACGACGCAAGTCCGTGTGTGCTGGGGAGAAATCGACGCACACACCCTTTTTCCACGAATCTCTTCTTCTGTGGCCCTCTGAGGAGATTTTCCACTCCAAACCAGGTACTTTGTGCTTGAAAGAGACTTTGTTTGCTTTTTAAAGACTTAAGACACTTTATATCACTTTTCAGTGATATCTCTAAAAATTCACATTGCAACTTTATTCGTTTTGACCTACAATTATCCTGATAAATATTATATATTTTTCTAAACACTGTGTGGTGTATTTTTGTGGTGCTATATGGTGGTATTGTATGATTTATTGCACAAATACTTTACACATTGCCTTATAAGTTAAGCCTGACTGCTCGTGCCAAGCTACCAGAGGGTGGGCACAGGATAATCTTGGATTGTGTGTGACTTACCCTGACTAGAGTGAGGGCTTTTGCTTGGACAGGGGGTAACCTGACTGCCAACCAAAAACCCAATTTCTAACAGATATGTTTCATTTGATGCATCAGAAATCTGGAGATCCCATGAATACGTTTTGACCCCAGGCTCATGTCAAGTATTGTGAATTCAACAAATGTGATTGTAAGCTTTTCAAATCTCAAATCATTGTTGCTGTGAGTCATCCACTATGGCAGGATGCACCCCTTAACTGTCTCTAATTGTTTAAATGTGAAAGATGTGAGTTCAACCAAGGCAATAATATTCTTTTGAGGGATGGGAACTACTCTTATCATGTGAGACACTGGGATTGTGACATCAGTGCTGGGTATTAGCCAATGTCTTCTGGTAGTGACAAAAACCACAACCTCCTAAGAGAGGATGTACTGATGCAAAAGGTAGGAGGTTCCTAACTCTCAAAAGAGATCCATGGATTCAGGTGGAATGGATGAAGGAAGAGTGAGGCGCAGAGAGGAAGAGATGAGACAAGTTTTGATTTGGACATTTAGAAATCCGCAAACAGCTACTTCCTATGAAGTGTCCTGTGCTAACTGGGTAAAAGCCAAACAATTCACCACTGCCCAAGTAATAGAAACTTTAGGAATAATTGATGTAGGGAAAACCGATCAAAGAAGGCTCATGAAACAAATGCCTTCCTCCTAAAAGGATTTAATTTTAGTCTTTATAGAAAGACAAGTAGCTTTGAATCTGTTTCCTAAAGATGAGGCGGTTCAATTGCGAATCGATGGCTAGTGGAAATGAATTCCCCATCTTAGCATGGTAACAGCCATTGAGTGGCCACCAAGTTTCACTTTCCTGAAACTTGGAGAAAAATGTAAGAATCTTTGTTTAGATCTAAGTTCTTGCGAGAGGACATTCCAAGAAAGGAGTGATTTCTTATAGGTGCCCTGGTTGTTGTAGACCTTTAATGCCGCAGACATAGTGGTTTGAAAGAGCTTTGAATAGGCATATTTTGGGTATTGAGAGCCAGTGCAAATTCTATAGATGTTGTAAGATGGGTGTATCTCTTTTAAGACCCAGAATCAGCCTGGCAGCTGCAGTTGATGTATAAGATATTTGGGTGCTCCCACCAAAAGGAAGTTACAATCTTCCATTCTAGATGAACAAGTTACTTACCTTCGGTAATGCTTTTTCTGGTGGATACATTAGCTACCTGTGGATTCCTCACCTAATAAATTCTCCCAATGCGCCAGCATTCAACGGAAATTTTCTTCCCAGCTCTGCACGTCGACGAGGACGTCACAATTGCCCGACTCCGTCTGACGTCATCGTGGCAATAAGAGACCCTTGCCGGCGTGCTGACGTCAGTTTTCTCCATTTTTTACGTGCCTTTGAGGCGAACAGGTGATCACCGACTTCACAAACTCAACATATATACATCAATCAAATATAATACATAATATTTATTCAAATAAAAACAGCATAAATGAATGTACAAAAACATACCCACCCAAATAAATCTTGGTATGACCAGGCAGGCAACGGGGAGGCGGTGGGACAGTGAGGAATCCACAGGTAGCTAGTGTATCCACCAGAAAAAGCATTACCAAAGGTAAGTAACTTGTTCTTCTGATGGATACAACTACATGTGGATTACTCACCTTATGAATAGAATCCCAAAGCAGTACCGCACTCGGAGGTGGGTGCCTGATTGGTCACACCAAGAAATCCTGCAGCACAGATCGTGCAAACTGGCCATCCTTCCTAACTTCCGAGTCCAAGCAATAATGCTTTGTGAAAGTGTGGAGGGAAGCCAAAGTTGCGGCCTTACAGACATCAGCAACTGGAACACCTCTAGCCAAGGCTGAAGTGGCAGACTTAGCCCTGGTGGAATGGGCCCAAATACCAAGAACAGGAACCTTCTTTGCCAAAGAATAACAGATTTTAATGCAAAGAATGACCCACATGGACAGTGTTCTCCTGTGGACGGCCTTGCCTTTTCTCTTCCCCACACAGCCAATGAAGAGTTGATCGTCCACTCAACACTCTCTTGTCCTTTCAATGTAAAAGCTCAAAGCTCTCCTTGGGTCAAGCCGATGCAGTCTCTCCTCCTCTTTCGATGGATGGGGAGGCGGGTAAAAGGACGAGTGTGTATGGATTGCCCCATATGAAAGGGAGTAACTACCTTTGGTAGGAAAGCCGCTCTGGTTCTCAGCAACATCTTGTCTGCATGAAAGGATGTGAAAAGGGGTTTTACACTAAGAGCCTGAAGCTCACTCACATGCCTAGCAGATGTGATGGCTGTGAGGAAAACGGTCTTCAAAACCAACAGCCTTAACGGGCAACAATGCAAAGGTTCAAACGGTGAACCAATCAGAAAAGTGAGAACCAAATTCAAATCCCACTGAGGAATAACAAACGGAGTGGAAGGAAACCAATTGGTAAGTCCTTTTAAGAACCTTACAACTATAGGGGACTTAAACAAGGAAGGTTGATCAGGAAGGTACAGAAAGGCCGACAGTGCCGATAAATAGCCCTTGACAGTCGCAACTGCACAACCCTTCTGCGCCAAGGACAATGCAAATAATAAAACATCCGAGAAATGGGCTCGTAAGGGATCAATTTGCTTCTCTCCACACCAAGCAACAAATTTTACCCATCTGCCAGCATAGATAGTCTTGGTGGAGTGTCGCCTGGCCGATAAAATAATGTCCACCACTTCTGGCGGGAGAGAAAAGGAACTCAGACTGCCCCGTTCAATCTCCAGGCATGAAGGTGCAGACTCTGGAGGTGGGGGTGTAGAACCTGCCCCTGCGACTGCGAGAGGAGGTCTGCCCTGTGAGGGAGACGGAGTGGAGGGCACAGTGAGAGTTGGAGAAGGTCTGCGTACCACACCCTTCTCGGCCAATCCGGAGCTATTAAGATGACTTGGGCCCGGTCTTGGCGAATCTTCCTCAGAACCAGAGGAATCAAGGATATGGGGGGAAATGCGTAAAGCAACTGACCGTACCAGGACATCTGTAACGCATCCCCCAACTGTCAGTCATCAGATTCTCAGGGCCTGTGCTTGCTCCCAACATGTCCACCTACCCGGCAGCTCCAACTCCACTAAGAAATACAGTAGAGTTCAAGACAGCCAAGGAGGGGAAAATGGGATTAGCTAAGGAACAGCGGGGAAGGAGACCTGTGAGGAAGCAAAAAGGTTAGACAACACACTTATCAAAATAACTTCAATATTTACTTTAAAAAAAAAAAATCTTCTTAGAACACTTATACTGTACATGCCTAAAAGGCCTAGAACGATTTCCGTGGTAAGATTATGCAAGAAATAACTCTAGAACACCTGTATCAATAAAGGTGAGATCAGATTCAAAATATCTTATAAACTTTATACTTAATAGAAAATAACAGTAATAGCCTAAGGCTTAAAAAAACACTATAGGAATGCAACAAGGTCTGGAGGCTTGAATCATAAACACCTCTTTGAATAATACCATCTAAGAATTCCTGAGCCAAGAAATGAAATTGCGCTTTTGCCGGTTAGAAACATGGAACATACAAGAGGGCAAGAAAAGATCACGCACACTGAAAGCAATCTCACCACAGGACAACTAAAGTCAATAATACTTTGCGCGCCTAGCAGAATTCAGTCAAGAATGCACTGCTGACTAGAAAGCGAAAAGCGCACGCAGAAAACGGAACACCACTATGGAACAAATGCCTGAACTACGAACCACGCGCTAGCCGATTATGTCATTAAAGAACAAGCTGACAAGAAACAAGAAAGCACGCACTGACTAAACCTAACCGCCCAGAAAACAATAGGCTAAGAAGGAATCAACACACCATCAAATATAACAGGAAAATAAACTGGGCAAGGGAAAAACGGGCGCGCCGTCAAAAAAATCAGAATTTCCACCTTAGGAAAAACTGAAACGATCACTTGTACTCACTATGAACCTATAACTAGGCCAGAGAATAGGAACTAGGAACCAGAATTGGGTTCCGGAACGTAGTCCATTCCCCGTCTTACTGCCTGACACCAAGTCACCAAGAATACAGCGGGCAGAAGATCAGGAAAAGCTACAAGTAGGTCACTGGGACAGGAACTCAAGGAGATACGCCGCTGCACTGCACCGGGACCTCTGAATAGTGAGCACGTGGTGCTGGGCTGACTCCCTTATATAGAGTCAATCCCGCCCACTCGCTACACTCAACCAAGCTGCAGGGAAACTTCTAGAAGGCCCTGGAAACAGGGACCACACCTCAACAGACCCAAGACTCAGCAAAAAAGCATTGGCAATGTGCAAAGAAACTTGCAACTGAACAGTAAACGTAATTATCAAGAGTAATACTTCCTAGAGCAATTCCTGCAATGCAAAAGGTTAACAAGATATACATGAACACACTGCATAATAAATGAACTTGTATCAGTACTAGTTTTCTGCTTTTCCTGTCGGTCGTAGAGCGTGCACTGTACCGAGGTTGACACCAATGCTCCTTGCATCGGATACGGAGGCTGCAGAACGACGGACAGTGCACGTTCTACCGAGTGGCAAACAGGTCTACCTGAGGAAATCCCCACATCCGGAAGATGTAAAGGATCAGGTCTGGATGGAGACGCCACTCGTGATCGGCCGAGAAGTGCCGACTGAGACCGTCCGCACATACATTCAGAACTCTTGCAAAATGGTTTACCACTAAGCAAATCTGATGGTCCTGTGCCCAGGACCAGAGCTGCAGAGCCTCTCTGCAGAGAAGGTATGACCCTACTCCTCCCTGCTAGTTGATATACCACATCACAGTAGTGTTGTCTGTCAGGACCTGGACCGACTGACCGCGAAGGGAAGGGAGGAAGGCCTTGAGAGCCAGAGGTATCGCCCGCAATTCTAACAGATTGATATGAAACATCTGACCTGGACCGACTGACCGCGAAGAAAAGGGAGGAAGGCCTTGAGAGCCAGACGTATCGCCCGCAATTCTAACAGATTGAGATTAAACATCTGTTCCACTGGAGAACAATGACCTTTGATCTCCAGATCACCCAGATGAGCTCCCCACCCCAGAGTGGAGGCATCCGTTATAACCGTGGCCACTGGTGGTGGTAGTGAAAATGGCCTTCCTTGAGAAAGGTTGCCGTCCACAGCCCACCATTGTAGATCCGCCGCAGTGTCGTTGGAGATCTGTATCGACTCCTCGCGATCCCCTTTGTGTTGAAACCACTGCCTGCGAAGGCACCACTGAAGAGCCCTCATGTGCCAGCGTGCATGAGTGACCAACAGAATGCATGAAGCGAACAGACTGAGCAGACGAAGGACCTTGAGGACTGGAACGACCGCTCCACTTTGAAACATTGGAATCAATGCCTGAATGTCCTGAATCCACTGAGGCGGAGGAAAGGCCCGATTTAATGTTGTGTCCAGAACTGCCCCTATGAACAGGAGGCGTTGAGAGGGCTCCAGGTGAGATTTGGGCACGTTTACCGAAAATCCCGGATCGAACAACAACCGGGTTGTCATTTGCAGGTGATGCAGCACAAGCTCTGGAGGCTTGGCTTTGATCAACCAATTGTTTAGGTAAGGGAATACCGATATTCCCTTCCTCCTGAGATTTGCTGCAACCACCGCCATCACCTTCGTGAAGTCTCGAGGTGCTGAAGTAAGATCAAAAGGAAGGACCGCAAACTGGTAGTGTTGCGACCCCACCACAAACCAGAGATACTTCCTGTGCGACTTCAGAATAGGGATATGAAAGTAAGCATCCTGTAAGTCGACAGACACCATCCAATCCTATTTGTTCAATGCTAGAAGCACCTGTGCTAGAGTCAGCATTTTGAATTTCTCCTGTTTGAGGAACCAATTAAAAAAAACTCAGGTCCAGGATAGGCCTCAAACAACCATCATTCTTGGGGATCAGGAAATATCTTGAATAACAAACCCTGACCCCCTTTCCTGCTCTGGAATCAACTCTACTGCACCTTTCAATAAAAGGACTAGAACCTCCTGCTGCAACAACAGGAGATGGTCTTCTGTGCAAAAGGATGGACGGGGAGGGGGAAACTCCCGAAAAGGAAGGGCATAACCTTTCCCCACAATGTTGAGGACCCAGGAGTCCGATGTGACTAACTCCCACTCACGGAGAAAATGAAATAACCTTCCCCCTACAGAAGCGAGAGGCAATGGGCGGAGAACTAAGGCTGCTTTCCTTGCTGCGTCCCCCCTGAAGAAGAGGAGGAGACAGGGTGCTGCTGGGTGGCCCCTCTTGTTCTAACCCTACCCTGCCCTCTAAAGGACCTATAGGGCAGACTTGGGGGCTGTTGGGCTGCCGACTGAGGTCTCCCACGAAAGGAAGTTCCTTGCCTGAACGCCCTAAACCTTCTGAAAGACCTGAATGGTGTGGTAGTGGAAACCTGCAGGCCCAAGGACTTGGCAATAGCCCTAGTTTCCTTAAAGCGCTCTAAGGTAGAGTCCGCTTTAGCTCCAAATAATTTGTTACCATCAAACGGCAGGTCCAAAAGGGATGTCTGGATTTCCGTCGAGAACCCTAAAGACCTCAACCACGCATGCCTCTTGGTGACAATGGAAGTGCCCATCGCCCTGGCCACAAAGTCTGTAGTATCCAGACCTGACTGGATGACTTGCCTAGCTGCAGCTTGATTATCCGACAGGAGTCCCTGCAAATCAAGAGGCAGATCAGGTACCAGTTTTAGCTGCATCCATCAGAGTATAAATGTACCTGCGCAATACACAAGTTGCATTGGCAGATTTGAGGGCCATGTTGCAGGATGAAAAGGTCTTTTTGGCCGACTGCTCCATAACAGGGAAGGAACCTAGAGCCGAACGAGACGAGCAAGAAGCCTGGACCACCAAACTCTCCGGAGTCGGATGTTGTGACAGGAACCCCGGATCGCTCAGAGCCACTCTGTACCTTCTTGCCACTGATTCTGTTGACAGCTGGCGACATCACAGGCTTCCTCCAGACCTTCAGTATAGGCTCTGTAAGAGCATCGTTAAATGGAAGCAGTGGTTCCGCAGCAGCTGAAGCAGGATGCAGGACCTCAGTCAAGATGTTCGTCTTAACCTCTGCAGCTGGTAGTGGGAGGTCCAGGAATTCTGCCGCCTTCCTTACCACAGAATGAAAAGAGGCCGCCTCTTCTGTAAACTCCCTTGGAGAGGCTAGATCCCACTCAGGGGACGTGTCTAGTCCACTTGCCGAGTCCAAACCCTGATAGTCCCCCAGGGGCTCAGCAATTACTCCTTCCTCCAGGAGCTGCCTCTGATATTCCCGCTTCTCCAAGAGCCTCAGTGCTCTTCTCCTAGACCTTAATCTGGCCTCTAATCTCGGCGTCGACATGGAATTCGCGACAATGACATCGGCTTCAAGCCTGACTGAGGCGGACCAGGCCGATCTCAGGATCCATCCGATGCCGGAACCGAATCCATCGGCGCCATGGACTCTCGGGTCGCTTCACTGGCGTTGATTGAACATGGGGGCGACGTCATCGGCTCCACTGGGCTAGCAGGTGAAGTCACCGGCGTCAAAGGTCTTCCCGACTATACCATTGGCGCCGGACCAACACCCTCCGCAGGACAAAAGGGCATAAATGGCACCGGCTTGTATGGAGCCGGAGCACCCATTCCAAAGGCCAAAGGACCTGTGGGACCAGCCGGTGCATCACCAGGAGCCATGGAACTAAAGATGTTAAACATAGCATTTAGAAATGCCGCCGGATCCCCTCCTGGAGTAGGGAAGGCAGGATACCGCTGTTCCTCCTGCAGCGTCGGTGCCGGATCCGGAATGTCCGACTTCGCTCAAGGTGAAAAGCGAGGACTCCCCTGAGGCTCAACCACCTCCAAGACTGACGGCGCCAGAGAAGCCTGAGGACCCTGAGGCTGCGGAGTCACCGTCAGACTAACCTCACAAGTCGCACAACGCCGACTGGAGGGAGACCTCGATCCAGACTGAATTCTATGCGAACGGCGCCGAGAATTATGCTGACGCCATTTCTTGTGCGACCTTGAGGATTTTCCCGAAGAAGACCTCTGATGACTCCTGTGCTCCTTCTTCGCCTTGGCCAAAAATAATTTGGCCTCCCTCTCCTAGAGTGCCTTCGGGTTTATCTTCTGGCAGGAACAACACTCCTCCACATCGTGCTCAGAACTCAAAGACCACAGGCAGTCGTTGTGTGGATCGGTCACAGACATGCGACCCCCGAACTCCCGACAAGGATTAAAACCGGATTTCTTAGGAGGAGACAATGTAACAACAATCAACACATTCGACAACAATAGCATTTCCCAAGAGGTAGGAGAAAAGCGTTATGCTTCGAAGGCATGGAAAAAAGGGAACTGACGTCAGCACGCCAGCGAGTGTCTCTTATTGCCATGATGATGTCAGACGAAGTCTCGTGGAGTCTGGCAATTGTGACGTCCTCGTCGACGTGCAGAGCTGTGAAGAAAATTTCCGTCGAATGCTGGCGCATTGGGAGAATTCATAAGGTGAGGAATCCACAAGCAGTTGTATCCATCAGAAATAATTAATACTTGGACCATGTATTTCCTGTGAGATAAATGGCATAATTTTCTTCATTATGTGAAGCACTGGAATCTCGTTGTGCAGATGGTTTTTGCATGTTCTGAGAAGTTCACATCTTTATAGATAATTAGCCCTAAACACCACCCCTGCAGTGTGTGTGATGGCAATTCACCTAGATTTCCCGGCGGCCAATCTGATGTCCAGGCTGTATCAGGTCCAAAGACAATAACTTCTGTTTTATCTCCTTGAAGGGTTAGATTGTTTGATTCCATCCAGCAGGCAACTTCTTGCATGCAGGTTCTGATGTTGGAGACTGCCTTGACTGAATCTACACCCAATCTGACTAGTAAATGGGTATCATCGGTACAACGGGAAAAAAAAGAGATGCTGAGCAACTCGAACTGAAGGTGGCTGGGGGCATATATAGATTAATAAGGTTAGAACTCAAGCCCAAACACTGTGACACTCCTGACGTGATTGGCTTCAGTGCTAAACAGTATTCAGCAAGTCTCATCATTTTGGAACAATCTTGTTAAAAAAAAAAAAAAAAAGGTAAACTATTCCAGAACTTTCCCTGCAATGCTAATGTCTTTTAACTGCCTGAGCAAGAATGTGAAACAGTATCAAACTCCGCTGGAAGGTTTAATAATATCATGACACACACACTATCTTGGTCTCTGGTCTGCTTGATCTCATCTGTTACTATACAGACCCCCGATTTACCTTGTGTAGTAGCTGGTTGGATTTTAAAACCCCATCAGCTGCTTACTATGCACTAGGGCAGTGATTCCCAACCTTTTGACTTCCGTGGACGCCCACTTAATCACTAGTGGAAGCTGGGGACCCCTACCTAAACAATTTCTAGGATGTGAACCTCAACAAAATACACAACTACAGAAACAAGTATATGTCAAACAAATACACAAATTATGAAATATTTTCTTTAATTCACAAACAAAAACTGAAATTACAAATCTAATGGGAAGGTTGGAGCTTTTCAGAATTTCAGCTTATTTCCAAAAGACAAAGCTATATGCTATGCTATGCTCCACCATTTCCCAATAATGCATCCTTTATTTCTGTCAGAGCTTGCTAGTGCTTCAATTGAGGCCACTAATCATCCATAAAAACTGTTTAAAGTACTTGTGCTGTTTCCGTGAGTAAAGCGAAGGCAATCAACTTCATTTTTAGCCCCCAATTTCAAATTCCTTCACAATTACATAGAGTTTTAACAATTTCAATTGAGCTTGGTTATATATACATATTCTAGCAGTCCAGGGACAGCTTTAGCGCTGATGGCATAGGTACGGCATTTTTTGTTGACACTCCCACAATCACCTTCTTTTCAATGGATTTCCTTTCTAACAACTTCCAACATGCTCCTCATCTCTTCACAGCCCCTCTCTCACATTTATTGATTTTTTTTTTATAGCGCTGCTCCTCCCAATATAGGGTGTCAGTGCACTTTGCATCACACACACAAACACATATTATACAAAGACTATGGTTCATACAAGTGTGTAAATCAGTGTGTAGGAAATGAGAGATAAAGGGCGTTGAGCTGCATATCTTTCATACAGGTAGGAATTGAACGTTAAGAGTGGTTGGTCTGGAGTAACACAGAACCAGAATATAAAATGTAACAGAATGGTTGGGGTTTCTTGCCGTATTAAAAATGATTACTACACTAAGGAACCCTCTTTAGCAACCTTAGAATACAAAAAAGGATTTCTGAAAAAAACACTATCTTTCTAAACCAATGCATTGACGTTTATGTTCAGCTGTTTGATGTGGGTTACTGTGCAATATTAGAGGATTTGCATTTTGTGCAAATAATAAAAGGATCTCTATGACAAAACCATAAACCCACTGGGTTATCTACATAAAATACTGATCTGTGATCTGCATCTTAAATGTTGTTTTGCAGCAGGCACATTTACCCTCTTTCAGTGTGACGAATCAAAGCTTCCACTAGACAAAACTCAGACCTCTCCATCAAGCACTTTAATCACCACAGTTAACGTGACATTTTTATTATCCCTTGATAATTGCAGGTCATGCTATGCTCTCTGCAGAATGTTTCTGCAACCCTGCATGTCATGTTATTTTGAAGTGAAGTGATCCTGAACTTGGGGCCCAGTGATGCACTACAACCCTAAAGCCTAATATAAAATTTTCCGAACAGCTGCGGACCCCTGTGTAGGAGTCATGGAGCACCTGGGGTCCGCGGACCACAGGTTGGGAATCACTGCACTAAGGTTTCAGTCAGTTTGTCACATGCAGGCACCAGTCAGATAGGTTGGTAATTTGTTAGCACGTTAGGGTCTAAGGATGAATTTTACAATATTGGATTAATCATGGCAGCCGTTTTCCACTTTTGGGGTAGACATCCTGAACATAGGGAGGAATTACACAAGATTGTTGTGAGAAAGTGAATTAATAGTTGAAGTATATGGTCATCCCCTTCAAGTAATAATGTCACTATTGCTTTCTAGCTCCAGTTAGGTCTCAGTAATTTAAACCTGAGCTCAACCCTTGGTAGCAGTAGCACAGAACAGACAGGCTTAACTTGGGAGAAACGTGTAAAGGATTTCTCAATAGCAAACACTTAAAAGGTAGAAAACACAACACAATAAAATACCACACTAATTTATGAAAATAGAAAATGTAGGAAGCCAGAGATATGCTTTTTCAAATTTGTGGTATTTCTAGTGACAAAAAACACAATGTGCCAACCATGGGTATCTGGTCGCACTAGATCGGGCCAGAACTCAAAGTTAAGGCCGACTGATAGATCACGGGTTGGATACAGGTACAAGGTGCATCCCAGGTGGATGGTTTACTTTCTGATCTATTCATTTTATTAGGAAACGTCCTCATCAACAAAGGCGTCAGCGGGTTGGGGTGCAGGCTGGATCCTAAGAGAGGTTAATCAATGGCGGCTGGCTGAAGCATTGGTTCTCGGTGGAAGCCTCATCTCCTGCAGGAAGTTTAAAGCTCTTGACGTCAAAGGTGGGAAAACTCCATGTGGGTAAAATATAAAGTTTGCGCCCAGAAAAGCCTCACTTTTGGGGTGCCGCTCGATGCTGGTGAAGTCCTATACATTTGGACTTTTCATGAAGACAGCATTTCTTCAGCAGGGCAAGCCATCAAGTTGAGTCTGACCGGCAGTTTGATGTCGGAGACTGTGGCTTAGTTGCTGTTCGGTGGTAGTATCTGATTCTTATGAAGAAAAGTTTCTAAGTGACCAGCGTTGCAATTTTGGAGAGAAAAAGAGTACACTCTAACACCAACCAAGAGTCCAGGACCTTTTGAGCACTACTTCGGATTTAGGATTCAACTTCCCAGTGCCACCAGCAGGATCCAGAGCAAATCCAGTTGGAAGTGGTCAGTTGGGCTCAGTACAGATTTGGGTTTTATGTAGCTTTTGTGTTCGTAGAGCCAAACTGGAGGCTAGCCAACGATACCTTTGAGTCCACTCTTCTCTCTTGGATATAAGCAGAGAGCAGGTTCAGCACTTGGGGTTTCTCTCCACAGAATAAACCACAGGTGCAGTTCTTCTCATCTTCCACCGGTCCGAAGGTGTTCTGAAGATCGTACTGGGGGTGCCAGTTTTATTTCCAGTGCCAGCCTGTGGGTGGGGGAAATTATTGGCCACTACATAATCAATGGGATAAAAGTTCCCATAGGTGCATCTACCAACTTTTGCAACACCTCTTGTGGATTTTACTATAAACTATTCCACAGTGCCCCTCTGTACGTAAAAGTAATATGGCAGAACATTTCTTCCTTTGTGCAGAGCTTCCTGGGCCCACCCAGAGGTGTGGTTACTATAATGGGCAAACCCTCCCTTATGGTCACTCTAAACCAGTTCTGAGGGCAGCCCCTCTCCCACCCAGACTGGCGCCCAGTTAGCTAATAAGGAAATGAAAGGTTTAGCCTAGATGTGAGTTTCATCTGCTTGTGACAGAATAGGCTCCTTTTGAACTTTAATTAAGTTCTTGGGCAAAACCCAGATGGCCATCATGTGAGTATAACTTTCTCCCCAGACCTTTTGTCCATTGTCTGGGAGCAACACGCATCTTAGGAGAGCCATTAATAGTCAGAAGACACTCAACACTGGCTGAAAACCACATTTGGCTTAGGCAGGAAAATGGCAATTTTCTAAAAGTGCCATTTCTAAAATAGTAATCTAAAATCCGACAACCATTAGATTGGATTTAAATTACTTTTAATTTGAGTCCTTGTATCATAGTTCTAGTTATTCCCAAACTGAAGTTATGCAAGAGAAGGTATTATACTGTAATCTAGTGAACATTACTTTGGAGGTTTGTCACTGCCAGGACATGTGAAACTTAAGTACACATGTCCTACTTTTACATACAGTGCACCCTGATGTATTGGCATTTATTGCATACCTTAAGGATGAGTTATACCTATTCAATAAGAAGGTTTAGGCTCGATAGGTCAAAATTGCAGTTTGAAATCTGCACACATGCTGCAGGGGCAGGCCGGAATACCTGCTTTGCCTTGTCACTTTAGTGGTGCACAATTGGTGCTGCTGGACACTGGTAACATTGAACTTGCAGGCCCTAATTACACTGGTACCATACGCTAGGGACTTATAAGTTTTATGTGCCCATTATGATTTATAACCGATTGGACAAGATTTTTGAGATTGTGCACATATCCTAGGGCCTGGGTAGCAGGATCCTAGTGTAGAGAGCCCAAAAAACAACAGCATCAGTTCTGAAAGTTTGGGGTGATCATGCACAAAGAGGGTTTTTCTTACAGTCGTTAGCGGTGGTATCATCATCTTCAAACTTTTCTTACGTTGTTGAATCGGTCTGAGATCTGTCGGAGGTGGTCATGGAAGTAAAAACTCAATCTATTTTCTCCTCAGTCACAAGAACGAAGGTAGACCAGATTACCCTGACAACTGGTTTAACCTTCTGAATATACCCATTGGGATGGTAAGCAAATATTCCCACTAAGTTGACAACATAAGCGTAAACACCTTGCGAGCTACAGGGCAATAAACATACCGTTGTGTAAGGGTCACTCCAGGATGAATTGCTGTGCCAGGGACTATTGTGGCCTTCCGTGTCAGACATGATGCAATGTGAGTGGGCTAGCTTCCTCTGTGATTGAGACCTATAGCTCTGACAATTTGTGAATTCTACAATGTCTATGTCAGGTATTAGATGATATTTGTGGAACCCATTGTGTGTACAAACGTGTGTACCATAAATCCATTTTGTAGGCCAAGGAGAGCAAGCTCAGCAAATGAAATAATAGTCTCTGCTATGTCCATTGCATCCACTAGACACAATGCTCCAGTCCCACTCCACTGACAATCATTACAGCAACTTAATTTGGTCAAAGCACCTATTTTTGCTTCAACATCAAGTGCATTAACAGCTGCCTCTTTGGAGCAGCCAAAATTCACAAAAGATATCAGTAAAAAGGTGACAGACATAGTTTGTAATAAATACTCATTTTGCAGAATTCTAGCAATGTTCCAGAAACCAGGAAACAAATCATGTAAAAAAATAACAGAACTGGCTCCCAGTATCAGAAAAGGAACTTCAGGGGCACAGCAGATAAAGTATTGCAAACTGCTACCATGGAAATGCGTGCAACAGGTCCACCTGTGGGTCAATCTTCGATTTAGGATTATGAGAGCATAAACCTGCTCCACTCAGATTGGTGCTGGGAGTGGAGCGTCATGACTGTTATCCCTTTTTTCCTGGGCATTCTCTCTCTTAGAGTTACACATGCTAATCTATTAATCGAAGGCGAGCATGTGTGATTAATAGAATGCACATTTAGTTTATTGCTATTTATGCTGCAATGTGATCATCAAGATTGCTTGAATATATTTGTAGTATTTAAACTAAAAGCTGGCTTCTTTTTAAATTATTGTTAAAGAATGGGAATGGCATCATGGCACAGTCTGTTAAATGTTTATTCTGAAAGCTTTCAGCAACTACTGAATGAACGTATAAAAGCTAGAAACAGCTTGTGAAGAGAAGAGGTCATCTTCACCCCAGGTGACAGCTGAGCAAGTGGAGCACAATCTCACTCCCCACACTAACTGAAGGCTACTGGGAAAGACAATTGGAGTTTTCCGGCTGTGCTTATCACCCACAGTTGCCCATGTGGGACGATCGTTACCTGAAACACATCTCACTCAAGGCCGGGGTGTATAGCAAATGAGTTCTGCCCATTTAGTCCACCTAGATTTTTTGGCTTTTGACTACCCATTTTGTTTTACTTTTTACTACAAGTAAGCCTCAGTACCGAGTCTCACACATGGCAAATTCATGGTAATTGGAATGACTGTGCATACCGCCAGTGTCTACCTTTAAGATAAGTCGCTTCTGTGTAGCTAGTGTCAAAATCACTTGGCTAGTTACATGTGAAGATGTGTATGTGCGTGTGGGCTGGGTGTGTGACACTACCGTCATGCGCACACAGGTAACCTGTCGCAGAAGAGACTCTGCAAGGATTGGCACTGACCTGGCGTAGGCCTTTTAATACAAGTAGGCATTCATAATGTAGGTCTATGGTGCTTACTGGAAAATCTGTAGTGCTTTCACTGTGTTATACATATAGGCAAAATCAGCCCTTAAGTACAATTTCACTCCATATAGGCCTACAAATTACACAAGGTATCAAACTGAGGTAAAACATGCACACCAAGTTTGAAGTTTCAGTTCACAATAACACACATCCACATTTAATAGGACTTCTGGACTTTCTCAGTACCAGTCCATGATCAGTTTCCAGACCTTTTCTATATGCCGTCCCCGAACTGGGGCAAGTTAGTAAAAGCAGAGGGAAGAAAGGCCTCTCCAGCAACTGACCAAGGGAAAGGAAGAGGTAGAGAGGAAATCTGCAGCTGATAATTAACTTGTCACTGTGCACAGACTGACAAGAACAGAGGGGAGGGCCAGATCTCTGGAGTCAAGACAGAAGGGGTTGGCCTTTGATGTTTTGGTGGGAAGGAACCAGGCAGTGATGGCAACTAAAGGCAGAGCTGAGGCCCTCACAGGAGTTCTTATCAGAGAATTTTTAAAGTCGACATTTTGGGTTGTCCCACAATGATGTGCAGGAGGGTTGGGACAGGGATGGAGGGATGATGTGGCTTCATGGGATTGGCCAGGGTTGACTGGCCCTTAAAACTTTCCACCGCCACCTAGAAACTCCTGCAGAAGGGAAAGACAGTTGTGAAGACCCTGGGAGGCAACAAGGGTAGAAAGGATGCCAAGCTAAAGAGAAGCCACCTAATGCCCTGCAAAGATGGACTAGGAACTTTGACTCCCACTGACCTTCAGGACCAGGATGGGTCTCTCCAGACACAGTGCCGCTGGCCCCTTGATACTCCAGGAGGACCAGTTGGGGAAAGGCCCTAGACTCTACTACCCCACAGAAATGCCCTGCAAGACAGCCAGGAGACTCTGGTAGCTGGGGCATGCAGGCAAAAGGGTGTTCTGCTGGCTGTGGAAGTGCTGCACAAGATGCGTCCTCCAGCAGGTGATGAGCACAAGGAGCCAAGCAAAAGAGAAGGCTGGTGCAGGGAGACAGAAACCTTAGCTCCTCACGAAAAGCGCACATTTAGAGGCCAGGACGACTGAAAAGGATGCTCTTGATAGTTCAGTTCATCATCAGGAGCAAAACAAAATCCTGGTCGAGTAAATTGGTCCTACAGGGCAGAGTACAGCTTGGTCCTCCAGTTGCCAAGTAGAGTGAAGTACATGGAGCTTTGCTGCCATTCAAGAAATTACCACTGGGGTGGCCCAAGGCCCGGGGGTTGACACAGCTTTATATATTAAATTCTTGGGTAAGGCAGCATGTGTAGGCCCCCTGCAGGCCGACATATGGCCTCAAGGTCCCCATCCCCCAGGACCGGGCACAGCATCTTGGGGACTCCATCACTCAGGACATACAAGGAGAAGCGATCCAGAGGCCAGCTGAGTTGCCGCCCCCCCATGCCCATGTCTGAGGAGGTCAGGTCCAACATTCTCACACTACTTTCCTCACGCTCTTCGTGGGCCGGGATGTTGAAAAGCTTCTTCTGTGGGTCGGAGCCAAGAAGAGAATGGTCCAGCCCAGTGGGGGCAGACAGACGCTTTGCCAGCTCCTGCGTGGTGCCAGGAGAGAGATGATGTGTGCAAAGGGCCAGCTAGGCAGCGGGGCCTTGAGACTCTCCCCACAGCGCCCATTGAACCCAGGACAGTTGTGGGTGTCCCAGGTGGGGGCGGGATGCCCAGTGAAAAATACAAAAAGAAAAACAGACATGCAACACAAGGCCACATAGACAAAAAACAAAGGGGGTCATTACAACCCTGGTGGACGGTGTTAAAGCGGCGGTTAAGACCGCCAACAGGCTGGCGGTCTTTTTTTCAGTATCATGAGCATGGCGGTTACCACCATGCTCATCCGCCGCTTCACTGTTCCGCCCGCCGGGGCGGAGACGACCGCTGGGCTGGAGACCTGGGTCTCCAGCCCGGCGGCCGTCACAATACCGCCGCCGGTATTTCGACCCGGCTTACCGCTGTGGATTTCCAGCGGTAGCAACCGCCATGAAATCCATGGCGGTAAGCCCTATCAGTGCCAGGGAATTCCTTCCCTGGCACTGATAGGGGTCTCCCCCACCCCGACTCCCTCCCCTACACCCCCCACAGGTGGCAGGGCCCCCTTCCCCACCCGAACCCCCAACATGACAACACTCATACACACACGACACGAACGCAGGCACCACCAACACACATACACGCACACACACCAACATACATGTCTACATCCACAGTCAGACACGCACACCCATATACAGACATACACGCACACATCCATACAGACATACATACACGCACTCATTCCCAACACACACAACACACCCGCAAGCATACACGTACTCACACCCCCCTCTACATACAGACGCACACCCCCATGCACCCACACAACACCCCCCCACCCCCTCCCCTAACGGACGATCGACTTACCTTGTCCGCCGATCCTCCGGGAGGGGACGGGAGCCATGGGGGCTACTCCGCCGACACCACACCGCCAACAGAACACCGCAGCGCCGAACCACAGGACGTGATTCGGTAGGCGGTGTTCTGTTGGTGTGGCGGTGGAGCAACCTCCACTTCCCCGCCGCCCGCCAGAATGGCTGTTGGCGGCTCTCCGTCGTAAAAAGGACGGAGAGCAGCCAAGAGTCATAATACGCCGAGCGGCAAACCGCCACTACTGGCGGTCTTCCACACGGCGGTCCCTCTGCAGTCTTGTTGAAAGACCGCCAAGGTTGTAATGACCCCCAAAGCTGCTCGTATAATATTTATGGATTTGGGTCGGGGCCACCCAATAAAGCCAGCCGAAGGGATATTGTGCATATTTTTGTTTTCTTGTGGTACCCCCGGAAACACAGAGGCATAACAAATGTGTGCCTGGTGTGTCTGGGGGCTGCAAGGAACACAGCAACCCCCAGGAGATGTTTACAAAAACTTGCCATAAGTCACCCAAGGAGCTAAAGGCATGAACCTGGGAGAGGTTTAATTTGGATCTAAAGTGCTATGAGCCAGAGCTGTATGCTTGAGCTTGAAAGTGCAGGGACCCCTTGAAGTTGGCCCTGCAATTGCATTTTGTGCTCTGTAGAATGTGAAGAATGACTTAGACTCAAATGTGGCTGTCAATGAAAATGCTTTATTGAAAATATGGTCATTGAAGAGATAACGTTTACCATTATAATGAATGCTTATTATTAAAAGTACAGTTTCCATTGATTTAAATGATGGTGTCCTGTGATGGTGACGTCTGGCTGATTCTTTTAATGCGGTGACATGATGAGAGCTCTGGTTGCACAACAGTTCTTTGAGATCTCTGTAGACCACCCCCTTCCTTGATCATAGAGAACCTGGTACTGGAGCAACATGAGCTCAACTATAGCAGCTTAAAAATGGGCAGCATATTGTCAAACATATCTCTACAATGATAGCCATGGCCATAGTGCAGACACTGAACATCAAAGACCTGAGGACCCACATTCAATCATCCTGGCAGGCAGTTTACACTCAATAAAGTACAGTATGCTTTCCAGAGATGTGGCAAACAACCTTGGTCATACCTCTAAAAAAAAAAAAAAGGTGAGATCTCAGAACCAAGCTTATACAGAACAATAAGTTTAATTGATGTAGATGAAAAATTAAGCACAAAACATTTGGGATTACATAAATTAATTGACAGAAGAAAAAGCGTTTTAAACCTAATGGAACGACTAAAGGAATTATACCAGTTGCAATGAGCCACAATAATACAGAACCAAAAAGCCTAGACACAGGTTTCAAGATTGATATCAACTGATCAGCATTACATCGACTTAAGAGCAGTGTGTGGAATAAAATGCGTGACTTCCTCCAATCAACAGCCATTGCTGCATTAGAAAAAAAATCAAGGCAATGCATCAACCGAAGAGACGCAAATGCACACCTCCTCTATGCCATTAAAAGGCAGTATAGTATATGAAGCCACTATTATGGTACACAGTAGCACTCTCCCCATCAAAAAAGCATCTGACGACGGGACACCTTCTTATGTAATTGGCATGTGCATGTACAGATACTGTTCAGAATCCAGAATTCCCTTCATGTTACTATGTAGAATTTGACATGCTGCGCAATATGGCTGCCAAGAAAAAACATTTGTGAGGAACATTAAACCACCAATGCTGTAAAGTTTGTTTAAGGTATCAGAGAAGTCAGCTTTCAAACAAGCCATTTCCTGGCCAAGCCTTGCCATCTCCTCAGAGAAAATCTGAAAGCCAAAAAAATGTGTTTAAAGCCTTAAAACAACAACATGGTTCATCCTCTTCATGTACGCATCCTTTAGCCATGCACATCACTTGGGTGAATCAAACTAAGATTGATGAACTATACAAAATGTGACCTGTAGCAGTGCTCAAACACAAGACACACTAATACCTGTATGATCTATCCAATTTCAGATCCTCTTTTTTGTGCAGAAGTCTATACATTCAGAAAAAAAACTCTATATGTGTCCTTTCTTGTGCACATCATCTTTGAGAGAACAAACCAAAATAGAGCTTACTAATCTAACCTGCAGTACATATGGAAGGACACACAATGATTTTGCGCATCCTATAAACATGATTTAGATAATATGCACCCTTTACTTTGTAGAACACCATCAAGACATCTTAGAGAGTAAATGATATAATTGCTCAGTTACTAGATTTTTGTTTCATGAAATACCAAGGGTCGAAAATGTAACTATATAAGATAAATAGTGGACCCTAATTTTGGAGAATACTGTAATGAAAAAAGCAACACTGGAATGTTAAGCACTCCAATGGACACAATGGAGTGCTCCTGGCTTCTAATGGCTGGTATGAGCCCCGGGGCCCCAACATTCCATTGTTTGCAGCTCAGAGCAACAGCTGTGAACAAAGGTCTCACGGATCCCCAGGGATATCAACCCCACTGGGGTCCGTGGCGGCTTTGTTTTACAAATTAGAACATTCTGCCCTGATGGGGCGGAATGTTCTAATAGCTTTATAGCTTGCTGTATCTGGGCTATACCGGCAATTAAAGGCGCGCTCTAAAGTTAAAGGCCTGAGCCAAGCTGGAGGTGGCCTTTAATGCCCGGTATAGCCCACTTTGGCGGGCTGTAAAGCTATATAAAATCCTGCTTTATCATGGAAAATTCCTATTTAAGAATTCATGTGTGATGCTTGTTGAAACATTACACTTACGTAGGTGTGTCAAATGTATTCACGTCTGAGCTGAATCGCGGTGTAAAGGATTGCTGTGTGAATCGGGCATGCTTGAATAAGCTAATTGGGAGATGGATTGTGCGCTGCTGAGTGTTCTAAGTGTGTGAGTATTCCATCAGGTGGATTAAGAGAAGGGCTAATCTGTATTAAACTCTAGCTTTAAAAAGGGATTGTTAAATGGGAACTCGTCAAACAGGTTTTCATCAGACATACAGTCCCTTTAGCAGTGTTCACTTACCCCTTGTATGCAAAAATGCAATTAACTCACCTTCCTACTCACCCAAGTACTTGTAAAGTCATTATAAATCTGAGATGAGTCCATCTACTCAGATTAAAGGCGTTTTGCTTTCCAACCTACTCAAATCAGTTTTTAAACATCTTACCGTAGTCATTTGGGAGGTGGAAATAAAAAGGAGCATTTGCCATGCACGTTTCTGTTTTTTCAGTGTCACAATGGACATTTTGCAGACCCTTTATCAATGAACAAAACTTTCCCCTTTATAAGGCTAAGAATGAACGTGTATGGCAAAGACTGCTGCTTGACCTGGATAATTCCGTTCCCGTGGTTTGAGGTGTGCTCCGGAGCAATGGACCCATCTGCAAGCTTCTTGAGATCCTCTGCTGGACCCAGCTACACATAGAGCAGGGGAGCTGTTTGTGTCCCCAGCATGAGACATCTGCCTGTTGAGATCTTCAGGACTGTGTGTTGAGTGTGCTAGAGCTCCAGGGGCTAGTGTGAGGGGAAGCCTAGAGGGCAAAGAGCAGATTAGACCATCGCTGGCAGCTGAAACACACAGATATCAATGAGCTCATCAGAAGAAAGGAGGGGTGTATATGATTAGTTTCACTCAAAAATGGAGGCTGACAATGGTGTATGGCAGCCGTGAGAAAATCCTCCCTTCATGGTTGATTCTGTCACTAGGTAAGCTGGAGGAAATCCAAGTATAAATTAATCTAAAATGATTTTAAAATAAATGGCCCTCAGTTCTGTTCAATAATGACACAGCCAGATTAGCCACTGTTTGAGGAAAGATTCATCCTTGTTATAACCACTTCAGAAAATTTGCCAAATCTAGGTCAGAAAGCAGGAACACCAAAATGTAATCCTACTTGAATCTTGTTTGAATGTGTATTCTCTTTTAAGTTTCTCAATGTGTTCTCAATACAAATGTCTTGTGTATAATAACATTTTATTCTTTTGCAAAACTATTGGTGTCCATGCTCTTGTCAGGGGCAACTGAAATGCATGTTTATAAAGCAGCAGAACACAATGTTCCTTCACGTGCCTCAGTTACATCTGATCATGATATCATTATCACATCCTCCTACCCAGTAAATAACCATGCAACAAATCTGTAGTTTTCAGTATCTTTTTAGCCTCTTCTCTTTAAACTAGGACCTACACTCCGCTTCCAAGGTGAAGGCATGTACTAAGTACAAACTATACAGGACAAGGATCTTGTTATGCATCTGAGGCTGCTTTAAGTATTACTGACAACTCCCCACGCTCCTTGAGATGGGCTCTTCGATTTTATTACACTAACTACATCTGAAGGCAACACAAACAAATATTTAGGGGAGAGATGGTCTTTTTGCAATTTTGTAAATGACAGATCTTGAGAGAAACTATTGTAAAAATGCAGTGATGCAATAAACAGCAACAAGCACGCTCAGGAAGGGTGAATGGAAGGAATCACTCATTTTAAAAACATTTCCAGGAACAGATCTGTCCCATTGTCTCAGATTTCTGTCCCAGCTATCTTTGCTCACTGTGTGCCTACGGCCCTGAAGTGGCCATGCAAACAAGAGACTGCAAAGAAATTGACTGGTTTCCAGATCCAATTAAAAGTTTCTGTTAATTTAATAATGTCTCCAAAATTGATTTATGCTCACAAATATGTATGTAGCACCTTGAAGTAAAAAGCTCAATTTCAAGCATTCTTAAAATATAGAGGTGTATTTTATGTTATATATTTGATTTCGCTCGACTGCAGAATGTGGTGGTAAAACAGCAGTTTAGAAATAATTGTAATTTCCTTTAGCTTGTGATCCCAGTGTTTGGGCCGTACTGTAATCTAGTATATGGGAGGATACTGGAATCTGGTAAAGTGGCCACCATCTGCTGTATCTTTCCGGTATTGCAGATTCTGCATCTTTCGGATTGTTCAGTTTTTCTCTACACATTTAGTAAATCATGTAGTAGAATGTTAACTAAATTATTATATGTATTTATAAAGCACACGTATCACCAAAAAAGTATAATAGCGCTGGGAACCCTAAATACCAGAGGGAAAGTCCGGCTGCACCGACTGTCCAAGAAAGGGCACAGGAAATTACTGAGGAAAAAGCCAGGTTTTCAAGGCTTCCCTGAAGCGTAAATGGTTTGTTGAGAGTCTGAGGGCAGCAGGAAGCGGATTCTATAGTTGGGCTGCTTTCACTGAAAATGCCGTCCTTATTGTCTGTTTTTCTTGAAATTGGTTTTGTAACTAAGGTTGAATGAGGAGGATCTAAGATATCCCCTAGGTGAATATTTTTTAAACCGGTTTTGCAATGGAATAGGTCCAGCACCTTGAAGAGTTTTAAAAACAATACATAAGGACTTACAGAATATCCTCTGTTTGACTGGTAGCCAATGTAGTTCCTTCAAGGCATCCGGGCCGGTTTAAAGCCAGTTTGGCCGCGGCGGCTTGAACACCATATAATCCGCGTATTAGGAAGTCTAGGGTACCTAAGAGGAGATAACTGCAATAGTCAAACCTACTCAAGATCACTCTGTGCACAATCAGTGTTTTAGCATGAGAAGGCAGCATGTGTAGATGTTTTCGCAGGCCTCAGTTTGTTGTCAACAATCACTCCCAAATAGTGAACAAGGTTAGATGAAAGACGCTCATCCTTTACTGGTAATGGGCAGAACTTTGTATGGTATGTTATGAGTAACCCATGATTTCTGGATTTCATTTTGTCTTTTTATAACCACATATAACTGTTTATGCCTCTACTTTAATCAGTATGAGGTTTCTGTACTTTTCACTATATGTTAAGTTCCACCCAATTGTATAGTTTCCTTTTGCTTGCTCTGTTGCTTAAATGGTTATTCAGCTTTTCTGCGTGTATTCCTGATTCATGTACTCGGTGTCTTTGTAACAGTTTTGAAATGTAACTTGGATGGCCACATGCAATGATGAAATCAACAATTAGTTTTATCGCCATTTAAGTCACTGCTGTTGCAAGTACCTCTGTAGATGAAGGATAGTTTCCTGTAGCCATGCAATGTTCCTCAATGCCCAAGCCTCCATCTACTCAGCATCAGGTATAACTTTTCTATTGAATTCTTGTTAAAATGCAAAATATTTAGAGGATTTTCTGATTTCCCTAGTAGGGACTGTCTAATGCCATAAGAGAAGACTTTTTTTACTTGAAGGTCTTGGCACATTCACAACATCCATGCGGTTACACACTAATGTGAGTCCTCTTGTGTATTATTAGTGACATCTTTATAAAAAAAATATTTTGCGAAATTCAGAATATTTACATGATTTCAGTCTACGGTGACTGTCACCCTATGTAGTGAAAGACTTTTCACATGAAGGGCCAGATTACAAGTTGCTTGTAATGCAACCCCCTGTTTACGCATTAGTCCGAATTACAAGTTTGAAAGTATTTAATGCATCCGATATTTATCGGATGCATTGAATAACTCAACCTTTGTTAAATTTCAGCAGGTCAAACCTACCGAAACTTAACATGGGGAAACGTACTGTAATATATAATGCAGATTTTGGTGTGTTAAACACCAAAATCCGCCCGCATGGTATTCCCCATAAACTTGTAAAGGTGTTATTTATTACACTTGATAAATAACGTACAGCGTGGTATAATTATTTGTAAGGGGAGATAAATAACGCAGCAACTCGTAATCACGCCCTTAGTACAATCCTATGATTTCTTTCCTTTATCTCTTCTCAGGTGGAGTGACACATGATCCTTTTCCTTGAAAGCGTTGTCACATTAAGTAAACGTACAGGATTTCTCTGTGGAAAATTCTCTCATTTGTCACTGGATTCTCACATGTACTCAAGATGTGTGGCTTCTCAGGTGATGCAACAGATTACCTTTTTGTCTGAAAGCTTTAGAACATTCAGAACATTTATATGGTTTCTCACCACTGTGAACTCTCTGATGTATTATCAGCTGTGCCTTTGTACTGAAAGCCTTCTCACAGTCAGAACATTTATATAGTTTCTCACCACTGTGAACTCTCTGATGTATTATCAGCGGTGCCTTTGTACTGATAGTCTTCTCACATTCGGAACATTTATATGGTTTCTCACCTGTGTGAGTTCTCTGGTGACTGGATAGTCCACTTATTCCCTTAAAAGCTTTTTGACATTCCGAACATTTATATGGTTTCTCGCCGGTATGATTTCTTTGATGTATTATTAGCTGGCCCTTTCCAGTGAAACACTTGTCACACTCAGAACATTTATATGGTTTCTCGCCGGTATGATTTCTTTGATGTATTATTAGCTGGCCCTTTCCAGTGAAACACTTGTCACACTCAGAACATTTATATGGTGTCTCACCAGTGTGATTTCTTTGATGTATTATTAGGTGGCCCTTTCTGATGAAACATTTGTCACACTCAGAACATTTATGTGGTTTCTCGCCAGCGTGTGTTCTCTGATGTCTTATCAGAACTGAATTGTGACGGAAAGCCCTATTACATTCAGAACATCTATATGGTTTTTCCCCAGTGTGAATTCTCTCATGTGATGATAACTCACTCTTTTCCTTGAAAGTCTTGTCACATTCAGAACATTTATATGGTTTCTTGCCGGTGTGATTTCTTTGATGTATTATCAGCTGGCTCTTTGTGATGAAACACTTATCACACTCAGAACATTTATGTGGTTTCTCGCCAACGTGTGTTCTCTGATGTCTTATCTGATGTGTTTTTTGACGGAAAGCCTTATTACATTCAGAACATCTATATGGTTTTTCCCCAGTGTGAATTCTCTCATGTGATGATAAACCACCCTTTTCCTTGAAAGTCTTGTCACACTCAGAACATTTGTAGGGTTTCTCGCCAGTGTGTGATCTCTGATGTCCTATCAGATGTATTTTTTGACGGAAAGCCTGGTTACATTCAGAACATCTATATGGTTTTTCCCCAGTGTGAATTCTCTCATGTGATGATAAATCTTTCTTTTCCTTGAAAGTCTTGTCACACTCAGAACATTTATATGGTTTGTCTCTTGTGTGATTTCTGTGATGTAGTACTAGGTCACCCTTTTGATTGAAAGTCTTGTCACATTCAGAACATTCACATGGTTTCTTACCAGTATTAGTTTGTTGATGTATAATCAGCGGTCCCTTTGGAAAGCACACCTGGTCATACCCAGTGCATGTATATGGTCTTGGTTCAGCGTAGCCAGACTTTTGTCCAATGAGCAAACCATTTTTGATAAAACCTTTACATTTGAGGCATTGAAATGTTTCTTCTTCCGTATGGTTTTGTTTGCCTACCATCAACTGGCTTTTTCTAATAAAAGGCTTGGTAAACATTGTAGATTTATTGTGTCTTAATAAGCAGTGATGTCCTTGATTTTTTTTCCATATGTGTATTTATATAGAAATCTGTCACATTTAGGGCATTTGTGCACCTCCTCCATTATGCATACACTATGTTTAAATAATTACATTCTTGTAATTGCAGAGATACTGAGTAAACGCATGTAGCTTCTCCTGTGTCTGTCCAGGTTAGTACTTTCTTGTTAGCTAAATGTTACTTACACATATAAATGAAAAATAACGTCTCTACAAAGTAAATTCTTAGCACTAATATTAGAACTGCAAAGTAAGTGTCTTTGCCTTCACAAATTAGGTATATCCTTTCTACTGATAGTCCCACTGTGTATAGGTGCTCAGCTAAGTTAATAGCTTGGAGGTATCACTTCTCCATTCTAGCTGTCTCTTATTTCCTTTCTCGTCAGTATAAAGTCAATATTAAAGCATTAGTTGGCATTTTTAAAGCACATTTAGTGCTCAGTTATGATCTCTTTTCTTTATGGCACATGTGATTTATTATAAGAAAGCCATTTCTCATATTCTGTACTCTTCTCATATTCAGAGTTTATTTACAGGGCAACGCTCTGTGCTAGCCTCTACTGAGGGGATATTCTGATGTATTGTTAGAGTTGCCTTTTATGCAGAAGACAGCAATAAGTAGATTGTTCTGTGGCTAGTGTCCAGTGTATAAATTGTCTGTTGTTAACCTGATTAATTTAGCCTGGAAAGACTTATTACATTCTATACATTTGTGTGGCCTTTCTCCTTTGTAGGTCACTTCATTAGAGTTCATTGGACTGTTAATATATTGTCATATTCATGAGATATTCCTTACTCCTTTGTTGTGATGTAATATGTCACATTCATCAGACACACATCATTCCATTGGTGTCTGCTATCAATTCTGCACAGAAAAAAAAACTGGTTTGTGCAAACAGCGCACATCAGTAACAGCTGTAGAGCTTCGCAAAGTTTCCGACAACTGTTTAGTAGTTTTCAGAGGGTTAATGTCGCAAAAGGTGAATTGCAATTCTTGGTGTGAGCGATATTCCCTTGACCATTGCTTGTATTCTGAATTTCTTTCACTTACAGGAGAAAACAAAAATAAGTATTAGCATTTTATAAGCCACAAAATACAAATATCAGCATTAAAAAAACAATCAATTTGTTTGTTTTGCTATATGGAAATGAAGTTAGAACAGCCAGGAACGCAACTGGAAGTGATAGTCACAGCGCATTAGCTTAGAAATAATATAAACATAATCTAGTGACCACAGTATTTTATTCATATATGAACAAAAACATTTGCAACCCTGTAATGAGGTCCAGAGCACACTGTTAATCAGCCACTAACAATGTTCACAACAAAAATTATAATTGACACCGAGATATCTGTAATCCAATTACCAAACACACATGAAGAAACATAGGTAAAATTGGTTAACATGACTCTGCTGACAACATGGATCAATACAAAAACCTGGATGTGTAATACAATGATTACAGCATGAACTGACACTGACATAAAGACATCTATCATTAAATGGTGATTTCCACAGCATGTATTGGGATAAGTGAGAATGCTTCTATGACATTTATTTATTTATTCATTCGGTTATTTGAGGAGCACAGCAATACCAATTATCATTTACTGGTGCTAAGAGAGAGGAAGCTGCAGCCAGGGGTTAAGGTTTTATTGAACAAATTGCCAAGGTTTTAGAAGCTTTGTGCAAACAAGGTTATGAGGCATCAATCAGAAATATAAAAAGAAGAGAATTCCAAAGTTTAGCAACAGTGACTGAAAGGCACACTGGCTTTTCAGGGATGTGCAATGGGAAGACTGAAGAGGAACAAAGAATTCAGGTCAGAGAGTACAATCAAACCAACTCCTTGATGAATGTTTCAGTGTATATTTTTGCAACAGATCGAAGGTCCCATAGGCACAGTTTAAAACTCAAACAGTGATACTTGTGATCTACTTACAGCGTGGATATGCCAAAAACAAACATACCGGGGCTGTGGTCAACCAACTTGGCAGAGCGGATGTAACCTGCTCGAGCTCTACTGCATTCTCTCAACATAAGCAAAGTAATGGAGTCTCTCACCGCAAATATGCCCGCTAATGCTTATTGCTGATGTCGGAGCAGTGGGAAACTCTGATGGATGCTAAAACAATAATGATTGTAACAGCTCCGGGCCAGCCCTTTTAGAAACGCTGGTGACCTACATTGCCGCAGAGTAATGGCTGCAACGTGAGTGAACCCGCTGCTGTGACCGTGAACACGAACGTGGCTGACGACCTGCACTGTGCTCTGGCTGACATTAAACTCACTCCCATTGACGAAGGCAAGTGGCAAACTCCTTTTTTAGGGAAAAGCTTTACCAAGGAAATTTTTACACCAAACTGCAGCACTCTTTCTTTATTGACTACTTTAATATGGCACCCATGCAGGATGGCACCCTCATGGTGGCACAGACTGGTCCACATTGTAATAATACCCCAGCAGCGATGGCGAAACTCTCCCTCCCTGCCATGGCACAGTGAAACACCACCTAGAAACCTACATCGAAGCAGCATTGGAAACAACATGAACACTCCTTAGGTCACTCTAGCGCTTGCAGTTCTGTCCCTATGTACCTCTGAGAGCCTAATGAGACTAGTGGCAACCGGTTACGTGCACTCTGTTTTTTTACTCACCACCACCAAACTCCATGAAGGAAATGATGAAATCTATATAGTAGGCTTTACCAAATTGTAGTAAAGCAGTAGGTGCCAGCTTCCTCCTCGTAAAAGAGCTCCTCCATTTAATCAGACCACACAGACTTGACGAAATTGACTGTGAAACAGGCTCGAAGCCTATAGCTCTATAGAGCCTCACAAAGGCGGTGAACCAGCAGCCATATGGACAGAATAATTCACTATCACTACTCTCTGCCTAATGAGTGATAAGGAAATAATGCAGGGACCGTGACCCACCACGTGACCCCTCATGCTCTATTGGGGGCTGCCATTGAGAGTTCCTGCTCACTACCCATAGTCTCAAATCCGTAACTGCGCGCTACATGCCTCCGAAAAAGCTACAAACTAACAGTGTTGTTATTTTTAATCAACCGAAGCAAGAGACTCGCGCTATACTGCAGCCAAAGTGAGCAAAATGGCATTAGCTAAGGAAGATCTTCTTTCCACCCTTCAAGAATTTAAAAGAGAATTCAGAGAAGAACTCAAAGCAGACCTCATCACCTCTTTGGAAATCTTTCGATCCGACCTCAACTCTAAACTCACTATCCTACAACAAGATGTAAACTCTATTGGAACCCGTGCACTTGACCATGAAGGTAAATGCAAGACTCTTGAACAACGAATGGATCGCCTAGAGGGCTGTTCAGACCAACTTAAGGAACACCGCCAAGCTGCAATACTGAAATGTGAAGACATGGAAAAATCGCTCACAGCAAGATAACATTCGCCTACGAAATCTGGAGGAGGGAGAGGACAGTCCAGACCTAGAGGTATTCATTGTAGGCCTATTCTCAGAAACTCTGGAAAAGAGCAGCACTAAGATTAAACTTGATCGTGTCCACTGATATAGGGTGAAGGGCAACGACCCAGCGATGTCCTGGCAAAGCTACACTCTTTCACAGTGAAGGACGCAATTTTGCAACCTATGAGAAAAATAGAAGAAATATCCATCTAAGGCATGACATGTTCCATGATATTGCTCCAGCTACTTTAGCCCGACAGCTGCAGTTCCCACCTATCGCTGACAAACTATGCCAGGGCCACATCACGTACACATGGACTTATTATTATGGCCGAGCCTTTGAGTACCAAAACAAAACACATCATTCATGAACATAGCAGACGCCACAGCATTGCTTGGGGTGACAATCTCTGAACTGGACACACTCTGAGGACAATTCGGAAGGACCATCCATGAGCCCCAAGATTGGGGCAGAACGGAGACAATGGCTTTCACAACAACGTCCCAGACGACAAGGGATACGCTGGGCCCCAGGTTGATATGGTCACCCATGTTTCTTTTTTACTTTATCAGGAGAAAGATTTTCAGAAAAAACGAACATTTGAATACAGATTTGAACTAAACTGAAGCCTGTTCATACATGTACGGCAGGCCCCTATCTGGGAGTATAATCCTTGTCTGTGTACAACCTGCCACTCTTTCACTGAAAGACTACACAATGAACATTGAAACCCCAGAGACCTACCTGTCTGACTTGATCTTCTTTAAATTCTCATTACCTTAATATTGGATTTATATAGCAAGAATGCTTATGTGGTTTACGACCTAGGAGCTCGCACTTATGTGACTTATCCCAACACTACACAACTGTTGGGGAACCAGGATTCCTAAATGTTATTGTTTTGTTGTTTACAACCTTTTACTCCATGAGTGGGACTGTATTGGTGTGTTTTGGGGGCGAAGGGTTTCCCTCCTCTTTCATTCACCAAATACGATAAGAAGGGAATAATAATTATGGTGAAAGGAGAATGAATGGGCAGGACATGCACAATAGCCTCAGTTTGTACCCCCTATTCAGCACAAACTACCTTTCTTCACTCATTCCTCACTCTTTTGGGGGTTTGCAGAGGGGGAAATCATACTAATGGGAGACACTATTCTTATCTGGGATCCAGCACTAGATAGCACCCATCCACATGCTCTATAGCGGGAAGCTTCACTAAAGCCCCAAAGCAGGACCTCCAATCAATAGGCTTGCTAGATGCTTGGAGGACAACACACTCTACCACGCAAGACTATACTTTTTTCCCCTCACACGTCCACTTACATATTCAAGACTCGGTTACACATTTATAAGTCAATCATTGCAACACTATTCTGGCGACCAATTTCCCCACAATTGCACTATCAGATCAGACCCTTGTAGAGCTCACACTAGACTGGACAACCCTCAAACCTAAGCTCCACTGGTGGTTGTAGGGAGCTGGGTTCTGTTTGCAGTACCCCACTGTTAGAAATTGTGTTTCTGGTTGGCTAGGGTATACACCTAAGCCAGGCAAAACCCACCATTCTAGTCAGGGTGAGGGAGATACACACTCAGATAACCGTGTGTGCCAGGTCCCTTAGCACTGCATATGCCAGGTGTTAGTCACCCCTAAGGCAGGGTGCATCCAGACATATGTGAGGGCCTATAAGCATGAACAGATATGCCCCTGCTATGTCTCAGTTGATTCAGAGACATAGTAAGTGTACAGGGAAGCCATTATTAATGCAAGTGATGGACACTGGTCATTACGGGTTCCCCAGCTACATGATGGCTCCTCTGAATCCTGGGATGTTTGGTATCAAACATCTCAGAATAATAAACCCACACTGATGCCAGTGTTGGATTTATTAATAAAACCCTGAAAACCTACCAACTCCTAGCTTGGACACTGACAGGTCAAAACCAGTACAGCCACCTTAGACAGAGTTCTGTCCCCCTGAGATGAGAGTCAACTCTCTTGAGGGCTCAGAACGAAGACATGCTTTGGGCGGAGGTGCTAGCACCTCGTCCAGGCAGGATGGACATTCCAAGGTCAGGAGCTTTAAAGGCCTTGTCGCCTTTGTAATGTGACACAGGCCTCTCCAAATGGTAGAGGAGGCTAACCCCCAGTTCCTGACCCCACTTTTTGGTGACAGGACTGGTAGGAACATTAGGCAGATTGAGAGGTGTGCCCACTTCATGCCAGTCCCACCCCTACGGTGGACGAGCTGAAGCAGACACTACCTACATTTCTCCATCTTGTTTGTAAGGAATTTAGGCTCCTAGGGTTATGCCCACTTCCCAACAGAAGTGGTCATAAAGAGGGTGTAGTCACCCTAAAGGTGAGTAGCCCAGTAGCTACCACCTGGCACACCCTGTAACACCCCTAAATTCAGTATTTAGGGGGCACTCCTGAACCCTAGAAGGCAGATTCCTGATGACCTAAGAAGAGCTGGACAATAAAGAGTTGCATCAGCAAAGAAGACTGCAGACAGCAACTGGCTTGGCCCTAGCCCTATGGGCCTGTCTGCAGCCCTCAATGATCCTGCGCAAAAGTCTAGTCCTGCAACCCAACAACCTCCAAAGCTTTGGAAGGACTGCCTGCCTTCAACAAAGATCAAGATCTCCCAAGAACAGCAGACCTGTTCAAGAAGAGACCAACTTTAAAAGAAAAAGAACTCTCTCCTGAGGAACTGCAAAACTTTTTCCGGGCTCACCTCTGCACCAGACGCCCATGGCCCAAGTTCAAGTGGCCCACCAGTCCTGTGCTGGTTCCCCTAGCAAGCCTGAGCCCATGTCCAGCGTGGGCTGACCCCTGCAGGTCTCTGCCTCGAAGCCTGCAGCCTCAAACTGAAGACTCCCCCTGACCGCGACCTACCCGGTAAGCTGTTCCCGAGGCCAAAGCAAACACCTGCACCCAAAACCCCTGGGGAGCTGGACCAACGATGTTCCCAAGTCCACTAGCATCAGAACTTACCTGGGCAGCTGTGGGTTTTCTTCATTCAGCCTCCTGGCCCAAGGCTGCAGCCTTTCTCTAAAACTCATCTCGCCCATCGATTAACATCCGGTGTCCGATGCTGTATTGGCACTCTACACCCAGCTGCCCCCGTGCCGCTGAGGGTGTAATTTTGGTGCTGCCTTGTGCCCCTCCCTTGTGCTTACCTTAACCCTGGGAGATCGACCCCTGACACTGGTTTACTCACCTGTAAGCAGCACATCTTTGTTCACCCACAGTTGCCATTGGTTAACATTGGGCAGCCAACCCCAAATTTGACCTCTGCACCCAGCCGCCCATTGCCGCTGTGGGTGCACTCTTGGTACTGATCTGAACCTTGCCTGGTGTTGACCTGAAACCCCGAACACTGGATTTGTAAGTCGTGTACTTACCTACAAAGCTGCATTCTTGTTTTCCTGCTATAGGTTAACATTGAGAATTCTAAAAATTGCAAGTATTTATCATCTAAAAAGTACCTTATGACAAAGTTCTTTGGTTCAAAGCATATATAAAAGCAAACATTATTTTTCTAAACTGGTCTCAGATTTATTCATTGAGCGTGTCTCACATTTATTGCCTCTGAGTACAACAAATGTTGAACACAACTCCATGATAAACCTAACTGCTCGCCCACACTACCACAAATAGAGCATTAGACCAACTTACTTTTGCCTCTTCAAACCAATTGGGGATCCACTGGACTTTCTGCATTATGTACTTCATTTTAGTGAACTATATAGCGAGCCAGCTTCCTTCACTGGTTTTTCCTCTGTTCTCTTACTAGGGACCACCTCTTTCAAGACGAGATACGTAAAACCATTTGAGATTTTTTTCCAATTGAACGACCCTCGAGTCACCTGTCCGCTACACGGGATGCCTTTAAAGTACTCGTTAGAGGGAAATCTAGCTCCCCGTCATCTGCTTTAATAAATAAAATAAAAAAATGTTAGAAATTGGGTTTTTTGTTGGCCGTCAGGTTGCCCTCTGTCCAAGCAAGAACCCTCACTCTAGTCAGGGTAAGTCACACACAATCCAAAATCAGCCTGTGCTCACCCTCCGGTAGCTTGGCACGAGCAGTCAGGCTTAACTTAGAAGGCCATGTGTAAAGCATTTGTGCAATAAATCATACAACACCATAGCATAACACCTACAAAAATACACCACACAGTGTTTAGAAAAATATATAATATTTATCTGGGTATCTTCAGGTCAAAACGATCAAAGTTGCAATACGAATTGTAGAAATATCACTGAAAAGTGATATACAGTGTCTTAAGTCTTTAGAATATAAACAAAGTCTCTTTCAAGCACAAGTACCTGGTTGGGAGTGGAAAAATCTCCTCAGAGGGCCACAAGAGAAGAGGTGCGTGGAAAAAGGGTGTGGGCGTCGATTTCTCCCCAGCACACACGGACTTGCATCGTTATTTTCCACGCGGGGAAGTCGGCGTCGTTTTCCGGCGCTCGGACAGTCTCTTTCTGTGGATCGCGGGGATTACCAGATGTCCCGGGTCTGTGCGTGGATTTTCCTGCTTGTTCTCCGGCTGCGCGTCGGTCTGCGGGGCTGCGCGTCGAAATTACGATCTCACGGCAGGCGTCGCGTCGATTTCTCCTCTGGATGTCGATCTGCGGGGCTGCGCGTCGAAATTACGATATCACGGCAGGCGTCGCGCCGATTTCTCCTCTGGATGTCGATCTGCGGGGCTGCGCGTCGAAATTACGATCACACGGCAGGCGTCGCGTCGATTTCTCCTCTAGAGGTCGGGCGGCGTTGTCCTTGCGAGGCCGTGCGTCGGATTTTCGATCGTCCCAAGAGCGTCACGTCGATCAGCCTCGGTGTGCGGCGTTTTTCTCACCACGGAACAAGCTGTGAGTCGAAATTTTCGCCGCACGGAGCGTCCAAGTAAAAGACAAAAGTCTTTTTGGTCCTGAGACTTCAGGGAACAGGAGGCAAGCTCTATCCAAGCCCTTGGAGAGCACTTTCACAGCCAGACAAGAGTTCAGCAAGGCAGCAGGGCAACAGCAAGTCAGCAGTCCTTTGTAGAAAGCAGACAGGTGAGTCCTTTGAGCAGCCAGGCAGTTCTTCTTGGCAGGATGTAGTTTCTGGTTCAGGTTTCTTCTCCAGCAAGTGTCTGATGAGGTAGGGCAGAGGCCCTGTTTTATACTAAGTTGTGCCTTTGAAGTGGGGGTGACTTCAAAGAGTGTCTAAGAAATGCACCAAGCCCCCTTTCAGTTCAATCCTGTCTGCCAGAGTCCCAGTAGGGGGCGTGGCAGTCCTTTGTGTGAGGGCAGGCCCTCCACCCTCCCAGCCCAGGAAGACCCATTCAAAATGCAGATGTATGCAAGTGAGGCTGAGTACCCTGTGTTTGAGGTGTGTCTGAGTGAATGCACAAGGAGCTGTCAACTAAACCTAGCCAGACGTGGATTGAAGGGCACAACAAGATTTTAGTGCAAAGAAATGCTCACTTTCTAAAAGTGGCATTTCTAGAATAGTAATATTAAATCCAACTTCACCAGTCAGCAGGATTTTGTATTACCATTCTGGCCATACTAAATATGACCTTCCTGCTTCTTTCAGATCAGCAGCTGCCACTTCAACAGTGTATGAGGGCAGCCCTAATGTTAGCCTATGAAAGGAGCAGGCCTCACAGTAGTGTAAAAACGAATTTAGGAGTTTTACACTACCAGGACATATAACTACACAGGTACATGTCCTGCCTTTTACCTACAGAGCACCCTGCTCTAGGGGTTACCTAGGGCACACATTAGGGATGACTTATATGTAGTAAAAGGGGAGTTCTAGGCTTGGCAAGTACTTTTAAATGCCAAGTCGAAGTGGCAGTGAAACTGCACACACAGGCCTTGCAATGGCAGGCCTGAGACAGGGTTAAGGGGCTACTAAGGTGGGTGGCACAACCAGTGCTGCAGGCCCACTAGTAGCATTTAATCTCCCTGCCCTAGGCACATGCAGTGCACTCTACCAGGGACTTACAAGTAAATTAAATAGTCAATCATGGATAAACCAATCAGTAGTACAATTTACACAGAGAGCATATGCACTTTAGCACTGGTTAGCAGTGGTAAAGTGCCCAGAGGTCAAAAGCCAACAACAACAGGTCAGAAAAAATAGGAGGAAGGAGGCAAAAAGTTTGGGGATGTCCCAGTCAAAAAGCCAGGTCCAACATGACCCCCTACCAGCTTAAAGCCAGGGGAGAACAATCACTATCCTGATGTACTTCCCTGTTTGAGGCGACATAACAAGGACCCAGGCCCACAACAGCAGGGGCATGCTCCAGTTCTTCGCCTTCCTGACTCCAATTGGATCCCTCTGTCCATACTCTCAGGGCCCACTAAGCCATCCCATGGGGAACTTTTCTCCTTACCTGGGGATCCCATCTGGGCAGCACCTAACCTTACCTTGCTCACAGATGTATCCCAGGAGCAGGATAGTACCACCATGACCAACACAGTGGTGTTGCCCACTCTACCCCCGGGGTGTGACACTTGTCCCCTCCCCAGGGATAACTCTGTCCACTCGGACAGCAAGCCACAGTGATTACTGAGCTGCCAGGGATGAGAGCCAGGCCCCAGGCCTCTCAAAGCTCTCCAACCACTGTGGCTGTGGAGAGTGGGGGGCGGTAGCCCCAGGTGCTGGGCACCCTTTAACCACTCTCCCTTCCACCAGGTCAGGGATGACAGCCTGAACCTGGTCCCCCCCTCTGGGGCTCTGTACCCTCCCTCCTGGAGCGGTACCCCCAGAGTCCAACATGGTCAGGGTGCTTACAGAAGTCGCCCTGTACCATTCCTCCACCAGTGCAGGGCTGTTAACCTGCAACTGGCCCTCCAACCTGGGGCCTGTACCTTCAGGTTGGACTAGGGCCCGGGGTGAGGCTTCCCTCCCCCTGCCCTCCCTTCTGGGGTCCAGCACCCTCCAACTAGGAGTGGCCTCCTCAGAAGACAACATGGTAGGGGCACTGTTATCAGTAGCCCCTCCCTCCAGGTCCGGGGGGACACCCTGAACCTGGTCTTCCAGCCCAGGGTCTGTACCCTCAGACTGGATCACTGCCTGGCAAACCAGGACTTCCTGGGAGGCACACCTACCCCCCACCAGGTCAGAGTTTAACCTCTGCACCTGACCATTCAACTCAGAGTCACCACCCTGAAGTTGAACAATTGCCTGGCACGCCAGGACTTCCTGGAGGGCACACTGACCCTCCACCAGGTCAGAGTTTAACCTCTGGACCTGGTTCTCCAACCTAGGGTCACCACCCTGAGGTTGGGTTACTGCCTGGCACGCCAGGGCTTTCTGGGGGGGCACACCTACCCCCCACCAGGTCAGAGTTTAACCTCTGAACCCGGTTATCCAACCCAGAGTCAGCACCCTGAGGTTGGACAACTGCCTGGTACACCAGGACTTCCAGGGAGGCACACCTACCTCCCACCAGGTCAGAGTTTAACCTCTGAGCCTGGTGCCCCAACCCAGGGTCACCACCCTGAGGTTGGGCAATTGCCTGGCACGCCAGGACTTTCTGGGGGGCACACCTACCCCCCACCAGGTCAGATTTTAACCTCTGGACCTGGTCATCCAACCCAGAGTCACCACCCTGAGGTTGAACAATTGCCTGGCACGCCAGGACTTTCTGGGGAGCACACCTACCACCCACCAGGTCAGAGTTTAACCTCTGAACCCGGTTATCCAACCCAGAGTCAGCACCCTGAGGTTGGGCAATTGCCTGGCACGCCAGGACTTTCTGGGGGGCACACCTACCCCCCACCAGGTCAGATTTTAACCTCTGGACCTGGTCATCCAACCCAGAGTCACCACCCTGAGGTTGAACAATTGCCTGGCACGCCAGGACTTTCTGGGGAGCACACCTACCACCCACCAGGTCAGAGTTTAACCTCTGAACCCGGTTATCCAACCCAGGGTCACCACCCTGAGGTTGGGCAATTGCCTGGCACGCCAGGACTTTCTGGGGGGCACACCTACCCCCCACCAGGTCAGATTTTAACCTCTGGACCTGGTCATCCAACCCAGAGTCACCACCCTGAGGTTGAACAATTGCCTGGCACGCCAGGACTTTCTGGGGAGCACACCTACCACCCACCAGGTCAGAGTTTAACCTCTGAACCCGGTTATCCAACCCAGAGTCACCACCCTGAGGTTGGGCAATTGCCTGGCACGCCAGGACTTTCTGGGGGGCACACCTACCCCCCACCAGGTCAGATTTTAACCTCTGGACCTGGTCATCCAACCCAGAGTCACCACCCTGAGGTTGAACAATTGCCTGGCACGCCAGGACTTTCTGGGGAGCACACCTACCACCCACCAGGTCAGAGTTTAACCTCTGAACCCGGTTATCCAACCCAGGGTCACCACCCTGAGGATGGGCAATTGCCTGGCACGCCAGGACTTTCTGGGGGGCACACCTACCCCCCACCAGGTCAGATTTTAACCTCTGGACCTGGTCATCCAACCCAGAGTCACCACCCTGAGGTTGAACAATTGCCTGGCACGCCAGGACTTTCTGGGGAGCACACCTACCACCCACCAGGTCAGAGTTTAACCTCTGAACCCGGTTATCCAACCCAGAGTCAGCACCCTGAGGTTGGACTACTGCCTGGTACACCAGGACTTTCTGGGGGGCACGCCTACCTCCCAACAGGTCAGAGCTTATCCCCTGAACCTGGTTAGCCAACCCATTGTCACCACCCTGAGGTTGAACCATTGCCTGGCAGGCCAGGACTTCCAGGGAGGCACACCTACCTCCCACCAGGTCAGAGTTTAACCTCTGAGCCTGGTTCCCCAACCCAGGGTCACCACTCTGAGGTTGGGCAATTGCCTGGCATGCCAGGACTTCTTGGGAGGCACATCTACCTCCCACCAGGTCAGAGTTTAACCTCTGAACCTGGGTATCCAACCCAGAGTCACCACCCTGCGGTTGAATCTTTGCCTGGCATGCCAGGACTTCCTGGGGGGCACTCTCACGCCTCACAAGGGACACACCGTCCCCAAGGGCCCCACAAGAGTCTGGTTGGCGCAGGTCTCCCAACCTCTGCCCATCCGGCAGAGTCTGGGTTTCCCCCAAACCAGAAACGGTTTCACCTGGGTCATTCCTGGGGGGGCTCTGCTCTCAGAGCTGTCCCCTGACTCTCAAGGTCCTCCACTGGGGTCTGCAACCCCCTCTCAACCCTATGTCTGGACTTCTGCACCACCTCACTAGGAGGGGTACTGCCAGACACCAGAACTGTTGGGATGCTGGCTACAGTCACCCCCCCAAGTTCTTCTGACACTGCGGGGCTTCCCTCAAAAGGTGGCCCTACGGTACAGGCTAGGCTTCTCTCCTGGGGTTCCCTCATGGAACACTCTAGGACCTGGGACCTACCTGGGACACTACAATCCTTTCCCACCACACTCGGTTGGGAATCACCTAGACCACTCCCTTGAGGAGCACCCCCAAATGCCTCTTCAGACTCTCTGGTACTCACCCAGAAGTCTGCCTCCATTGTAAGTTCCCTGGGGTCAGAGAACTCACACTCCACCTGGTGTTGGCGTAGCTCTGGAAAATAAGGACCAGACATATGCTCTCCAGCAATTACATCATTCTGCCCTTCACATGTATTAACCACAGTACCCTTCACCCAACCACCCAGTAACTCAACCTTGGAAAAGCACTCTACTTCACCCTCCTGAGACTGGTGAGACAGTATCTGTCTGTCCCCGACACTCAACCCATACTCTTCTGGGATGTCTCTACACTCTATATCCAGGACGTCCACCAGGGGGGAACCCTTTTCTCTGTCACTCTCTGCTAGAGTCAGTAAAGTGTCCCTCCCCCCAGTAGGAATATGACTCCCTGTGCCAGTTCCCCAATCCTTCTCAGGGACCCTGTGCATAACGGGAACTACCTCATACCCTTGAACCGCCTAGGGTGTGTCAACTCCCTTCTTCAAGTTGGGCACCACATCTCTGGGCTTGTGCCCTCCTTCAGCAGTACTAGATGCAAGATTTTTGCTGCCACCATCTGAACTGGACTCAGCCCTTCCGGCCTCCAGTTTCAGCTCTTTACAGCTCAGCTCTTGAGCTGCAATCTTTTCTTCTTCCAGGGCTAAGAGTCTTTTTGCCTCAACCTCTGCAAGATACTCCTCTAATTGTTGCTCCTGCCGCCTTTGACTTCGGAGCCATTCATCTATTTCTGGGTCACTGTCCTCACCTGAGTAGTCTTCCTCCTCATGTGAGCAGTCTTCCTCCTCATGTGCGTAGTCGTCCTCCTCATCTGAGGGGTACTTAGTCATTTGGTTTCTTGCTGCCTCTCTCTCTGCCCATCTTTCCTCCCCCCAGACTATGTAGTGATGGAGCATCTCCGCCTTAGTAGATCTCCTTGCTACAGGAAGGCCCCATTTTCTGCAAAGCTTCCTTAGGTCAGCCTTAGTGAGGTGGTCAGTGCGAACAAAGAATGAGTAGGTAAGCAATCCCATTCTGATAAGATCTTGCCAGCAAAAAACAAAATCCAAAGTCCAAAATATCAATAGTATATCCAGGAGGACATCAGAGAATCAAAAGCCAAAAAAAAGATGAAAAATCAAGTTGACCTTCAACTGTGGGTAGGTAGTGAAATACTTAGCTACTGTATGTCACTGCACAAACACAAGTCCTATCCTCACCGCTGATCACCAATGTTAGAAATGGGGTTTTTGGTTGGCCGTCAGGTTGCCCTCTGTCCAAGCAAGAACCCTCACTCTAGTCAGGGTAAGTCACACACAATCCAAAATCAGCCTGTGCTCACCCTCCGGTAGCTTGGCACGAGCAGTCAGGCTTAACTTAGAAGGCCATGTGTAAAGCATTTGTGCAATAAATCATACAACACCATAGCATAACACCTACAAAAATACACCACACAGTGTTTAGAAAAATATATAATATTTATCTGGGTATCTTCAGGTCAAAACGATCAAAGTTGCAATACGAATTGTAGAAATATCACTGAAAAGTGATATACAGTGTCTTAAGTCTTTAGAATATAAACAAAGTCTCTTTCAAGCACAAGTACCTGGTTGGGAGTGGAAAAATCTCCTCAGAGGGCCACAAGAGAAGAGGTGCGTGGAAAAAGGGTGTGGGCGTCGCTTTCTCCCCAGCACACACGGACGTGCGTCGTTATTTTCCACGCGGGGAAGTCGGCGTAGTTTTCCGGCGCTCGGACAGTCTCTTTCTGTGGATCGCGGGGATTACCAGATGTCCCGGGTTTGTGCGTGGATTTTCCTGCTTGTTCTCCGGCTGCGCGTCGGTCTGCGGGGCTGCGCGTCGAAATTACGATATCACGGCAGGCGTTGCGTCGATTTCTCCTCTGGATGTCGATCTGCGGGGCTGCGCGTCGAAATTACGATCTCACGGCAGGCGTCGCGTCGATTTCTCCTCTAGAGGTCGGGCGGCGTTGTCCTTGCGAGGCCGTGCGTCGGATTTTCGATCGTCCCAAGAGCGTTGCGTCGATCAGCGTCAGTGTGCGGCGTTTTTCTCGCCACGGAACAAGCTGTGCGTCGAAATTTTCGGCGCACGGAGCGTCCAAGTAAAAGAGAGAAGTCTTTTTGGTCCTGAGACTTCAGGGAACAGGAGGCAAGCTCTATCCAAGCCCTTGGAGAGCACTTTCACAGCCAGACAAGAGTTCAGCAAGGCAGCAGTCCTTTGTAGAAAGCAGACAGGTGAGTCCTTTGAGCAGCCAGGCAGTTCTTCTTGGCAGGATGTAGTTTCTGGTTCAGGTTTCTTCTCCAGCAAGTGTCTGATGAGGTAGGGCAGAGGCCCTGTTTTATACTAAGTTGTGCCTTTAAAGTGGGGGTGACTTCAAAGAGTGTCTAAGAAATGCACCAAGCCCCCTTTCAGTTCAATCCTGTCTGCCAGAGTCCCAGTAGGGGGTGTGGCAGTCCTTTGTGTGAGGGCAGGCCCTCCACCCTCCCAGCCCAGGAAGACCCATTCAAAATGCAGATATATGCAAGTGAGGCTGAGTACCCTGTGTTTGGGGTGTGTCTGAGTGAATGCACAAGGAGCTGTCAACTGAACCTAGCCAGACGTGGATTGAAGGGCACAACAAGATTTTAGTGCAAAGAAATGCTCACTTTCTAAAAGTGGCATTTCTAGAATAGTAATATTAAATCCGACTTCACCAGTCAGCAGGATTTTGTATTACCATTCTGGCCATACTAAATATGACCTTCCTGCTTCTTTCAGATCAGCAGCTGCCACTTCAACAGTGTATGAGGGCAGCCCCAATGTTAGCCTATGAAAGGAGCAGGCCTCACAGTAGTGTAAAAACAAATTTAGGAGTTTTACACTACCAGGACATATAACTACACAGGTACATGTCCTGCCTTTTACCTACACAGCACCCTGCTCTAGGGGTTACCTAGGGCACACATTAGGGATGACTTATATGTAGTAAAAGGGGAGTTCTAGGCTTGGCAAGTACTTTTAAATGCCAAGTCGAAGTGGCAGTGAAACTGCACACACAGGCCTTGCAATGGCAGGCCTGAGACAGGGTTAAGGGGCTACTGAGGTGGGTGGCACAACTAGTGCTGCAGGCCCACTAGTAGCATTTAATCTCCCTGCCCTAGGCACATGTAGTGCACTCTACCAGGGACTTACAAGTAAATTAAATAGTCAATCATGGATAAATCAATCAGTAGTACAATTTACACAGAGAGCATATGCACTTTAGCACTGGTTAGCAGTGGTAAAGTGCCCAGAGGTCAAAAGCCAACAACAACAGGTCAGAAAAAATAGGAGGAAGGAGGCAAAAAGTTTGGGGATGTCCCTGTCAAAAAGCCAGGTCCAACACCCGTCATCTGCTTTAATAAATAAAATAAAAAAATCAAGATAGGCTCACTCTTGAAACAGAACTCCAAACAGCAGGAAGGGCACACACTCCCCGGCCTTGCACTCCAAAGGAAGGTCACAGTTGAGGCCCTCATTATGTCCCTGGTTAATGTGGCTGTAGTACCACCAACAGGCTGGCGGTACATACCGCCTGATCATGAGATTCATCCACACAGCCCTCCACCCCCCCATACAAGCACACAGACACACACCACGCATACACCCATTAACTTACACTCATCCATACACGCATTCATACACACAGTGGCATACACGCATTCATTCACGCATTCTTTCAGACATACACGCTCAACACCCCCCCTCCCCTGTCAGACGATCACCTTACCTGCTCTGGGGAGGTCGTCCAGCAGGGAAAGGGAAGGGGTGCTGCTACCACCAGCACCGCCCCGACAGCTGAACACTGCCAGGACGTATCACAGGTTAAAGCGTGTACACATTTAGCACGGGAAACGTCCTAAACAACGCGTCGTCAAAAACACAGACGTTTCCCATGCAAGCAGAACAACACTTGCCTGAGCAATGACTGCCTTTTTCTCTGCCTTAACCACGCATGTGCCAAACTATGCATATGTGTGGTTAAGGCAGAGAAAAAGGCAGAGAGCAGTCTAGTGGATCGGGAGAGGACGCAGTGAGGTAAGTGGAGCTAGGGCAGGGTTTGGGGAGGTAGTTTTAAGGGGCGGTGGAGTAATTTTTTTTTATTTTATTTAGGGGTGTGGTGGGGGGTTGGGGAAGTTTATTTTTTAGGGCTTAGGGTGGGTGGCGGGTAGGGGTAGTTTATTTTTTAGGGGTGGGGGAAGGTTTAAGGAAGGGTGGGAGAATGGAGGAGGGAAGGAAGGAACAGGAGAGGCCGCAGTGAGGTGGGTGGGGCTGAGTTTGGGGGGTAGTTTTTAGCGGTGGGGTGGATTTAGGACGGGGGTTGGGGTAGTTTATTTGTTAGGGGTGGGAGTGTAGGGGGTCAGGGTAGATTATTTTTTAGGGCTTAGGTTGGGGGGGTAGGGTAGTTTACTTATTAGGGGTGGGGGAAGGTTTCAGGGCTTAGGGCGGGTGGGGGTGTTGAGGTAGTTTATTTTTTAGGGGAGGGATTTTTTTTTTAGGGCTTAGTGTGTGTGTGAGGGGGTTCGGGTAGTTTAGTTATTAAGGGTGGGAGAAGGTTTTAGAGCTCAGAGTGGGTGGGGGATTTTGAAGTAGTTTAGTTTTTAGGGGCAAAGGTGGGGGATTCGGGTAGTTTTGTTTTACGGTTTAGGGTGGGTGGGGGAGTCAGGGTAGTTTAGCTATTAGGGGTGGGCAAAGATTTTATGGCTCAGGGTGGGTAGTGGGTGTCTGGGTAGTTCACTTAGAGCGGTGGGGGTTTCTGTACTTTTTTAGGTTAAGGCGGGGAGGGGTTCTATGACACAACCACGCATGCAGTTTCCACATATGCCTTTACTAAGCATGCTTTTACAATGAAATTCGTTGTAAAGGCATGCGTGGTAAAGGCATGTGTTGAAAAGACGCGGTCGTGGTTCCGACTGCGTTGTTAAGGAATGCATGGTTCCGGAACGCGTGGTTGTGTCATACAACCATTTAGCACAACTAAGTGTTAAAAATGAGAAATAGTATGTCAGCTACATATATAGAGAGATAAGAGATATGGCGATGTCCAAAGAAGACAAAGCAAACACCTTCTGTGATTTCTACAAAATCCTTTACCAGTCCGAGACACCAGGGGAAGAGGCACAGCTAGACTATTTGAAGGGGGTCGATTTACCCACAGTGACGCCGGATCAGAATGGGGAACTGGGTAGCCTGATCAAAGATGACGAGGTCCAAACTGTAATTAGTGCCCTTAAATTACACAAATCACCAGGACCCGATGGGTTCACAGTCCAATTCTATAAAACCTTCAGCTCAGATTTAATACCCCACCTCACACTTCTATTCAATCACATGACTACCACTTGAATGTTACCCCCCTCAATGAGTGAAGCTTTAATCTCGATCATCCCGAATCCAGGGAAGGACCCTCACTACTGCACTTCCTATAGGCCTATAGCCTAACTCAAGCTATACTAAAATCTTAACTACCAGCTTGGAAACAATTATTGATCCATCCCGAACAATCAGGTTTTATTCAAGGGAGACAGACATATGATAACTTAAGGATGATCCCCCTCAGTGTGGAATTTAATAAAATATCTACTTGTCCATGTGGCAGGTTGTCTCTTAAATCTACTTGTCTGGTAAATAAAAATCTACTTGTTCCTTTGGTGCCATGTAGTATGCTGACAAATTATGGCAGCAATCTCATTAAGTAATAACTCTGATAAAAGCTGCAGAAGGCTGGCCCAGTGTGTGGTGGACACTTATGGTGTTACACCTTATACTGGGTCCAGGCAGCCCTTATTAGATAGTGTTACAGTGTCTATGTAGCCAGGGCTTTCTAATGGTAGCTGTGGTGAGCAGCCAAGACATATCTAGAAGGAGTGTGAAGCACCTGCAATTCCACTGTAGTCACCCAGTAATTTATCACACATGAAAGGAACCACACAGTGTTGCAAAAATAAAGGTACTTTATTACAGGAACACCAAACTAGATTTCTGTAGGTAAACCCCCTTCTGGAGGTAAGTACACACAAAATATACACAGATAAGTATTAGAAAATAGCATCAAATATTGAGGGCGCTATTGGGGGGGGGTTAAACAATCTACTAAAAAAGTGGAATGCAAGAATGGGCCCCCCACCAGAGTTTATGAAGAAGTTATCCAAGGGCTGGGAAAGAGTGGAACCCCAAGAGGTAAGTACCTAGATGACTCCCAGCAACCAGGAGAGCAGAGGTAAGTTACCTGGTCATCCCATAGGCTAACATGGGGACTTGTACATGGAATATTGCAAGAACAGGACCAGGCCGGAGAAACCCAATGGTGGATTCTGGATGAAGAGCACCTGCAAAAGAAGGGGACAGAGTCCAGTCCACGCAGAAGTGTCCTGGAGGGGCAGGAGGAAATGCCCACCCTTCTGTGGGTGAAGATCCGGGTCGATGGTGGTGGATGAAGTCCAGCTGTGAAGTCCAGGAGCTGCAGAGGAGTCCTTGAAGTCACCTAGGAGTTGTCCCTCAACAGTCGCCGGATTACATATGGGTAGGTGGTCAGGAGGCCCACCAACAAGCACAAGCAAATGCAACTGGAGTTGTTGGAGATTTGCAGAGCTGAAGAGGACCAGCAAGGTCCTGGAGACTCAACCCTTGGAGGGGAGTCCGGGCTGACCCTCAGAAGACAGGAGAGCCAGCAGAAGCAGTCGGAGCCCCCACGAGCAACCCACTGGCAGCAGGCACAGTAAGTCGCAGTGAGGCCCAGAAAGCACACATGAAGAGGAGTCCCAAGTTGCTGGAGCAGCAGAGAGGAGACGGCTCTTGCAGAGGTAGAGTGCTGGGGGCCGGGGCTACTTGGAGCCTGAAGATCACTCAGAGCAGGAGTCAACAAGCCTTGGTTGCTGCAACAGTTGTGGTGCACAAGGGTTCTGTCTTGGAGGAAGAAGCAAGGAGTCACCGTCTTTTAAGTTGGACAGAAGGCAGAGAGGACCCAGGGAATCCCTCAGAACTACCACCTGTGTTGGAGACTCTTCCAGAGGACAAGAGGATCCCAGCAGTTGGATGTCGTTTCCTTAGGTGCCTGCAGACGCAGGGGGTGACTCATTCACTCCAAGGGAGATTCATTCTTGCCTCTTTGGTGCAGCTGAAGACTTGCCAACCCCAGATGATGCACAGCCGTGGAAATGTTGCAAGTTGCCGACAGGAGCCGCAGAAACAATGTTGCAAGGAGAGGTCATTTCGGTGTTGCAGTCTTCTTCGGTTCCTGTGAAGTCCAGCAGCGGTTCCGGTGGCCAGGAGCAGAAGAGGTTGTTGCAGGGGTCCTGGTGGAGTCATGCACGCCGAATCTGGGGACACACCCTCAAGGGAGTCCCTAAATAGCCCAAAAAGAGGCTTGGTCACTTTGCAAGGTGACCACCTATCAAAGGAGGGTCACTGACGTCATCTGCCTAACCTGACTAGTCAGATGCTCACAAGGGGCCTCTGTCCATCTTGTTTGCAAGATGGCAGAATCAAGTGGCCACCTGGAGGAGCTCTGGGCACCACCCCTTGGGTGGTGGTGGACACAGGAGTGGTCACAACCCTTTCCATTGTGCAGTTTCGCGCCAGAGCAGGAACTGGAGGGTCCCTGGACTGGTGCAAACCGGATTATGCAAGTAGGGCATCAAATGTGTCCTTCAAAGCAACTCAGTGGCGTGGGGAGGCTACTCCTCCTCAGCCTTGTAACACCTATTTCCCAAGGAGAAGAGTTTGCACCCCTCTCCCACAGGAAATCCTTTGTTGTGCCTTCCCCTGCTTGAGCTGCTCTTTCACAAGGAGCATATTGGCATACAAGTAGCTTTGTTCAGTGCCAGGAACCACTGTGGCAATCAGTGGCATAACGAAACTGGAGGCTCCCCCCTCCAAACTCACTCAGGTCAAGTGCTGTGCTGAGGGGGCCCCTTGCAGGGGGGCTGTTGGGCCTTTGTTACGCCACTGGTCCAAAAACCTTTTTTTCTTTTTGCTGGTGTTTGTTACAGTGGTGAGTCTGGTAGCTCCCACAATGATAAAGTGTTACAAAAGCCATGTCAAAACAAGACATGCATTGACGAAACCAAAAGACTCACAAAAAAAATGTTTGATCAATTGGCTTTGCCAGTGCCTATTTATTTTCATGCTTCCCATATTCTTGTTGAAAATGGTTACACTGATTTTCGATTAGGAATATTTTTTGGAAATACTAGCATGCATCAACACATTTTACTAAATGATGCTTCAAAGAAATAGCACCTAAAATTTCATAGTAGCGAAAAGGTTTTTTTCCTACTTGCATTTTTTCTGAACACTTTATTTCGAAAGCAAAGAATCCCCACTCTGCTTACAAGCTTCTGCAAGCATTTGCATCTAATCAGAGAGCATTCTGGGAGCATTATGGTTAGCCTAATATTGTTAAACGTTTGTGTGTATACTTTTTTGTTTTTCTGGACCTTGTAACGTTTATTTACAGCGCTCACCCTAATAATGAAGGCTTTCAATTAATGAACCATAAATACAAGTTTGAACAGCATTAACATATGGACACACATTACCTCAACTGCAGACAGCTCCCTTCTCTGTAAACTGTTAGCCAAAGGGTTTGTGCTGCAGGGGGTTGTGCCTACTTGTCCCAAGGACAAAATGAACATGAAAACTTGTTGCCCTTGACCCCATACAATATGTCCAGACGCCCATAGGAATTCCACATACCTGCACCTGGTCAAAAGGGCCACCAAAAAACATATCCCGGTAATTCTTCTGGTATTAAACACCTAAAAAGACTTTGACCGAGAAGACTAGACATTTCTCTTCTTCACTCTCTGTAAATTTGGCATTAGCGAACGTTACATAGCCACAGTCCAGACGAACTATGCAAATCCACTATCACAGGTGATGGTCAACGGGGTAGACTCACAATTCTTAAAGCAAGAATGTGGCACAGGTCACGGGTGTCCGCTTTCACCACTCTCATTTGCGCTCTCATTTGCTTTGAATATAGAACCCCTCACAGCTAAAAATCAGGATCAGGGCTACCCCCACGATCTGAGGGATTTCCTTTGGCTCGGTAGATCCCAAAATATGCTTCTTGCAGATGAAGTATTACTCGTTCTCACTTCCCCTTCAACATCCTTAACAGCTCTACAGCAGGAATTAGCTCGCTACAAAACAGTGGCAGGTTATTGCATTAATATCTACCAACGTTTTGTTGTACGCCTGACCCAGGCCAGAGATGGAAGCATTGGTGGGCTCTACTCCCTTCCAGTTGCCAAGAAAGATTTAGTATATTTAGGCATTAAAATAACTCCCAAGGTTTTGAACCTTTACCATGCAAACTAACACACCCTATTCTCTGTGCAAATATGTGGGACGAACGCAGGGTTCAAATCCGGCCAATGATTGTATTTGTATATTAATTACGAAGAAAAAAAAAAAAGTTTACTTCTCTTTTTAGGCCCTTCTGCCCCCAAGGTAGGCAGAAGCCACCAAGACACCAAGGTTTTTTTTCCCTTTTGTTTTTTTTTGTGTTCGGGGGTGCCCCCTTTGGCAAGGGTCACCCCCCCCCCAAAGGGGACAAAGCACTGTTGGGCAGTTCTGTTCTCAAGGGGAGCAGATCGGCCTAGTTTTTTTAGGCCCATCTGCCCCGAGGGGGACAGAGACCAATAGACACCAGGGAACATTTCTAAATGATTGGTGGCAGGGTGTTTGTCAACTGGCGAAGTGTTTGCATTTGGGATTATAATAGTTTATTTCTCATTTTTGCTCTAGTTCAAAGCCTTTGCTTCCTTTGCTGTGGCTCCTTGATGTTTTGGTAGTGGTTGACCTGCGGGTTGCGTAGTTGCATGTTTTAGGTAAGTAAAAACAATTTACTCCAAATGACTATTATTGCCATGCCTAAATGACATTTTGTAACGGGTGTACTAAATACAGGATTGTGTGTGAAATTGTTTTTAGATTAGTGCACAATGATATTTGTGTTGTCTTATGTGTAATTTTCTTTTCTTTTTTCTTTTTAGTGGGATATCATTGGTGATGGCTGTGCAGAGTAGTTGCTGGTGAGTATAGCTTTTTCAGGCAAGTGAGTGGTATAGTTTTTGAGTACCTAACTCTTTGTAATAAAGCCACACTTTGTTTATTACTTATCTTACACAGTGCTGGTTGTTGGTGGTGCATTTGTCCAGTTACTTTTCATAGGAAGGATCATGGCTAGCCGTAGGATGACCTCTCGGCAGGTTGTTGGTGTGCTTTTTCAGTCTTCTGACCATGATTATGAGACTGACTCTACATCTGTGGCAGAGGAGGAAGTGCAAGATTCTGGAAGTAAATTTTCTGTCAGAGAGGAATTGTCGGATGATGAAGCCACTCTCAGTGCTGATGAAGTGCCTGTTTTAGAGGAGGACACTGATGTGCCAATGGTGCAGGCAGCCAGCGGCTGAAAGACTTCCCATTGGAAGACCTGAACTCTGGGTTGCCCCAAACATGGAGCAGCCACAGTTGCTTGCCTTTACTGGTCTCCCAGAGTGTAGGGTGAATACGGAAAACATTTTGCCTGTCAATTTCTTTCAGTTGTTTATGGACGATTTATTTTTGGAAGAGATTGTTCAGCAGACTAATTTGTATGCAGAGCAGTATTTGAGGGACAACGCTGCCAGACTTGGGCCACACTCTAGAGCTAGCTGGTGGATTCTCACAAATCTGGAAGAGTTGAAAAAGTTCTTGGGTTTGACTTTTTTGATGGGGTTGATAAGGAAGCCATCCCTGTCTTCATATTGGTCTACTAGTCCCTTGATGGCAACTGCTATATTTCCTGCAACCATAAGTTGTAACCGGTATGAGCTTCTTCTTCAGGTGCTGCATTTTATTGATAATGCTTTAGCCTTGCCACGAGATCACCTTGATTCTGACTGTCTTTTTAAGATTAGACCTATCCTTGATCATTTTGTGGATCAGCTTTCAGAGGTATATGTTCCAGGCAAAGAGATAAGTGTGGACGAGTCTTTCGTCCTTTTCAAGGGGCGTTTAGTTTTTAAGCAGTACATTCCTAGTAAGAGGGCACGGTATGGGATTAAATTGTATCTGCTGTCAAAAAGCAGTACAGGATATGTGTATAATTTCCGGGTCTACACTGGTAGGGATTTCAGTATTGACCCTCCTGGTTGTCCGGCCACTTTTGGAGTTAGCGAAAAAATTGTGTGGGAACATAATAGACGGCTGTTTAACAAAGGTCACCATTTGTACGTAGATAATTTCTACACTGGAGTGCAGTTGTTCAAGGAGTTGTTTAGAGTGGACACTGTTGCTTGTGGCACAATCCGTTATAACCAGAAAGGCTATCCAAGGGAGCTTGTCTGTAAGAAACTTGTGAGGGGACAGTGCAGTGCCTTGCGGAATAATGAGCTGCTAGCTATGACATTTTCAGACAGGAGGGATGTGTACATGCTATCGACCATCCATGATGAGAGTACTTCCCCTGTGGCTGTTTGGGGTCAGGTTGCGGAAGTACGCAAACCTGCGTGCATTTTGGACTACAATAGGCACATGGGTGGTGTTAATAGAGATCAGAGGTTGGAACCTTACACTGCTCTTCGTAAGTCTTATGTGTGGTATAAAAAGTTGGCCCTACATTTATTTCATTTGGCAACTTTTAATGCCTTTATTGTATACAAGGATTGTGTTCACCTGAGTCAAGGATGATTTTTATTAAATTTCAGGAGTCGGTCATAGAAAGCCTTATTGTGGTGGAACCGGCAAGAGTTCCTAGAATAGAAGTGGTGGAGGATGTGGTTAGATTGAAAGATCGGCACTTTCCAGATCACATTCCTCCCACTCCCAAAAAAGACTTGCCCACAAAGAAATGTAGAGTATGTGCCCAGAGATTAATCCGGAGGGAGAGCCGGATGTACTGCCCCGAATGCCCTTCAAAGCCTGGGCTGTTTGTGCCCAACTGTTATAGAAGTTACCATACAAAAAAAAATATTCTGGGAAATAACGTGAGCGTAAGCTGTCTGTTTTATATTTTCATATGTTTCACGGTTGGCATCTCTGTCATGTATTTAGTTAGAGCTTTTGTGTTTGTAGTTTTGTGCTTATTTTATAATTAGTGGTTTCTTTGTTTATAAACAAAAAAAAAGTGATGGCGGTGTGAGTGGGATGGCGCTTGGCTGGTGGTGTGCGTGGGGTGGCGCTTGGAAGGCAGTGTGCGTGGGGTGGCGCTTGGAAGGCGGTGTGCGTGGGGTGGCGCTTGGAAGGCGGTGTGCGTGGGGTGGCGCTTGGCTGGTGGTGCCAGCCAAACGCCAGTCCACATTCCCATCAGCTGGTGTGATTCTTGTATCAAGCATGTGGGCGTATGTAAGTGATGGGCCCTTGAGTGGCGCGGTCTGTTGATGTGAGTGTTGTAATGTGCTGGGCCCGTGGCTGGCGGTGTGAATGGTCTTGTGCGTGTCATGTATGAAAGGTGTGTGAATGGACTGTAAAGCGGTTGGTGCCTTGTCGCGGCTTTACACCTCACGTGAGTCATTGGTTCAGTTTTTGGCCTTTCAGTTAGTAACAGTGCATTTCATTTTTGTGAAATCTCTTGTTAATAAAATTTGATCCACTGAACCATCACTCACCCTCGTGCCAAATCCAACCAGTGTGTGTGGTAAAAATGACAAAACCTGCACAGCTGTAATCAGGCATCGCAGCACACCTGTGACACGCTAGGTGCCTCGGGTGGGACACCGATGATGAAGCATGCCACCAACTTGGTTGGTGGGTGAGGGGTCTTTTTCACATAACCTAAGTGTGTTTCTTTTCACAATTTTAGTGTTTGGCACATCACGGACGTATGTGCACACATCAAAATGATATATTACAAAAATACCTGCGTTTGGGGGGGGGGGGCCCACCTATGTTTTTGGTCCTGGGTGCGGCCTTCATCTAGGGAAACCTACAAAACCCAGACATTTTTTAAAACTAGACACCCCAAGGAGTCCAGGGAGGTGTGGCTTGCGTGGCTCCCCCAACATTTTCTTACCCAGACTCCTCTGTAAACCTCAAACTTTGCATAAAAAAGCATCTTTTCCTGACTTTTCTTAGTAGGATCACCGCTCCAGCACAAAATTCCTACTCCCCAGTTTTCCCCTCAGTCGCCCAAGTAAAATGACACCTCACTTATGTGGGTCCCCAAAGCAGAGTCCGTCTAAAGATGTATAAAATAATATGTCGTTATAAACTTGCTGTGCTATCCCCTCTATCTCTACAAGTTTTGGGCCTTATTCTGTTGCAGGCACCTGGCCCACCCACACAAGTGAGGTATCATTTTTATCGGGAGACTTGGGGGAACGCTGGGTGGAAGGGAATTTGTGGCTCCTCTCAGATTCCAGAATTTTCTGTCACCAAAATGAGAGGAAAGGGTGTTTTTTTAGCCAGATTTTGAGGTTTGGAAAGGATTCTGGGTAACAGAACCTTGTCAGAGCCCCACAAGTCACCCCATCTTGGATTCCCCTAGGTCTCTAATTTTAAAAAATGCACAGGTTTGGTAGGTTTCCCTAGGTGCTGGCTGAGCTACAGGCCAAAATCCACAGGTAGGCACTGTTTTTTTTCAAAAAATGGGATGTGTCCACGTTGCGCTTTGGGGCATTTCCTGTCGCGGGCGCTAGGCCTACCCACACAAGTGAGGTATCATTTTTATCGGGAGACTTGGGGGAACGCTGGGTGGAAGGAAATTTGTGGCTCCTCTCAGATTCCAGAACTTTCTGTCACCATAATGTGAGGAAAATGTGTTTTTTTAGCCACATTTTGAGGTTTGCAAAGGATTCTGGGTAACAGAACCTGGTCAGAGCCCCACAAGTCAACCCATCTTGGATTCCCCTAGGTCTCTAGTTTTCAAAAATGCACAGGTTTGGTAGGTTTCCCTAGGTGCCAGCTGAGCTAGAGGCCAAGATCTACAGGTAGGCACTTTGCAAAAAACACCTCTGTTTTCTTTCAAAAAATGGGATGTGTCCACGTTGCGCTTTGGGGCATTTCCTGTTGCGGGCGCTAGGCCTACCCACACAAGTGAGGTATCATTTTTATCGGTAGACTTGGGGGAACATAGATTAGCAAAACAAGTGTTATTGCCCCTTGTCTTTCTCTACATTTTTTCCTTCCAAATATAGGAGTGTGTGTAAAAAAGACATCTATTTGAGAAATGCCCTGTAATTCACATGCTAGTATGGTCACCCCGGAATTCAGAGATGTGCAAATAACCACTGCTCCTCAACACCTTATCTTGTGCCCTTTTTGGAAATACAAAGGTTTCCTTGATAGCTATTTTTTACTCTTTATATTTCAGCAAATGATTTGCTGCATACCCGGTATAGAATGAAAACGTACTGCTCATTTATTGGCTCTGGGTACCTAGGGTTCTTGGTGAACCTACAAGCCCTATATATCCCCGCAACCAGAGGAGTCCAGCAGACGTAACGGTATATTGCTTTCGATAATCTGACATTGCAGGAAAAAGTTACAGAGTAAAACGTAGAGAAAAATTTATGTTTTTTTCACCTCAATTTCAATATTTTTCTTTTTCAGTTGTTATTTTCTGTAGGAAACCCTTGTAGGATCTACACAAATGACCCCTTGCTGAATTCAGAATTGTGTCTACTTTTCAGAAATGTTTAGGTTTCTGGGATCCAGCATTGGTTTCATGCCCATTTCTGTCACCGACTGGAAGGAGGCTGAAAGCACAAAATTTTTTTAAAATGGGGTATGTCCCAGTAAAAGGCCGAAATTGTGTTGAAAAATTGGGTTTTCTGATTCAAATCTGCCTGTTCCTGAAAGCTGCTGAGTTTAGCACAGCAAACCCTTTGTTGATGCCTTTTTCAGGGGAAAAACCACAAGCCTTCTTCTGCAGCCACTTTTTCCCATTTGTTTGAAAAAAACTAAATTTTCACTGTATTTTGGCTAATTTCTTGGCCTCCTTCAGGGGAACCCACAACGTCTGGGTACCTCTAGAATCCCTAGGATGTTGGAAAAAAAGGGTGCAAATTTGGCTTGGTTAGCTTATGTGGACAAAAAGTTATGAGGGCCTAAGCGTGAACTGCCCCAAATAAGCAAAAAAAAGGCCTGGCACAGGAGGGGGAAAAAGGCCTGGCAGCGAAGGGGTTAACAGTGCATTTCATTTTGGTGAAATCTCTTGTTAATAAAATTTTATCTACTGAACTATCATTCACCCTCGTGCCAAATCCAACCAGTATGTCTGGTAAAAATGAAAAATCAAAGAAGGAGGGAGGGACCGGGAAGTTAAAGGTACAGTGTACAGTCTCCCAAAATGGTCATAAACAAATAAAGAGCACACTGTTCCTAAGGAAAACAGAACGGTCTAGGGAACCTGAGTATTCAGGAGCAAAAGCCCTCACGCATCACACTGGATGACAGGCATCATCATTGGGAATTGCTCCACGTCAGGCCGGCACTGCAATGCCTGACGTGCTCCCAGAATGGGAGCTGTCAGCCGTATTGCTAATGTGATGACTGGTGGAAGGAAGAAACAAACCACCAATCCAAAAACAGGAGAGCAAAAAAAGTTAGTTAAAATTGGTTATTCATTTCAAACTCACATCATAAATGTAATCAGTATAGGAGAAATGAAGACCAAGGTTAAAAACACAAAGGAAAGTAAGAAATGAGTGCAATGCTCAACAACTTTCAAAACACTACTAGAGGATCCCTAAATGTGTGGTACCTCTAACAAAGGGTCAACATGTTTCGCGTCCAATGGTCCAGGTGGATCCGTTGACGCTTCATCAGGACCAAAAATAGCTTCTCCAATTAACATTAGGAAAATACAAAGCAATCACTTACATTTAGTCAACTGTTAAATGTCATCAAAAAGGTCGCCCTAAAAAACACTGATAAAAACAAAACACCAAAATGAAAAAACCTAATGTGCATATTAATACAATGGGTGATCAGAGGAACCATATAGACAGAAATGTGCTTACCATCCCCAACTAGGAGGTGTAGCTCCATAGGAAGCGCAAACCCCAGGACTGTAACGGACACTTTAAACATTGTGGACAAAAATGAATGTGTAAAGCTCATCAGTCACCTTAAGTTAAAGTTGCAGCAGAAAGAAAATTGGTAAAATCTGAAAGCCAGAGGTAGCAACGGATAACATATGGACCCCTGGACTTGAAGTAAGTTACCACATCGTGTTGCCCAAGGTAATAAATCTGACCCCACAAAATAATGGTAGAGATAGGGAAAAACGCTCACCAGTCTCCGTAAGAAAAGGAAGTGTACTTATCAAAAAAACACTCACGTGTGGCGCGGCGTCTTTATCAATCTGCCAGCGGGTACTTACAAATGTGTCCGAGGTCCTACATGAAGGACCTACCCTCCGGTTCGCGTTCCCGTCAAGTGACTGGGAATGCCATCTGAGACAGGATTATAAATGTGCAGTAAACGCGGAAGCTACCGTCTTCCGGTCTGCGCGTCATCAATAAGGGCATAAACACAAAGGAAGGACACAATACAGTGCTCATCCGAGGAGGAGTAAAAATAGAAGAAGGACTCATCAATACTCCACATTAAGGAGACAAGCTAGAAGAAGGAATTTCACAGTGCAACCTCTGGGAAAATAGAAATGGAGAAAATATTTTTAAAAATGTGTAAATAATGGAGACTAATGAGGACGTGAAGGTAAATTAAGCTATACCCAAAAAATTCAATAAAAAAGCCAAAAATCAAGGCACAAAAAGGCTGAGAAATCTCTAGGTAGAAATCATGTCAGCAAAGCCCAGGGTATCTCATCGTTTAAACCCTGTTCGCCTTCAAACGAACAAAGGTCCAGGATAGCGGAGCACTAAATTACCCCCGGAGAGGTTGTTCAGATACTCTCTAGCTTTAACCTCTGACGTAAATGCTCGAGTCTTGCCCTTTGCATTGACCTTCAACCGGGCAGGATACATCAGAAAAGCTTTGCCCTCCACATCCTGAAAAGGCTTGATGAGTTGCCTAAGCTGGCATCTCCTCTCCACTGTAACGTGGCAGAAATAGGACACACAAAGAAAGCATATCCATTAAAACTTTATTTGGTATCATGCATACCTTTTAAAAAAATTAATTGCTGTATTAGAAAATTCCCAAAGTACACCAGGATGGCCCTGGACCTGTCAGATTTCTCCACCTGATGTTTCTTGAGCATCAGTGGATAGCAATGGACTTGTTGTACCTCTAAATCACAACTCCGTAAAGAGGGCTCCGGAAAGGCCCCCTAAAAAAGATTCAACATGAAGGCTCTGATATCACTGCCTTCCACTCCTTCCGCGAGGCCCCCAAATCTTAAGTTTCTCTGTCTCTGCCTATTTTCAAAACCTTTTGTTTTCAAGAGTATGTCTATTAACTGACCCTTGTGAGCTTCAGACTGGCCCTTAATTGCACCCACATCCAGTTTTAGAGATGCTGCCTGATCTTCGGCTGAAGAGATCCGATCACCTATCTTGGCGCAAGTTTTAACTTTCCTGATTGCCCAGAGTTTTTTTTTTTACTCACACTGATGCGACCGCATACAACTTTGTATCCCACCGTTCAAAATCAGTAGTTAATTGACGTTTTTTTAATATTGCACTAGACAATGTATGTATACTAGGTACGATACAGCAGCCTACCTGCTGAACATACCATCACTGTACTCACTGCTGCTATGTAACTGAAAATGTCTACTTATCCTTACACTTGGGAAAATTCATAAATAAATAAATAAAAACTTTCCTGATTGCACCATGCAACTTTTTTGTAGTCAGCCGGACTATCTAGCTGTCATTAAGAGTCTCTTCCTGACGCTGCTAGGCTAGGTGAGGGCTCCTCTTTTCCTGTCCCTGGAATTGATTGATTTCCGTCTGTGATACACATTAGCGGACGTTGAGTTTGGTCATTGGGGTATGCCTGTTGTGTTGTGGAGTAATCCCACTTTAGAGCCCAGGGGCAAGGGATGCAAATTCCTCTGGAACCCCCACCCTGTTTACTGCACTTCTGCTTTTTGTGTTTTGCTCACCTGGCGATGGCACAGGCCCCCTCAGATGCGCTGCTCGATGTGGTCCCTGAAGCCTGAGTGTGGTTCATCATCCAGGTCACTAAAGTTCAAATTAGAGGAATTGGAGCCATCGTAAGCACAAAAAAAAAAATAACTTAGCATCAACATCCTGGAGGTTCTCCTTAACTATTGGCCCACCAGGTTTTTCCTTGAGAGAGCAAACATCACACTCAGGGGGGGCCAGGTGCAGTAGATATCTTGAGAACCCCTCTCAGCTCTGTGCTCTGACTAGCTGTAGCTAACACTGGCTCGGGGAGGGGGGTGAATGGGTCACAAGTAGCAGCTAGATGTACACAAGCGGATTCTCAGAGATGTGACCCCCTCCTGGCCAGCTCCATCGTCACCACCCCATTGAAGCAGGAGACCCGGCTTCACAACCTGAGCCACCTTTCTGTCTGTCCCTCCACAGCTCGGGGAGTGCCTCTCCATGTCCGGGCACCCCTCGCAAACCTGGATGAAAGGCGGTATAGGACCAATAGTTTCACAACCCCTAAAATCATGACAGCCACAAGGAGCTCCAGAGAGCAAGTTCAGACAATCTCCCACATGGGGGCACTGACCCGCCATGCCTCCCGAAGAGATTGGGCCGTAGAGCTGATAGGCAGCAGTCCTGATGATTAGGAAGGGGTCAGCCACACACTCTTTCTCCCTCTCTGTGGGGCATGCCAGCTCCATCACTGCACCCATATCTCCAGCTGCTGGGGCCACCACCAGAAAATCTGCCATAGAAGGCAGAGAGCGTGCTGCAGAACCTCCTGTATCAGCATCCTTTTTACTGCTGCAGCACGCCCCAGATCTTCCGGCTCTTTGCTCCCCCCTGCCTTCCTTGTTCCCACGCTCAGATTTCAAGCTAGCTTGCCCTGCGGCCCGCTGTAACAGTGCTGCACTCTCTGCTACATCACACAGAGCAGACACGTAGGCCCATATTTATACTTTTTTGCACCGCAATTGTGTAATTTTTTTTACTCAAAAGCGGCGCAAACTTACAAAATATAATAGCATTTTGTAAGTTTGCGCCACTTTTGCGTCACAAAATGACACAAATGCGGCACAAAAAAAGTATAAATATGGGCCATAGTTTTGGGCAGGATCCCACTCACTCTGAATCGCTCTAAACTGCTGGCTGCCCCTGTGTGGCCTGGCTTGCTATGAAGGTAGAGAGAACTGGCACACTGATCTCTACTTCCCAGGGGACACAGAGCATAGTGTCACATGCCTTGCAGCTTTGGCCCACCTTTTCTCATCTGCAGTGCTGTTTGAGGCCAAGCTGGAGCTAAGCGGGGCGGCCCGCAAAGCGCATTATGCGCTTGCCATCTTGCTTCGAACTTTAAGCTCCTATCTAAAGGTGGATTTTTGCAAGTTAACCATCAGTCCAGAGGCACCTTTGTAAACCTGAAACATCTGTCACAGTCTCCATAGCGAACCCTCTGGTTGTTGTAGGAAGAGTGTGATGTCCGAGTAGAGGGATATTCTATCTTCGGACAAATCAGGCCAGCAAAACCCTATGAACTGTGCAGCACTTCTAACCACTCTGCCAAGAGTTCAATGGAAAAGGTGAAGAGCAGTGGAGAGAGGGGACATCCCTGCCACGTGCCTCGATCAATAAGAAAGGGATAAAAGAATGACCCATGGTGCAGATCCTTGCTTCACCACGCAGTTATAGTCACTGCTTGTGCTAGTTCTAGTCTTGTGGTAGTCAGTCTTGCTTTGACTGCAGTGCCGGTTTCTTGAGCTAATGATCTTCAGACGGCAAACCTACAGCTCGCAAGCGCATGCACAGAAACAGGACTCAGTGCACAAGATGCAGTTACGGGGCACGTTGTTATGTGTAGTGTCTCTCTTAAGCAAATGTGCAGACTGCTTCTCTATGCAGGATCAAATGAGCAAGGTCAATTCTATTTCAGGACCGGAGGCTCTGTTTATGCTATCTCTCTCTTTACTGTCCAAAACACAGCAGCCAACCAGTTAACAGTAAATGAAAAAACTACACATCCCATGCTGCTAGATATATGATCGCATGCCCCAATCAACAGCCATGACCTCTGTCCATAAATACCATTGTCCCCAATGTCACTTCCTCTTTCTTTGCTGCTCCGTAGCAGATAAGTGCCTTTATTTCACTTCATTGTTTATTGTATTTCTTAGACTGTGTTTGTTTGAAGTGTAAAGCGATGCAATTCCGCTCGCTTATTTTATTGTTATTAGCACTTCCCGCGCTTGTTTTGCAATCGGCTTCTTGCCGACTTTTATTGCCCTTTTTTAAGTGGAGTAGGAGCGTGCTACGCGTGTCGCGCGCGCAGTCCTTTCTTTATGTTTATTTCCATCTTTGAGCACGCGCTGCTTTACGAGCCGATCCTTTCGTTTTCTCCTTGGAAAGAGATCGGCTCGTGATTACAGCTGGTGCTTGAAGGGAAGCCCGGTATTCTGTCCTTCCTGACGCCCATCGTGTTTAAAACGTTTGGGTAGTATAAATAAGAGAGGCTTAGCCTAGAGTGCTCAACAGGCTGCTCCCTCCACACTTTCTTGGGCACATATATGTATAATTATTTTTCATTGGCCTGCTAGGGCTTTTTGCACTCCCCCTTGTGTTTGTTACCTTTTTGATATGTTCCACTATTTCAATGGCTCAATGGAGTGAGAAGCAGGGTACTCCACTGAAGATATTGGTAACCAACTGGAAGTTAATTTAGCGGAAGCCCTTAATACCAGGGTTCAACAGTCAGTAAATGACGTCTTAGTGAGAGCCTTAGGACCCTTTTCAGGTAAATTTTTAGATTACGCTCGTTCACAGGGTTGGCTTCATGGGCAGCAACCTCTTCCTGAGGGAACTAAGGCTAAGTCCAAGTCTAAAACAAATAATTTAGAAGGAAAGGATGCTCCTTCTGGAGACTTGCATGCTGACATTTTCGAATAATTGCCCAAAAAGCAAGCTGCCGAACGCAATTATAGTTCTAAAAAACAGGCGTCTTATTCCCCTTCTTCCTCAGATAAAGATTCTTCTTCTAAAGACTCGGATGACTCTGAGGCTCTGGGTTTGAGTACAAAAGCAAAGAAACGGACACCACCTCTTCAAGTTTTGGATTTTGATCCAGCAGAGATTGTGCATCCGAGAACTTCCAATTGGGTTCCTTCATCTGAAGTAGCACAGTATGTTCACTCCATTCTTATGAAAAGTTTTGACAAGGAGGTACGCTCTCGCCTCAGGACGGAATGCCCTAGACCAGATTTAGAAGACAAAGTGGCTGACACTCCTGATATTGACCCCACTATGGTCACTTTCATGAAGAAATTCGCTAAAGACCCTAAAAAGGGATTGGAGAGGTTTTGGAGCTTATGCCAAGATAAGCTATTGGATCTTTCGGGTCCGTTAACTGAGATCCTACATATAGCTTATTTGGCCAAGGAGTCCAATACACCTGTAGATACTGACGTTCTGATTGGATGGGCTCAGCGTGCCATTTGCCTTTTGGGCAATACTAATTGCGCTATTCTTCTGAGCGCAGAAAATCTGTCCTCATGCGTATTGATCCGAAATTAGCTGATTTATCCTCCTCCGAGGCAGGCCCATCTGCCGATGGCCTCCTTTTGGATCCGTTTTTATCAAGGAGCTGGCCAAATTTTGTTCTACCTTCTCGTCACTTGATATGGCACAAATGTCCCTTAAAAAGGTCTTCAGACGAGGCCTTTTTGTCAAGGCCGGTTGTTTTGGCGAACAAATGCCCGGCCGCGGTACCTTCTCAGGTCCTCAAAACTACTACCCCAGAGGGAGAGGGGGCTGATATGGAGACCAATCAGACCCCACCTTCTATCCCACTCGCTCCCGAAGAGGCCACACCAGATTTCGTAGAGGACCCCATAGAGGACAACAAGGAGCAATCCAAGAAGCTGGTTACTCAGATGAGCATTATTCCATATTCTCAGGTGATTCTTGGAGGCAGAGTGGGATTGTTTCTAGAGAATAGGAAAAAGATTTCTGGAGACCCTTGGATTCTTCAGACAGTGTTGGGGTTTCATCTAGAGTTTATTGGCTCTCCGACGCAAATTACACCTCCGATTCCAATGATTTTTCCCCATGCAGACTTTTATAGATGCAGAGGTTCAAGCCTTGCTAGACAAAGGGGCAGTAAGTTTCTCAGTCCTTCATCCTTCATGATTTCTCAGTCCCATCTTTGTGGTAGACAAAAAAGGAGGGGGTCATCGCTTAGTATTAAATCTAAGGGATTTCAGCTATTGGATCTTGTATAGGCATTTCAAAATGGAAGGGATTCACATATTAAGGGATATTCTTTTGGAAGGGGACTGGATGGTCCGTCTGGACCTAAAGGATGCTTACCTTTCGATCCCTGTGTTCCCCCCCCCCCCACAGGAGATTTCTTCAATTCCTGTGGAAGGGTCAATGTCTGGAATTCAATGCTCTCCCGTTTGGCCTGTCGTCAGCCCCTTGGTGTTTCACGAAACTGTTGAGACCAGTGATGGAATGGTTGAGGACCAAGGGAGTTCGTTTGATCATTTACCAAGATGATATTTTACTGATGGCTCAGGACCCTCAATCTCTTCTGACTCATTTAGACTGGACTATCAATCTGCTGCAAGATTTGGGTTTCATTATCAATGTGCAGAAGTCATTATTGATTCCGACCCAAGTGATAGAGCTTCCAGGCTTCAAGATAGACTCGGTCCATGCTCAGCCAATTCTCCCCTCGCAAAAGATTCGCAACATCAAGAGGGCACTGAGGGTAGCTTTAGTCAGCCCGACTATTTCTCTGAGGAATATTGCCAGAATAGTGGGCCTTTTGGCCTCTTCTATTCAGGCAATCTTTCCAGCCCCACTTCACTACCGTGTCTTGCAGAGACTCAAGATCAGGCATCTGCAACAGGGTCTCAATTACTCAGAACTGATTCCTTTAACAATGGAGGTTAAATCGGAGTTTCTTTGGTGGCTCCAGCACATGGAAGCCAGGAAAGGCAGAGCTATTTTCGGTTCTCACCCAGAGGTGGTGATCAAGTCCGACGCCAATCGCTGGGGTTGGGGAGCCCATTGCGGTCCCCTTGTGACTGGGGATCGTTGGTCGAAAGTGGAACAGACTCTTCACATCTTTTGCTATAAAGAGTCTTTCTCCTCAGAACATGGACTGGTGCATACTGCTGAGGATGGACAACATCTCAGCCGTAAGGTATGTCAACAGAGGGGTACGAAGTCCAGGATCTTGGCAGAGATTGCCAAGGATTTCTGGCACTATTGTCTCAAACATCACCGGATTGTTCTAGCAGAATATCTCCCAGGAGATCAGAATACAATAGCGGACTGGAAATCCAGGTTTCTGATGGATTCCAGCGATTGGAAACTGGATCCAGTGATTTTCTTTCAGATACACAGGGAGTGGGGCCCTTGCAAGTGGATCTGTTTGCATCTCGCCTCAACTCTCAGTTAGCAAAATTCTTCAGCTGGCGCCCGGATCCTCTGGCACTGGCGAAGGATGCTTTCCTTCAGGATTGGTCTCAATTTCGGGGTAATGCCTTCCCTCCTTTTCTGATGATCTCCAGGGTACTGTCTCAGGTGCGGAGACAGAAAGCAGACATTGTCTTGGTGACTATTTTGGAGAGCTCAACCTTGGTTTCCTATTGTTCTGCAATTAACTTGTGCTCGCCCGCTTCTCATTCCTCCTCGTCAGAATCTTCTCCTGAGCCCGGAAGGGCATCAACATCCACTGATCCTATCAGGGAAACAGACATTGATGGCCTGGATGGTTTCCGGTTGAGATGGAATTCCCCTGGTCTTTTGACACAGGCTGCAGAATTCATCAAGCGGGCTTGGGCTTCAGGCACGCATAAACGATATTCATCAGCATGGCGCAGATGGCATAGTTGGCGTGATGGAAGGGGTATTAATCCAGTGGAGTCGGACGGTGAACTAATTGTAAATTTCTTAGCAGAATTGGCAGGTTCAGGTCTGGCATATAGAACTGTTAATAATTTCAGATCAGCTATTTCCGCTGGTCATGTTCATATTGGTGGTAAAACGGTAGGGGAACACACTCTGGTCTGCAAATTGTTAAGGGGTATTCGTTTTTCTAATCCTCCTCAAACCAGATACTCTGTATTATGGGATGTGAACATGGTTTTGAGGTTTTTAGACGAGAGGTCTTCCAATAAATATTTATCTCAAAAACAAATTTCAGCTAAAATGACTATGTTATGTTTAATTTCTTGTAAGAGGGTTTCAGATGTCAAGGCTTGGGACTTGTCTGGTAGGGTGTATTCCCCTGAAGGTGTTACCTTTACTATTACCCGAAGAACAAAAACTAATTGCAGGTCAGTAACTTATCCAAAGTATCCGGATAATTCAAAACTACATGTGGTTCAATGTTTGAAGGATTATGAAGTGGCTACTGATCAATTTAGACAATTTGCTAATGGTCAATTACTAATTTCCTTGCAAAAACCTTTTAAACCGGTCTCTTCTGCCACTCTTTCAAGATGGGTGAAATGGTTAATGAAGGAAGCAGGTATAGATACCAGTCAATTTGGTGCTCACTCTGTTAGAGGGGCTATGACCTCAAAATCTTATGCCTTAGGGTCTCGTCTAGAGGACATTATAAAGGCAGCTGACTTGTCTTCTGAATCTACGTTTCGTAAATTTTATCATAAACCTGTAGTAAATGTTGCTTTGCTAGTAATTGAGCAGCTTTAAACAAGCATAATCGGAGTCTCCGGTCCTGAAATAGAATAAAAATAATTCTAGCTTTCGCATCAAGAATTTTCAATTCTATTAAGGACACGCAGGCGAGGATTATCCCTCCCTGTGATATATGGTTGTGTCATGTATGAATAATATATTTATGTCATATGAAGAATGTTAATTTTATTTTACCCTCCCTTTTTTAATATATTAGTCAGTTCAATGTATTATAGACTATTTTGACTGGCGTGAGATATTACCTTTTATTATTTTATGTTTATAGGGTCTGAACAGAAGACTACCTGAATACTCTTTCCGTCGGTGGATAGGTGAAGACATCTATATGCAGATCAGTTCCTTTGGAAGTTCGTTGGCTTCCAGCTACTGTTGAACTTCATGTATCCCAATCTGGTTGGAAGTTCGTTGAACCGGCGCCTACGTAAGAAGTTTCAGTTCGGAAGTTTTAAGGATTATCTGACTTTTACAAAGAAAGAGGAAGTGACATTGGGGGCCATGGTATTTATGGACATAGGTCATGGCTGTTGATTGGGGCATGTGATCATATATCTAGCATCATGGGATGTGTAGTTTTTTAATTTACTGTTAACTGATTGGCTGCTGTGTTTTGGACAGTAAAGAGAGAGACAGCATAATCCTCACCTCCGTGTTCTTAATAGAATTGAAAATTCTTGACACGAAAGCTAGAAAAAAAATTATCCTGCGCATAGGTTCATAAAAAAACGACATCTTCAGTGCACATGCGCTTTAGTGCTGGGTCTCTTTTCTGCGCATGCTCCGTAAGCTGTGCCTGACGTGCTGTTCTGAACATGTTCTGTTTCTTCCGGCTCAGCAATAAAGTGGGCTGGGGCGTTGCGCCCTGAAGGTCCGGGAGGTATGGCTAGGCCTGCAGTGGGAACTAAAGAAAGCATAGAAGGTAGTAGACTGCTTAGGTCAGGGGCAGAAACCAAGACCTGGACGGTACACGTCCTGGTCAAGTTGGAGTCACAGAATCTTAGTCAGGCTTTTTAGGCTACCCTGAGTATATTTGTCTAGTTTCTTATGAGTCAGTACTTATAGAACCTAAGTTACAGTTAATCAACATACATGTTGTTGAACTCTAGGTAAACACCAAACATGGTGCTGCTGAATATGCAGGAAATTAAGTATCAGTAGGGGCAACAACAAGTGTTATTATATGGACCTGGGAACTCTCAGACGCACAGGACAGGTTTGACCTGGTATTTTGAGAGGTTCACCTGTGTTACGGTAACTCATATGGAATAATTTGAATTTCCTTGTAGCTCACTAGGCTCAGGAGTTGATAATACTCAGCCAATGATACGGACTCAAATAGAACTTTTTTATATTTGGGGGTTGCCAATGGAGAGAGCATGATATATACAACAGGCCAGAGGCCCCAGAGATCAATCAGTGCCATTCCAAGTGTAGACCGTTTTTCCGAGGCTTGTTTTAGATCACATATATGACTCCAGAGAACCTTATGATCAGTTGAACGGGGGAAAATATTTTAAACATATTTATTTATGTCACGATTTGAAACATTTAAAAGATATGGAGTCATATGGAATCAAAGCTGTTATACCAAAAATGGTAAATGCATTAATAGATATATTTTGAAACGCCAAAGAATCCAGTTTACCTCATTTGTATTTAGTTGCATTTGCAGTGCTTTCGTAAGCCATGCACAGCTGTCTGAAACGAATGAGCTGGTGCCTTGAGATCAGTAACACCTGTGATGCCCTGCATGCAATCAGCAGCATAACACATATCTCCCCACCTCAAGTTCACGTCCTCCGATCTACAACTCATTTCCTCTTGATCCTCATTCTCGGCTTCAACAGAAGTGTGCTTAGGAGGACATCCAGATACAAAGCTGTTCTCTCTGTGGCAGCTATTAATGGGGTCTTTAGTACGGGGTTAACAGAGGCGGTCTAGTCACGGGTCCTCCTTAGTTTCCCGGTCAAAGCTTTCACTTCCCACAAAAGTGAAATCAAAGAACTGCAGTTCTGCTTCAGTGGACTTACACCAAATGCACTAACACACCTGAAAAAAATGAATTACAAAACTAAAGCCAAGGACTGAAAGGGTTCCTGCTACACTTCGGTTTTTGGTTCCCGCGGAGTGGAGAGTCCCTATTTGTACCAGGCTGCCGGCTGAATAATACGGTGAATACAGAGTTACATTCCTTCACACATATCCCACTCTGCTCTCTGACACAGACTAGAGCGGAGAGGGGCGGCCTCCGGCTCCCGTCCTCCCAGGGCCCCGGCAGCAGCCCAGGCCCGGCCTCGGCCCCGCAGGAAGGAAGCAGCTCGGGGGCCTCTGCTCGGATGTCTCTAATATTCACCGCAGACCCGCCCTCCTGCAGCACGGAGAGTCACCCTCACAACATCACTCATTTTTTATGGTTTCCTGTCGCTCGTTTCTCTTGCGCGTTCTTTCTCGTTATGACAGGAAACGGCGCCTCGTGAGCTGCGGGAGAAACAACCCAGGGACGGACACGAGCCTGGAGATGGAAGGATGGAGACGGGGCCAGTGCGCACGCGCGGAAAAGTGATGTTATAACTGCGCATGCTTACGGAAAACCTAAGGTGTACTGCGCATGCTCAGACAGGAAACGGCGCCTCGTGAGCTGCAGGAGGAGGAGAAACAACCCAGGGACGGACATGAGCCCGAACATGGAGGGATGGGGACGAACCCAGTGCGCACGCGCGGAAATGAGACGTTATAACTGCGCATGCTCACAGTATAGACACTGTATCTACGCATGCTCAAACAGCAGCTACCGCTCCCTTTGGCATGCGCAGTAGAAAGATACTGACCCACTGCAGGGGGCGGCTCTCACCGAGACCCTGGGTCTGTTGTCTGGTTCTGGAAGGGCCAGGAGCTGATGCTTGAATAACAGTTCGTGTAAAACCCTTAAAAGCACTTTGAGCTCAGCACTGTTGCCCTTGTTTCTTTTAAAAGTATTTTAGGACTGACTTGCATTGGAATTCTTGCATTAAATTTATACTGAAAAAAGTACAGATTTTTAATTATATTTTTATAGCTGTGTGTCGTACGTGAGTTAACGTACGAGACGAGTGGGGACAGTTTTGGTCCTTCCTTTATGTCGGATCGCCTCCTGACGTCGCGACCAATCCGGATCGAGGATGGTCGTGACGTCAGGGGGCGGGGCTAATGCGGAGGAGAGCGGAGCGCGAAGACGCGACCGGCTCGTGTTCTTGCTGGCTCCTCGTGGGCCTTATTGTTTGTGGCATGAGAAATAAAGAATGAATCAAACGCAACGCAGCTGCCTCGAATCTTTCATTCTTGCCACTACAAATGGCGACGAGGTTCACAACTTCTGACAAGGCCCACGAGTGTAGCTCACCATGCCTGATGTTTCCTGATGTCAGTAGGGCGCGCTGATATTTCCTCGCCGATTACCACGTGCACTGCCCCGGTGAGCTGATGCGGGGGAGCTCCAGGCGATTGATTGTGACGACTCCTGCCACGTGGGGGCCAGACAGTAGGCCCGTGCCCCGGGTTCCCTGTCCACGTGCGTACACCTCATTGGAAGTGGCCGGCGTACTGGTGGTTCCCGCCTATCCAGCGTGCTGGGATATCCCTCTGCGTCGCCTAGGAGCCATTCAATAGTTGCTGCTGCACCTGCATCACGTGGTCTCTCCGGGTGGGGTGCCCGCTTTCCGGCTATGTCGCAGACAGGTCATATTTGCGTGCCTCCTCTCTTCCTGGACTCTCCCGGTAAGCCGTGCATGAAATGGAAGGGATGGCTGCGCGCATTCGAGAATTATATCGTCTCCATTGATGGTAAGGGGTACAGCCCCGAGCGGAAAAAGTCACTGCTATTCGGACTGTTGGGGAAGGCTGGCCAGGAGGTTTTTGATAGCTTGCCGGTTTATGTGAATCCTCCCAGGGCTACAGCTCCTCTGAATGAATACCAGGAGGCCGTTAAACGACTTGAGCTGCAGTATGCTGAGGAGTGTAACATCATGATGGGGCGCCATAAATTCGCACTGCGGAAACAGGAGGAAGGAGAGACTATCGAAGAGTATATTGCGTGCCTACGAGTTTTGGCCCAAGATTGTGAATTTGCGGAGATGACCGATACGTACATAAGAGACCAGGTGGTGTTCTACTGCCATTCAAAGAAAGTGCAGGAACGTTTGCTTTCATGCAGGAACCCTTCACTAAAGGAAGTGATGGCCATCGCAAAGGCAGTGGAACGCTCCATGGTGTCTTCTAAGGAGCTGGCGAGCACTAGTCAGGCTTCAAATGTGTTCTATGGGCAGGACAGACATAAACATGCGCCCAAGACTCCAGACAGGGCGGCGAGCGATAGAGGGGGAGGCAGGAGGCCGCTCGCTTGTTTTAGATGTGGGTCAAGGGACCACTTAGCGGACAGCAGGACCTGCCCTGCCTTGTACAAAAGCTGTTCTAAATGCAGGAAGATGGGCCACTTTGCGGCAGTGTGTAAAGCCAAGAAATACAATACGGGCATGAAAGTGAGCTCGGTGAGCGAGAGTGACATGGATGCGGATGCGGACATCGTGTTGTCCATTGATGATGAGGACGGTAGAGTGAAGGGGCCTATTGGCTCCGTCATGATTGGTGCGGTAGAATTGCCATTTACGGCTGATTCTGGTTCCCCCCTTACCCTGATCTCTGATAGGACATTTGATTTGAAATGGCAGGATGTACGACTGCATGAGACGGATGTTAATCCAAAGGCCTTCGGGGAACATGACATAGTGATGAGGGGGTACTTCTGGGACTCCCTCACCTTTCGAGGGCGCACAGTGAGAACAAAGATATATGTGGCTGAAAAAGGGAGGAGCCTTGTGGGGTGGAAGGACCTGGCGAAGCTGGGTGTGATGCTAGTCCCTGGGGCAGAAGATCCCATAGTTCTGAGGGATGATTGGGTCAATTACGTGCAGCCTGAGGATTTGCATGAAGGATCGGCTGAAGTTCTCGAAGAATTTGATTCCGTTTTTTAAAACAAGGTAGGGTGTGTAAGAGGATTTGTGCATGCCATACGGTTGAAAGAGGGTGCCATACCAATTAAGCACAAGGACAGAACGATTCCTCTTTCTGTAAGGGGGGAGCTGAAGGCTGTTCTCGATAGGCTGAAAATGGAAGGAGTAATAGAGGAAGCAGGTGCATCAGAGTGGGTGTCCGCAATCGTGGTGTCCAAGAAGAAGAGGACAGGGGACATTCGGTTGTGTGTAGACCTGCGATCCTTGAACAGAAATATCTTGGTGAACTGCCATCCTCTACCCAACATTCAGGAGATACTATCTTCCACATCAGGATCAAGGTTTTTCACCCTGATAGACCTGAAGTCCGCATACCACCAGGTATGTCTCACGGAAGACTCCAAGGAATTGACCACCTTCATTACCCCGTTTGGAGCATACAGATACGTCCGTCTTCCGTTTGGCCTTGCATCGGCCTCGGGCGTCTTCCAAAAGCTGATGGACCTTCTCTTCTGCGATATGAAGGGGGTCGAAGCCTTCCAGGACGACATTCTGATACACACGGAAGATGAGGAGGGGCACCTGGAACTGCTAGGCAGAGTGCTGGAGGTGCTACAAAAAAGGGGGATGACGGTCTCCAAGGACAAATGCAAGTTCATGGAAGGGAAGATAGAGTACTTAGGGCACGTGCTTACTCCAAATGGCATCGCGCCTAAAGATGATTTAGTGAGGGCCATACGAGATGCTCCATGCCCAGGAGACAAAGACGCCTTGCGATCGTTCCTGGGGCTTAGCGAATACTATTCCAAGTTCATGCAAGGATACGCGACCACCGTGGAGCCTCTAAGGAAACTGCTGCGGAAGAACGAAAAATACACGTGGACGCAGGAACAAAGCGCTGCCTTTGAAGCCGTCAAGCAGGCAATCGCTGCTGCTCCAATATTACAGCCGTACAACAAGGATCTCCGGAACGTAATCACGGTTGACGCTAGTGCCAAGGGTATCGGTGCAGTGTTTTGTCAATTCCAAGGGAAGAAGGAGAACACAGTCGCATTCATATCCCGGTCATTGAACGAAGCAGAGAAACACTATAGCACCATCGAGCGGGAGACGCTCGCGTGCGTCTGGGCTGTGGAGAAACTGAGGAACTATCTGTGGGGCAGGGAGTTCGAACTGGTCACTGACCACAAACCCCTGATATACATGATGGACGGTGAAGAACGTGGCAATGGCAAAGCCAGCTCGAGGCTCCTACGTCTACTATCCAAGTTGCAAGAATATCACTTCGTCATCAGACACATCAAGGGTGGCCTCAACTGCAGGGCGGATTGCCTATCACGCATACCGGTCACGGGTGAGGAGGAAGGTTCCCTGGATGACACGGAATGCGTGGTGGCAATGGTTGACGCAACAGCCATGTGCGTGGGATCCATATCGGAGGAAGAGTGGTTGACGGCCCAGAAGAAGGACACGACTATTCGAAAGGTAATGGACCACATGACGGCTCATTGGCCCCTGGTCCGGAACTTGCTTGGAGCACTCAGGAGTTTTCAACAGGTTAGCTCTGAACTCACCATTGAGGGCGGTTTTGTGAAGAGACACGAGCTGTTTGTACCTCCGGAAAGTTTGAGACACAAGGTAATCAGGATTGCCCATAAGGGTCACCCCGGCAGTACCGCTACAAAAAATCTCCTCAAGCAGTACTACTGGTGGCCAGGGATGTGCAGCGACGTCAGCAGCTTCATTGATCGGTGCGGACCATGCTTAAGGGCCGACAAGCACTGCAAGACGGCAAAAGGGGAGCTGCAGTTGGTGGACATTCCTGCTGGTCCATGGAACAAGATTGCCATTGATTTCGCGGGCCCATTTACCCTGTTACCAGACGATTGTAGACATCTCATCGTCCTCACGGATTACTTCTCCAAATGGATTCACTACAAGTTCGTCAGGGAAGTTACCACTGAACGAGTGATCAAGGCGTTGACGAAAATTTTCGCGATTGAGGGGCAGCCGAAGATTATGGTGTCTGACAATGGCACCCAGCTAGTGTCCAGGCAGATGACGGATTTTCTGTCCAGGTTAGGGATCAAGCAGGAGAAGACCCCGCTGTACAGTCCGAAGAGCAACGGGCAGGTTGAGCGGATGAATAGGTTCCTCAAAGAGGGAGTGCAACAGGCAGTCGCCTCCAACATGGATGTGAAAGCGTTTCTGGCGGACAAGGTGCACACTTTTCATAACACGCCCAGTGAAGTTACGGGACATACTCCGTTCTACTTGATGAGAGGGAGAAGATGCATGAGTGAACTTACCCCCAAACTCAATAAATGGTATGACATGAGGGAGGAAATTGAGGTGGCATCTGATGAGAGTTTGAGAGTCAAAGGAAGAATAATGGCTAAACAGGAAAGCAACAAGAGGTATGCTGACATGGTGAACAGAGCTAAAACTAAAAATATAGTGCAGGGGGATTGGGTATTGGTGAAGAAACCTAACAAGGTGATGAAAGGAGAGTCTGTGTTTCAAAACCCTGTACGTGTGCAAGGGGTGACAAGAGGGGCAGTCTGTTTGGAAGGAGGGGGATGGCGAAGCAAGGACGACATCGTCAGGCTCAAGGCTGGTCAAGAGGAAATCATCATGAGAGGTAGTCAAGTATGTGGGGCCGAGAGCACGGACGATGTGGATGAGTGGCAAAGTCACGAAGCCAGGGATGTAGTTACTGGTGATGAGGAGTGTGTGAATACGCCCCCCATGCGAGGGCGAATCGGACATGGAAGTACAGAGCGGTGTGAGAAAGCATGGCGCGGCTTGGTGGATGCCGAAGGACAGAATGGTAGCAGGCCCGAATCTGCGAAGAATGACAGTCGCAATGTAATGAGTTCAGGCCTAGAAGATGCATGCGCCGTCAAGGTGGGTTCGCCCCAGTATATTACTCCGAGCAGGCCAACGAGGCATGTACGAGCTCCTAAGAGGTTCGAAGATTTTGTTATGAGATGAAGTTCCATAAGTTATTCTTGTTCTGTTAAAAGGGGAGATGTCGTACGTGAGTTAACGTACGAGACGAGTGGGGACAGTTTTGGTCCTTCCTTTATGTCGGATCGCCTCCTGACGTCGCGACCAATCCGGATCGAGGATGGTCGTGACGTCAGGGGGCGGGGCTAATGCGGAGGAGAGCAGAGCGCGAAGACGCGACCGGCTCGTGTTCTTGCCGGCTCCTCGTGGGCCTTATTGTTTGTGGCATGAGAAATAAAGAATTAATCAAACGCAACGCAGCTGCCTCAAATCTTTCATTCTTGCCACTACACTGTGTTGGCATAAAAATACTGGCCAGGCTGGTAGAGGTGTCAAACAAGCCTAGGGGTAACAAATGCTAACGCTCGTGATCCTGTGTTACATGTTGGGGGGGACTCTGCACTAGAATGAAACATTTGCTAGCATTCACGCCAAGAATTTTCAATTCCATTAAGAACAGGGAGGCGAGGATTATGCTTCTCTTTCTTTACTACTCAAAAAACAGCAGCCAATCACAAAACAGAAAACTTCAACTACATTTCCCATTATGCTTAGCACAATATGTTCACCAATCACATCCCCTTAGACCCTATTAGAGTCCTTAATACCATCTTGAACTCCTCTTTCTTTGCTCAGAGGAACTGTATCTTGGTCGATGAACTGCTTACAATGAACTTGCAGGACGTCAACATGACGAATCCCTATGAAACGTTTTGATCCATCTCAATATCAAACTCGGACACTTCAACTTCTTGTTCAACAAGTCCTTTTTTCATTCCGCTTTTTGTTCCTATCCTAAGAAACAAGACAGAACATTTAGATAACTTCCAAATTGTCACTTAAATTATCTGGGTGGGATAAAGTTGATATTACACATAGATTACTCTTTATATACTGACTTAATCATACATTATCAGATCAATAACTGGGTGGGATAATCCTCACCTCCGTGTCCTTAATAGAATTGAAAATTCTTGGAGCAAATGCTAGCACATGTTCCATGCTATGTCGGGACCGGAGACTCAGATTATGTTAGTTCAAGCTGATTGAAAAACTCTTGTTGCAATATCACCCACCGGCTTATAATAAAACTGCCTAAAAGTAGAATCTGAAGACCAATCAGCTTATTTCATAATATTTTGCACTGCTACTCCCATCGCTACAGATTTGGAAGCCATCGCTCCTCTAATCGAATGAGCTCCAAACTGTTTAACATCAATTCCTGCCTCGACCATCACCCCTCTTAGCCATCTGGCAATGGTCGCAGCAGACACAGGTTTGAAAGGTTTCTGCAATTAAATCAGTAATTGACCTTCCACATCTGACCTGAATGCTCTAGTACATTCTTCATATTGTTTCAAGCAATTTACAACATACAATTTTGTACTGAAGGGGTATGCAAAGTAATCTATACATGTAGACATCGTTTTCGTCCTTCTAGTAATACTGAAAGAGACACCTTCCAGTGTAAACACTCTACCTGCAAGATCCAGAGCTTTCACATCTGAAGACCGTCGACATGCTGCAAGGCATTAAAGCATTGCTAATTTGGCCGATATTTGTTTCCTAGTCAAGTAAATGTTCTCAGGCCATCTCTCAAACAACTTAAGCACTAGGTTATGTTATGTTAAGAGAATTTATAAAGCACATGGCTACCCGAAGGCCTCCCAGCACTAATTTTCAGAACATGGTATAACGGTTAAGCTTGAAAAAGCCAAGTTTTAAGCAATCAACAGGAGGAGAGCTCATGGCTGGCCAACCGGAGGCGGAGAGGTAATGAATTCCATAATTTGCCTCCTAAAAAGGCCATTGAGCTTCCCCCCCATATGGCCTTTTTTACAATTGGGGAGGTCTAACTAGCGCCACCGCCAAAGATCTAAGCTGCAGAGGGGGTAAAAAAAGAGGCTAAGGGCCTTAACAAAGAAGGACCTCTGTTATGTAGGGATCTGTGAATATAGCACAGAGCTTTGAATTTTATGCGCTGTGCCACAGGAAGCCAATGAAGAGAGAAGATAGCCTCTTTAGCAGGCATATGTCTAGCTATGTCTAGAAGGAGCCAGGCGGAAGCATTCTGAACCACCTGCAATTTCCTACTTACATACTTTGGAGAGCCGAAATACAATACTTTACCATAGTCAAGACGAGAATTAATAAGGGGCTGAACGATAAGTCATTTAGCTACAAATGGAAGAATTCTGAAGAGTTTCTCAACAGTCTAAACAGACTGAAATAGGTTGCGGAGATCTTTTTTATACGATAATCCATTGTGAGCCAGGGGTACAACCAGACACCTAAGCTCTTAACATTCTCTTTAGGTGAAGGCAGGTTCCTTAATGGATCCAAGATGTGAGGATGAAGCCCCAATTGGGGACAATGTCACAGTACCATTATTTCAGTTTTATCTTCGTTAAGTTTAAGCTTACATTCTGACATCCATCTGGTTACTGCTTGGAGGCAAAGTATGAGTGCAGAGTGGTTGGTGCTGGGGTTAGTGGAAAATGAAACTACCAGCTGAGTGTCATCAGCATATGACACTATTGACCGACCGTAAGGCTTCACAATCTCTGCGAGTGGAAACATGTAAATATTGAACAAGGTGGGGGCTAAGGGAAGAACCCTGGGGTACCCCACAGTTGATCGATAGTGGGTTAGATAGAAAGGACCAGTCCAATACCTGAAAGGTCCTCCTTTCTAAAAAGGAGAAAAGCCAGCTCAGAGCACTGCCTGTAATTCCAAGGTCCGCCAATCTTAAAAGAAGTATACTGTGATCCATAGTGTGAAAAGCCGCACTGAGGTCAAGAAGGATAATTTCTGTTGCACCACCTTGATCAAGGAGCCATCTAGTCTCACAGTGCCTGCTAGCAATGTCAACTCTGTGCTACAGAGTGGCCTAAAACCCATCTCAGTGGGATAAAGAATGTCATTATCTTCAAGGAAACAAGACAGCTGGATGTTCACATGCTTTTCAATTAGTTTAGACACTGCTGGTAACATTGAGATAGGTCTGTAGTTATTCCGAAGGCCTGCATCAAGGTGAGGCTTTTTCAATGGGGGCTTGACTATGGCATGTTTCCATTGGTCAGGAACAATGCTCCTGTTAAGGAAGGAATTCAGAAGGTCGGTGACCACCGGGGCTATAACAGAGGCACCCAATGCAAGAACATGTTGGGGGGGGGCAGGATCAAGAGGAGAGCCTGATTTCAGTGCAAGTAGTGAGATGGATACCAAATCCTCGGTAAGGGGAGCGAAATGTGAAAGTGAAATACCATGTGGGGTGTTCTGACATAGTATTAGAAGCGTAATATAAGTTTCCAGAAAAGGCTGAATAGATGTCTGCTATCTTTTGTTGAAACTACAGTGCTAAGTTATTACTATGTGCTTGGGAGGCCTCCAAAAGCTCATTATGCGTAATAGGCTGTGCTACCTCTAAGTATTTGAAAGATCTCCTTAGGTGAGTTAGAGGACTGTTCAATTCTTGATGCATAGTAAGTGGACTGTGCTGATTTAATTTCTAAATGGAAGTGTCTGATTGTCTTTCTATACTCCCCCTTTAAAGAGGGATCATATGATTTTCTCCATTTCCTTTCCAGGCGCCTACATACTTTTTTGAATATGTGAAGGTGAGAGGAAAACCAAGGAGCATTTTTCTTTCGTCGGGTCCCTGCTTTGGTTGAATAAGGGAATATTATATATAAGGTTTTAGTAATCCACCCATTGAATGCCTGTGGGATGTCAACCCACAATGTTTTGTGGGTTGATATCCCACAAAAACGTATATTTCGGCTTCGGAGGATTAGACACTCTAATGCCCTTAAGAAGCTTAGAAATGACGGGATGCATTCCAACCAGATTATTATTCACTTTAACGTGTCCTGCTGAAATGGTGGAACAAAACTTATTTACTGACCTGTAAGAGAGGCCCTCCACCCCTTTCTGCGATAAAGAGTTTACTAATTACACTATCCCTGCTGCCACGGGATCCACGTGCCTTCCCAAGCACCAACCCCGCTAAGATCTCCTTGCTGACGAGTATCTCTTCCTAGTAGACAGTGCCCATGCTTTACTGATAAAGCTTGCAGCCATGTCCGAAAAGCCTGACAAGCACCACTGCTGCCTGAGAGCCTCCAAGACATCAGATGCAACTGCCTCTCCACTACCAGAGGGTGCAGCTCTCCTTGGGGTCCCAATAGCATCTCCTGCGACCACGGAAGAAGCAGGGTACAGTCATAGGTTAGCTCTAGAAGCAGTGGAAACCACGTTGCACCTTCTAAACCAGAGTGATGAACACCACTTCCGCCACCAGCTTCTTGATTTGAGTCGCTACTCTCAGTATCATCGCAAAGGTGGGAAAGGCATAATTGAGCTCCCCTGTCCAGTCTTGGGAAAAGGCATCCATGGTCCTTGCGAGAGGGTCCGGCCTCTATCTGAAAAACTCTTCCAACTGCTGTTTCAGGTGGGAGGCAAAGAGATCTCTCTTGCACTGACCCCATACCTCTTGGTTCAACTGGAATAGCTGCGGAAGAAGCTTCCAGTCGCTGTGATCTCGGAGGTACCTGGAGTTCCTGTCTGCTATTACATTGGTCTGTCCCAGGATGTACTCTGCTACCACTACCAGCTTGTGGGTAAAGCAATAATGCAAGAAATCCTTGGATATCTCTGCCAGAAGGGGCGATCTTGTACTCCCCAACTTGTTGATACAGCGGACTGCCAAGATGTTGTCCATCCTTAACAGAATGGAGCACAAGACTTTCTTGGGAGACAAGGTCCTGATCACAAAAAATCCTGCTAGTAGCTCCATGCAGTTGATATGTAGCCGGAGTTCCTGTTGAGACCATCTGCCCTCCATTGAGATGTCCCCGCATTGAGCTCCAGAGCCCCACAGACTGGCATCTGACTCTATTATTGCCTCCAGTTGGGAACTGAAAATAGCTCTGCCATCCCAGGCATCCACCTGCGTCAGCCACTACCTGAGTTCTGTTCTGGCCTCCTCTGTCAGGGGAACCTGCTCCGAATATGCCAGACCTCTCTGCAGGTGTTGAATCTTGAGCCTCTGCAAGGCTTGGTAATGTAAAGGCCCCGGGAATATTGCCAAACTCGAGGATGCTAAGAGGCCCATAATGCATGCTATTTTTCTCAGGGACAGTGAGGGTTGCGCTAAGGCTACCCTCAACTCTCTCTTGATGTCCGGAAGTTTGGCCCGGGGAAGGATCAATTGCGATGTCTCCGAGTTGATCACAAACCCCAGTAACTCCACCGCTCTGGTGGGTACAAGGCTCAACTTGTCCTCGTTTATAACAAACCCCAGATCCTGCAAGAGAGATATTGTCATGAGACCGTGTTGCTTCACCAACTCCTGGGATTGAGCCATGATCAAAATATTGTCGAGATATATTATCATCCGAATCTCTTTCTCTCGCAAGTGAGCTACCACCGGCTTGAGCAGTTGAGGTGCTGATGAAAGTCCGAAAGGTAGGACCAAATATTACAGCCATTTGTCCCTCCATCTGAATTGGAGGAACCTCCTGTGAGGATGCCAAATGGGAACCGTTAGATAGGCGTCCTTTCGATCTAGACACATCAACCAGTCTCCGGTCTGAAGTAATTCTGGTAGTAGATGAAGTCCCTCCATCTTGAAGTGCCGATAAACAATTAAATAATTGAGCTCTCTGAGGTTCAGCACTAAACAGTGTCCTCCTCCCCGCTTTTGTACAAGAAAAATGTTGCTGAAAAACCCAGCAGGATGGGGTTCGCAAAAGGCTACCGCCCATTTCTGCATCAAAGCCTCGATTTCTAGATCTATAAAATTGGCCTCTTGTAGGGAAAAACACAGAGGAGGAGGAGGAGTCCGTTGTCGTGGATTCTGTTAAAATTCTAAGCGAAAACCCTGCACAGTCTGCAATACCCATGCATCTTGAGTCACACAATTCCAATTGTGTAAACAGAATTGCACTCAACCCCCCAACTGGATGTGAGAGGAATCCAGAAGTCTTACCTGCTGAAAAACTTGCTTGGGCGCTATTCCTTGCACCTCCTCGCTGGACTCTGTGTCGTTGGAAACCGGATGGGAAGAAAGTGCCACCTCGGGTGTAGTCTTGCCCTCGATTAAAAGATCCTCTTTGGGGACCTTGAAAGTATGCACGGCCTGACGAGCAGCCACTGTCTCGTCCGGCCCGGCCAAAGAGGCCAGAGTGAAACATTTTTTTTTAATTAGTTTGCACCTTGTCCAATGTTGTAAACGTGGTGACATATTTTCCAATATCTTTTAGGAATTTGTCGCCGAAGAGGTGACCTTCGGCCAGGGGGCCCGCATCTGCAGCGGCAAGTTCTGTCAAATTAGAGTCAATCCTCATGAGGAGGGATTTGCGCCTTTCTGACGATATGGTGCAGTTGGCGTTGCCTAGCAGGCATATCGTCCTCTGAGTCCACTCGGCCAGGGTGTGGGGGTCGATAGGAGCGCTGGTTTCCTTGGCCCTCAAAGCCATTTCAAGGATTTTTGCCAGGGGACCCGATGAATCCAGAAGCTTATCCTGGCAGGAGCGCCACACTCGGTCGATCCTTTTCTTCGGATCTTTGGCAATTTTGTTTCAGGAATGTTAACATGCTGGCATCAATCTTGGGCGTTTCTGCCACCTTATTTGGGATTTTGGGCCTAGGACATTCGGCATGCAACCTATCGCGGACCTCCTTGTCAAAGCTCTTGCGCAGCTTATCATGCAAGTACTCCGCTATAGCCTGCGCAGGGGCCCGGTCGGCTGAATGGGTTGAACTGAAACAGGTTGGGAGGGAAAACGGAAAGCTCCTGTGCTTTGAAGGAAGCCACCTTCCTTGTTCTTTTGCGCTTGCGCAGGGAGGTGCTGGAATGAGAGGAATCAGAGTCACTGGGTTCCAAATCTGATGAGGCATTAGCTCCTTTAGGGAATTCTTTAGAGATGGAAGGGACAGAGCAATATTGATGGTCAATCGCAGAGGGTTGGTTTAGAGCTGCCATGGCTCCATTGTGAGGCCAAGAGAGGGAGGTGTCCTTAGATTTGCCGGGAAGAGAAGAGCTCCCTTCCGCCAAACTGCCCTCCGATAATGGAACCAGATCCTGCTTTTTTGCAAAGTGCTCTAATTGTTGGGTTATAGGTTTTACAGCCACCACCAATGCTTGACTAATCTTCTGAGGGACAGAAGCTGCGAGTGCCCTGCTGACTGCTGAACTGAGGCGTTGATTGCCTCAGACAGACCGTCACCCAAGAACTGACTGTCCTCATAGTACTGCCCATACTCCTCCTCCTCGAAGGGCACCCAATTGGTCATGCTGAATGTAAGGTTGCTGCAAAAGTAGGTATTCTATATCCAGATGGTCCCTGGATGTTAACTGCAGGGGGAGCCTCCCCTAGTGCAATGTACAATAAACAGGCTCCTCAGAGTTAGCAGTCTGTTAATTATTGCAGCCCCCCATGTAAAAGGAGGGCGTCCGGGAGAGCCACAAAATGATCTAAATAAATTGATTCACAAGCGTGCACTCGGCTCTATTGCAGGGCCTACTCTGTTGTTGCAGCCTGAGTACAGCGTCTACCGCGCTGACAGGAATGCCAAGAATGCTCGCAATTGCCGACATCGGGTCAGCGCGTGGAGGAGGAGAAATCAATGTAGGACTGCGCATAGCCCAATCCTACTAGGATAGCCCAATTGGGCTACACGTTCATCCTTGGATCTTCACCCGGGCCCGATGAGGGGGTGACTCCAGGGCGGCGTTGGACTCGCCGTGCAGGGGGGGAAGGAAAATATGCAGTACAACCCAGTACACGACACGCTGGCAAATGCTCACCTGCTACGGAGCTCCACCGTGCCTGGCTGATTCCGCCACCTGGCTGAGGAATCAGCCGGCCTGCATGAGGGGAAAAAACACGGTATGGCGGTCGCTCTACAGCTGCGAGCCGTCCGGTCACAACCTAATGATCGCGGCACGGGCAATTATGAGCTAAACATTATAGCTTGACAGTATTTCAATACCAGTCAGATAGAAATTGTAAGGGAAATGAGAGGCACTTATCTTGTATGCTCGAGCAGCAAAGAAAGAGTTCAAGATGGTGTTAAGGACTCCAATAGGGGCTGGGGGGATGTGAATGGTGGACATATTGTGCTAAGCATATTGGGAAATGTAGTTGAAGTTTTCAGTTTTGTGATTGGCTGCTGTTTTTTGAGTAGTAAAGAAAGAGAAGCATAATCTGAACCTGTGGTCCTGACATAGAATCTCAGACAACAGGCCTGGTCCAAGCACCACAATCAGCGCCAGAGCTTCAGAAATACTGCACCAGTATGTAACACAAAGACACAAGATGAGACAAGAGAGGCTGCACCTGGGTGTGTGCAAGGACCCCTAGGACACACCACCTGTGAAAGGCCATGAACTGAGAGTTGTGAAGTACCAAACTAAAAGCTAATGGAAGCATCCTTTAGCCCCAAGGAGGGTGGGTTTGAGAAGTCCTGGAGGAAAAATCCTTCAAAACTAACGTACATGACCATTTTATTTTGTGTTTGGGAGTGTGGGGCTTATTTTCACGTGGGTGATCTCACTTAAGTCTATGGGAGGCATTTCACTTGTTGGAAGGTGGAAATAAGTAGAATCGGAGGGTAGCAGCAATCAAATGAGGGTGAGTTGAGATGTGTGCATACACAAGATGTCACAAGCAAGTTAAAACAACAAGGATATTGAAGTGAGGGGTCTGGAAAGAATCACATAAATCCCGAATGTGCTCAAGGTAAGATTTACTTCAAGCGTAGCAACTAGCAGGGCAGCCAGGAGAACAACAACTATCTAATGTCAAAACATATACGTTCTACTCTACATTCCACATTCCTACAAACCCTCATTGTCGCACCCACGAGCTGCCACCCTCCACGTTCCACCCACGAGCACCAGCCAAACCCAACAGATATCTTAGAGGGAGTTGACCTTATGTCGTGTAGGTCAGACACAAATCTTCAGGCCATGTGCATTAACCTTCACATATCCAGCTTTCTTTTCTTTCAGAGAACAACGCATTATGTTCCTCTCAACGGCTTACTCTGAGTGCAAATAAACAGCTAGATGTGTCCAGGAATTCACAGCATGGAGGTGAACAGGACACAAACAGCTTCTCCATCCTCAATTAAAAGCCCTGATCGTGGGAAGTGCCACACATGAGCACTGTGCCACACCACAAGCAGCATGCATGCAGGCAAAGATCTGTACAAGGTGTGCCTTTGATTCACTCCCGTCGTGCAACAACTCTCCTCCAGCACCACCAAATGTTGCAGTTCAAAGAGTTCAGCATTATTATTCCTGCTGGGGCCAGGAATCTAGCCATAGTCATGGATGCCTTTGTCATATCCATAAACGGCTGTCCCCAAGTCAATTTAGTAAAGTTGCTGCCCCTGAGATGAATGGTTAACCTGTCTGGCTATGCTGTGAGTAATTAATTGCAGTTGGAGAAGCTGTTCACAGCTTATTAAGGGCTTCCCAACTCACCACCCTGTATAGCTGCCACGTTTCCGAGGTCAGTGTAAGATTAGCTCGGGTTGCCTCTTTACTGTCTGAGGATTGTAGTCCTGGTTTTATAAAGTAATAAAAAAGACTACCAGTCCCAGAATGCAAACAAAATACCTGGAGAAACACAGCTAGTCATGCATGGACTTTGAAAACCTTGCAGGACTAACATGCTCATATGAAATAGGCAGATAGGTACACCCGCTGCCATGTCCTGGATACATAGGTGTCGCTGAAATCAATGCCACCTTGTCTTCCCCAAGCCCCGCTAAATTAAAAGACAGTCTTCATTGTCAGAATGGTCACTGCATGTACCTGAAGTTATGACTAGCACAAGTTCTATTATTATTTAATTCAAATCTCTCTCATGATATCCCACTAATGCACCGCTTCTTGGTCCACTGTTTGTGCTTCCCAATCTTAAATATGGTCCTTAGCGAGTGGCCTCAAACCCGCCCTGTATAGTCTCACGCACAGAACAACCTGAAACTGGAACCCAATTAAAGGCGATCAATCTGCATACCTCAGGAATGTAGGGCTCCCAACTGGTCTCATGTCAGCTAAAGCTGTGAATAAGTGATTCAAGCAATCCAGTGGGTCTTCTAAATAAGCTGGTGACTGCTATTTCCATGTATCTGCAGCCTGTAAAGAGGCTTTTCTATGAGCTTGTGTAAATGGCGACACTGACTTACTAACTTGGAATGCCACAAAAAATGCTAACCTGAGAGTTGCTTTTAACAGCAGTGTCTCAAATTCTGCCTCAGGCAAGGTGAGGTCATCTAAGTGAATCACAATAGGTTTTGAATAAGCTTTACTATGCAGAAAGCCCCGGTATCCCTTACCAGTGAACAGGGGCTTGCTTTAACAATCCCGAGGTGCTCTATCTGTGGTAGTGTGGTCAATCATCCTTAGGCTTATTAGAGGGGAGTGTTAGGCATTTGTTGCACACACACACAGTCAATAAATGATACAAATACTCAATAAGGAAATCAAACACCAATTTGTAAAAACAACACAGATTTTATTCAATTTTATACACCAAGATCTTCGGAATCAGGTAAGTACTTTCGGAGTTATAGATTTTTAGTTATTAGAAAAATACAGTCACATATTGGTTTTGAGACATGAGCTTCGAACACGGTGATGTTATCCTATGGGAGAAACGTACACTGCATAGGTATACTTGCAAACGACTAATAGGATTGTTCTTCTGGACTTAAGGTAAGTAGGAGCCAGGGTCCAAGAAAGCACCAATAGTTCAGTTTTACTTGCCCTGGTGGGTTCGGGTGCAGAGGTGTCTTTCGCGGAGGTAGCCTCGAATGCTACCCGTTTAAGTCAATGGGAAAAGTACCTGTAAGAAAAAGGCTGCAAGTGTGAACTGGGGGTACCAGTCTGGCAGAACCCAAAAGGGGGCTTGGCTCTTGAGGGTCTCAGGGCCACAGAGACGCCATCGTTTGAAGTGAAGCCTGGGGCTTGGGTGCATAGTTGTTTGTCTGGCGTATCAGTGAGTTTGAGGCTCGCACAGTTCTCGGTGTATCTGCAGAAAAGGGAAAAGAAACACAGCAAGATGATGTCTGGATGGAAGCTGGCCTCTGTTGGAGCCCCGATGTGCAGGTAAGTTTTGGTGGTGGTGGTGTTTGGACAGAACACAAACAAGCCTTGGTCCTTGCCACAGGCTCTGGTACCCTGGGTATTGGTGCAGAGAGACTCCCGATTGGATCGGCGTCTCGAAGATGAGATGGATTGACAGAGCGGAGCTCCTGGACCCTCAGGGACCTTCTCCTGGGCTGCTGCTGTGTTGGTGGACACGGTGGTCAGCAGAAGAAAGAACCAGAAGTTGTGCTCGGTGCCTGCAGGCAAGTGGTTCCTCCACTTCAAGTGAGATGCTGGCCGTCTGGCGAAGTTCTGGCAAGGATGCACAGCTACAAAATGAGTCGGGTCTTTGCAATTTTCAGGACAGAAGCAGGCAGGCAGGGGTTTGTGCTAAATCCACAGCTAGTCCACAGTTCTGGCATTCTTTGGCTCTTCTTTGTCCTTCTTCTTCTTTGGTCAGATGAATCTAAGTTCCTAGTGTCTGGGGACCACCTAAATAGTGAATTTAGGGGCATAAAGGAGAGTAAAGGGTAGCAGCCAATGAACTACTGACCCCTGGGGTCACTATACACCCTACATGATCACTTCCTGTGGGAAGTGGGCAGAACCGTGTGCCACAGTTCCTAATTCCACCAAAACCAAGATGGAAGAATTCTTCTTTCGTGGGGCACATCAGGAAGCCCACCTTAGGGGTGTGACTGGTCTGGATGTCTAATTACATAGCTAAGTTCCTGCCCATCCTGGTGCCAAATGGGCCTCAGGGCAGGGAATGGAATTCTCCAGGTCTCAAGAAAGCCAGGATCCCATATCAAAGGTGGCAGAGGCTTTGAAGCCTCTGGCCTTGGTATGCAGATTCACTAGCCATCCTGCTGGAAGAGGCGATAACACCTTCTCCAAAACAGGCTTTGTGTCTTGACCTCCGACAGTGCAGGGTCTCACCTATAGGGGGTTAGAAACTCATCTGTGATGGCAGGCTTGACAATACCAGTCAGCCAACACACTAGAGGACTAGTAAGTTTCAGCAGGCACCTCTAAGGTGCCCTCTGGGTGCATGGACCATTCCACACATTCTGCAATGGCAGTCTGCATGTATTTGTGTGTCGGTCCCTTAGGGTGGCACAATACATGCTGAAGCCATTAAGGACCCTCTTCAGTACCCATGCCTTGGGTACCAGGAGTATCACTTACTAGGGACTTATAGGAGTGCTGAAGTCCTTGCTAGTTGGTGGAAAAATGAACACTTTACCTTGTTTTAGGGAACGCATTGGCAATGGGGACCTGGTTAGCAGAAACCCAGTGCACCTTCAATCCAAACAGCCTCAATACCAGGTACACGTCGAGGTGACCATTTAAAAAAGGGGCACTTTCCTACAGACTTGTGCTCCATTTTCTTTGTTTTTTTCTTTTTTCAGAGACTACACTTGATTTTGGAAAATGTTATGGTGTCGCTCATTGTACCATACATGCATAGCAAGCTTGTTAAATTATTCAAATAAGGTAAACTATGATTCGTTCATCACAAAGGTCTTGCCCTGACAGAGGAGCACCACTGGCCCAGAGGAAGACCTCAACAAGCAATGTCCCACTTAACAAGCTCCAAACAAATTGGTGGTTGTTGTGAGGAACATATCCAAGGAAGGTGGACAATTGGACATAAATGGAGGCCATTTATTAACTTATATTAAGAAATCCTTTATCTAAAGGACAGACTACTTTGCAAAGGCCACTTGCCCTCATAGGGAATCATTGTTTATTTTAGACTGAAGTGTAACACACATTTATTTAACTGTGAGTGAAGGGTTGAGATTAATGAATAATGGCCAGGAGCCAAAATGTTTAAGAGAGGTTTGTTTATGGTCTGGCTTTATAAAACGGCTGTAGCCAGACAAATATATGAGAACTCCAGGAGAGGCTCTTTGGCTCCGACCACATGTTAAAAGGCCAGGATTAGATGTTTTGATTGGGCAAAATGTGTGCACTTCCACAAAAAAAATGCTTGCTCTCCACACAGCTGTGATCATTTTGTTTATTTATACAGCTGTCTGACGTTGACCTTTCAAGGGCACACACATGCTATTAAATTGCATTAGATAACTGGATAATTCATGGTGTTTTTCTCCAGCAGAAGCACAAATGGGAGGAGAGCAGCCATTAAACTACATGGAATTTTAGTGGGTGTGGCCAACATGGCGGCCGGAGCGGTCGCATAGTTCGCAGCTCCGCTCTCGGCCCTTGTAAAATATCCTGAACGAGAAGCCTCCGTCCTCCTACACGGAAGGCATCGCACGCGCAGCCATCAGGGCTTTCTCGCACACTGCAGTATGAACTAGGGACAACTGAAATCGCAATGATACGGCTGTGGGGACAGGCGCCCGCGCCGAGCTCCGGAGAGAGCACCTCGCCGGAACGCGGCGAGAGGCCAGGCTATTGCTGTGTGTCACCCGGAGGGGAGACGGCGGCGGGGCTGTGGAGTCCGCGGTGAGTCGTGGGCCCGGAGAGGTGGCGTTGGGCTCGGGACCGGAGACCCAGGTGAGGACTCGCTAAGAGACGGCAGCCACGGTGGCCCTACACACGTTGGGCCGCAGCCGCTGGACGTGACAGACCCAGCCGCATGGGCCGCGGCACTGCGTCGACGGGCTCTCGGGCGCTGGGCCTGCGGGACTTGGCCCTCTCCACTACGGGCGCGAGAGGCCCCGGGCACTAAACTCAGCATGAGGCGATGGACAGTCTTTGATGTGGGCGGCGAGCTCAGACTGTGGGGAACTCAAGCCTTTCGGGGCACAGGAGGGTGCAACCGCGAGGTCCCTTCGGTGGGCATGGAGCAGCCCAATAATCGTTGACCCCCCGCACCCTAAAGAGATCTGTGTCGCGCCCCTTCGGCAACGTGCACCGAGTCGCGGGCCCTGTGGTCACATGCTGGGCCTCACATGGGCACTTGGAGGCCGTAACGAGAGTGGACCAGTGCCGCGCCGCCCGTGGAGGCGCTACACAGCGCACAGTACCCACCCATTGTACCCCAGAACCGCTGCCTGCTTCAAAACAAACTACTTAACATCACCCAAATATATCAGACCAACCTCATAGGTGTCCGGTCTGCGCCTAAGCAAATCCTGTGCCCATGTATGGGGAATAAGATTCCTGATAAGCAGTTGACTAAAACTACAATCCATTGAGGGGGCAACACCTGCCCGGAACCCATGATCCCACGAACTAAGATACTACCCTCATCTGGCCAGAACTAACGGCAAACTCTAAATCTGCACTGCAACCTCCGACTAGTTCCATCCAGGATGCAGCTGTGCTGAACATCGGAAAACATAATTATTAAAGCCTGTAGAAAGCCTGGAGCACATTACTTCGGCCCCGATAAACCAAACCGCATAAAGATCACAGAAGGGCAAACCTAAGACCCCATGTGCGACACCTGGAAACATGGACCCGGAGGAGCCAGCTCTGCCACCGGAGACATTGGTAACACACCAGGCACTAAAGAAGTTGGAGGCCACTCTCCAAACTCATACAACGCAATTCGAGAAAATCCTACAGGCAATCCTAGACACCAAAACTACGCTAGAAGCCAGAATAGGATCAGTTGCTGAGGATGTCAACCTCCTACGCATGGATCAACAAGCCCTAGCGGAAAGGGTAACAACACTCAAAGTGGATGCGAAACAACAACACCATCGATAAAAGACTTCCAACTACAATTAACGACAATATCATCCGAGGTCAAAGCGCTGAAGCGCAAGACCGAAGACACGGAGGGCAGATCACGTCAGAACAACATTCGCTTCGTGGGATTTCCGGAACGGGCAGAAGGCCCCAGCACAGAATTATTCATTGAACAATGGCTGACATGCACAGTATTGCAAAATAACATCCCAAAATTATTTTCTGTAGAGCGCGCACACAGGGTCCCTGGCAGACCCCCCCCCTTCCAGGCGCCCATCCCCGCCCGCTCATAGCAAGACTACTGAATTATCGGGACAGAGACCTCATCCTGCAATTATTCCGAAAATCAGGCCCAGTTAAATACGAAAATGTAGAAATAACGGCTTACCCAGACTTTACAGTGAAAGTACAAAAGAAACGCAACTCCTTCTTCAGGGTTAAAGAAAGAATGCGGGAGCATGACATTAAATACGCTCTATTATTTCCCGCCAAACTAGGCATACAGGATAACACTCGCACTCTCTTTTTTGCGACCCCAGAGGATGCCTGGACCTGGCTGCACGCCAAAGGCCTAGCCGACCCAATAAGCTCAAAGACCTCAACGGAGAAATGGTTATCCCCAAAGAACAGACGTAAACCCCGCAGGAAACCAGATACTAAACCCTCATTGGAACAGTCTCAAGCGGAGCGTATTTCCTTATTGCAGGCCACAGCTCACTTTATTATCTCTCCACTCAAGATGAAGCCGAACTCGAGCCAGATGCACAATATGACTCCACAGACTCAAACCGGGGCCTCACGCCGCACACAGCGGATGATATCTGCTAACCAAGTAGGACAGGGATATCCCCGCAGCCTGAGACATGCCTTACCTCCATAAATGCCGAACTACCTTGCCTAGCTGATTGGACCTGAATGGTGCACACTCAGTCCCTATCACTAAACCTAAAACAACAGTCCAGTGTACGGCGGAGGCCCCCATGCAGACGCACCAGCAACAAAAGCGATATGGGCCTGGAAACTTACCGTCTCGTAAGCATGAACCCGAAGCACCGCTCACTCCATATGGACTGGTTCACCAAGCTAGCAGACACTGGCTCACCTCTAGCCGTGTTGCATGCACAGTTAATGTTTTGCATAGTTATTGTTTTTTATGTTATTAGATGGCACCCACTTAGGGTACATAATGTAGTCCACGATTATAGTAATAGACGTCCCAATTGCGCTCCCAATACAAACATAGCAAATACTATCAAAGAAGGTAAATACTTACGCAGAAAACACACTGGGTATATCAAGGATGCACGCAGCACAGGGAAGGCATACCCACCAGCACCGATAAATCATCACATATATCATGGCCCCTCTATCTTCACATAACACCCCACAATACAAAATAATCACATGGAACATCAGGGGCATGGCATCCACACGCAAACGCCAACGGATTAATACATACCTTAAGCGTCACCAGATACATATAGCTATGCTACAAGAGACCCATCTAAACGGACCCTCACTAGAGAGCACAAGCACAAAATGGCGAGGACAATTATACGGCACCACCTTCTCAACCTTTGCTCGCGGGGTGGCGATCTGGGCAGCACCAGGAGACCCATTTGTAATGTCCCGAACACAAAACGATCCAAACGGGCGGTACGTGATATTAGAGGGGTTATTGGACGGTCAGCCCTTAGCATTGATCGCTCTGTATACCCCCAACGCAGGCCAGCATGAATTCTTGTGGACAATAAATACTTGCAAACTTAGACACCCAGCGGAGGCTAGCATATGGGGCGGAGACTTTAATTCAGTGTTAGACATAAATATGGATCGCTCATTCCCTCCCCTCAACACTGCCCCAGCCAAGCGATCCTCCACCGATCTAGCAGAGTGGGCCTCCAATAATGGTCTGAAGGAAATCTGAAGAACTGGGCATCCCACACAACGAGAATACTCCTATTATTCATCAGTACACAAACTACACACAAGAATAGACATGTTGTTCGCAACATTCAACATAATCCATTATATAAACACGTCAGGATACCTAGCCCGCACCATCTCAGACCACAACCCACTATATACTGCATTATATTGGGGCCGTATACATACTCGTATTCCAACCTGGCGCCTTCAACCGGAGGCTCTCACAGACACCCCCTTCCAAGCAGAGATATCCAACTGCCTATCAAACTACTTTACACTAAATAAGGATTCTGCTTCTACGCGCGCTATTGAATTGGATGCTCACAAAGTTGTGGTTCGGGGCCACTGCCTGGCGGCCACGGTGGAAATCAAAAGAATACTTACTAAAGAATTGCAAGAACCAGAAATTAAACTGCGCAAGGCAGAAGTAGAGGTTTCCACAAACATATCCTCTCTGGAGGCATTGAGTGCGCTCAGAACCAGTTATAGGGAAACAGACACCAGGATGTGCAAGCACGATTACAGACATTATCAGGCACGACAGCATGCAGAAGGGGATAGATCAGGAAAAATGTTAGCCTGGCTGGTCCGCCAACCAGCGCTGTCATTGCCCATAGGCGCGATTAAAATACACACAGGTCTTGTAGTTAACACCCAAGTCGAAATTAACACAGCCTTTCATACGGATTACCGCACCCTATATCAATCATCCTCCCCCTCTACTGAACAGCAACTGACTGAATTACTAACAATGATCCCCCAAAACCAGCACATAATAAACAATACAGACATTCTGGACGGCCCTATAACACTAGAAGAACTAAGATCAGCTCTTTCACAAATTGCAAGCAACAAAGCCCCAGGCCCAGACGGATTGCCAGCGGAATACTATAAATCAAAACCCAGTCATCTTTTACAACCCCTCCTAGAAGTGTTCAACGAAGCACACAACCGTAAACAACTCCCAGACTCAATGCGCAAAGCACTAATAGTCGTGCTTCCAAAACCAGGCAGAGACCCCTTGGATGTCAGGTCATGCAGACCTCTCTCTCTACTCAACTCTGACTGCAAACTTTTAGGGAACATACTAGCTAACAGATTACTCCCCTATTTACCAAACTTAATACACCCAGATCATTCAGGATTTATACCAGGCAGAAACACTTTTTTAAACATTAGAAGATTAATCCGCTTAATGCACAGTAACATCACGGAGGAAGCAGTGGCCATGTCCTTGGACATAGAAAAAGCTTTTGACCCACTAAGCTGGAACTACCTTTACCGCACACTGGAGGCATTTGGTTTTCAACCTGGCTTCATAAACTGGATTAGGGCATTGTACCATAAACCCATTGCCCGAGTCAAAACGGGGCAAATTATCTCCGAAGTATTTCTCATTGGTAGGGGCACCCGATAGGGTTGCCCGCTCTCTCCCCTATTATTCGCCATCGCAATGGAACCGCTGGCAATCAAACTCCGAAGCAACGCTCATAATTGGGGCATCCCAGAATTCAACTTATATCACATAGGCGGTCATTCCAACCCTGGCGGGCGGTGTTAAAGCGGCGGCAAAACTGCTAACAGGCTGGCGGTAAAAAAAATGCAATTCCGACCCTGGCGGAAACCGCCAACAGAGACCGCCACTTCAACACACCGCCCGCCACGGCGGGACAAACAAACAGTGCGGCGGTCACCGCCAACAGACAGGCGGGAGACAATGTACCGCCCACCCTATCACAACCCACCAATCTGCCACCTTTTCCGGGGCGGTAGCCCCGCCGATAAAAACACGGCGGAAACAGCCATTTCAAACGGAAAACGCTCACCTCCATACACCCCACGAGGAATCTGGACAGCATGGAACCCGAACTCCACATCCTTCCAGCGATTGTCTTCCTGCTCCTCTACCAGGAGCACGAACGCCGGCGCAGAAGACAACGGTGAGTACTGCACCTTCGACACAGGGGAGGCAAAAAATTACGGGGACAAACATATGCGACACACCCACCCTCACCCACTACAACACACACATCAATGCATAGCACCACATCACAGTTACCCCCCCACCCCTCCAGAAGAATGCAAAGACAAAAGGAAATGATTATAATCATTGGAATATATTGTATGACTGGCTTTAAAATATATCACACATCTAAAATTTTTATATAAATAAATTGTCCAGTCCGATATTTGTATCAGGCATTGTTCGTGGACCACTGGGCCCAAATCACATGGGCAAAGCCCACGCAGGATACCTGACTCCAACGGAGAGAACACTGCAGGGACATCAGATACCAAAACTACAGGCACCTCAGGGGGAAGGGAAGGGGGGGCACCTCAGCCAGATGAGTCCACGATGCCAGATACACGAGGAGCCTCCATGGCCACTGTTCCATCCTGGGGAGTGCAAAGCCACAGTCTTTCAAGTCTCTACAGTGGGTGGCTTGCCCACTGTTCAATCCTGGGGAGTGCAAAGCCACAGTCTCTCAAGTCTCTACAGTGGGTGGCTTGCCCACTGTTCCATCCTGGGGAGTGCAAAGCCACAGTCTCTCAAGTCTCTACAGTGGGTGGCTTACCCACTGTTCCATCCTGGGGAGTGCAAAGCCACAGTCTCTCAACTCGATAACAGTGGGTGGCTTGCCCACTGTTCCATCCTGGGGAGTGCAAAGGCAGAGTCTCTCAAGTCTCTACAGTGGGTGGCTTGCCCACTGTTCCATCCTGGGGAGTGCAAAGCCACAGTCTCTCAAGTCTCTACAGTGGGTGGCTTGCCCACTGTTACATCCTGGGGAGTGCAAAGCCACAGTCTCTCAACTCGATAACAGTGGGTGGCTTGCCCACTCTTCCATCCTGGGGAGTGCAAAAGCCACAGTCTCTCAAGTCAATATCAGTCTCCACTGGTACTGGAAGGGGACTAGTGCCCAGAGTGCTTCGTGCAGCCCTGCCCGACACAGATGCGGGCCTGCTCCTTCCGCCAATGGGCCAGCGGTCCTTGAGATGAAGGCCCAGTTCAGCAGTGCTTGAGACGGCAGTGCCCAGCGCAGCGGTGCTTGAGACGGCGGTGCCCAGCGGAGCGGTGCTTAAGATGAAGGGCCCAGTTCAGCGGTGCTTGAGATGAAGGGCCCAGCGGAGCGGTGCTTGAGACGGTGGTGCCCAGCGGAGCGGTGCTCGAGATGAAGGGCCCAGTTCAGCGGTGCTTGAGACGGCGGTGCCCAGCAGAGCGGTGCTTGAGATGAAGGGCCCAGCGGAGCGGTGCTTGAGATGAAGGGCCCAGTTCAGCGGTGCTTGAGATGAAGGGCCCAGCGCAGCGGTGCTTGAGATGAAGGGCCCAGCGCAGCGGTGCTTGAGACGGCGGTGCCCAGCGGAGGGGTGCTTGAGATGAAGGGCCCAGTTCAGCGGTGCTTGAGACGGCGGTGCCCAGCGGAGCGGTGCTTGAGATAAAGGGCCCAGTTCAACGGTGCATGAGACGGCGGTGCCCAGCGGAGCGGTGCTTGAGATGAAGGGCCCAGTTCAGCGGTGCTTGAGATGAAGGGCCCAGCGGAGCGGTGCTTGAGATGAAGGGCCCAGTTCAGCGGTGCTTGAGACGGCGGTGCCAAGCGGAGCGGTGCTTGAGATGAAGGGCCCAGTTCAGCGGTGCTTGAGACGGCGGTGCCCAGCAGAGCGGTGCTTGAGATGAAGGGCCCAGTTCAGCGGTGCTTGAGATGAAGGGCCCAGTTCAGCGGTGCTTGAGATGAAGGGCCCAGCGCATCGGTGCTTGAGACGGCGGTGCCCAGCGGAGCGGTGCTTGAGATGAAGGGCCCAGTTCAGCGGTGCTTGAGACGCCGGTGCCCAGCGGAGCGGTGCTTGAGATGAAGGGCCCAGTTCAGCGGTGCTTGAGACGGCGGTGCCCAGTGGAGAGGTGCTTGAGATGAAGGGCCCAGTTCAGCGGTGCTTGAGATGAAGGGCCCAGTTTAGCGGTGCTTGAGATGAAGGGCCCAGCGGAGCGGTGCTTGAGATGAAGGGCCCAGTTCAGCGGTGCTTGAGATGAAGGGCCCAGTTCAGCAGTGCTTGAGACGGCGGGGCCCAGTTCAGCGGTGCTTGAGATGAAGGGCCTAGCGCAGCGGTGCTTGAGATGAAGGGCCCAGTTCAGCGGTGCTTGAGACGGCGGGGCCCAGTTCAGCGGTGCTTCGGATGAGTGCCCAGTTCAGCGGATCCGCCCATGGCGTGGAGGACATTCACCACCTGACCTGTGGCTGGCTGCGCCTTCCTGACCACCTGGGATGGGCCTGGTGGGGCCCTCCTGGGCTGCAGTACCGGGTCTCTTGGTGTCCTCCTGCCCACCTGGGATGGGGCATGCGGGGCCCTCCTGCACAGCTGGGCTGCTGGCGGTCTTGTCGGGCGTGCTGCCCTTCCCAGCCTTCCCTGTACGCCTGTGGCCCTTCCCCACCTTTGGCGGTGTGCCAGGTGGCACCACACTCCCTGCCGGAGCCATGGTAGGGATTTTGGTCCCAGGTGTTTTAGGCCTCTCGCGCCGGCCACTGAAAATCTTCGCATGTTTTTGCGGCGGTGGGCTGCCCGTGCCTTGGCTCCCTACTGAACTGGCTGCCCTTGAGGGTGGGGGACTCCACAGTCCATGGCAGACTGTCTTCACAGGGCCCGCTTTTGTGGTGGTTGAGGTGCTGACTGGAGATGGACGGGGTGGGGGAGTTGTTGGAAAGAGGTCAAGTTTTGATAGGAAAATAAGTTTAGGAAGAGAGGGACGAGTAGGTGTAGTAGGTATGGGAGTGGAGGACGAGGTTGTGGTTGTAGGAGTTTGAAGTCTGCTGTCTTTGGGTGCAGGTGCTTGGGCTGGAGGCTGTCGTGAGGTGGATGGCTGTTGAGTGGGTGGCTGCCTGCGTTTGTGTAGCTTGGAAGAGGGGGTGACAGACACACTGGGAGAGGACACAGGGGACGTGTGAATGGTAGTGGGGGTGGTGACTGCACGTGTGCAGGGGGTTCTGGTGTGTGTGCTGGTGATGGACGTAGTGGCTGAAGATGTTGTGCATGCAGGTGTGAGTGGAGACGTGACAGGGAGGGAGGAGGAGGGGGACACAGTGGAGGCAGTGGGTGTTGGTATGTCTGCATGTGGATGTTGCTTGTGTGAATGCCTGTGTGATGTGTGGTGCTTATGTCTGTCTGAGCTTCCCTTGGGTGTTGAGGTGTGTGCAGGCTGGTCTGATGGTGTGTCTGGGATAGGCAGAGGTACAGGGGATTGGGTATGGGTGGAGGAAGTTGGAGGGGGGAGGCTAGAGACAGGGACAATTGCTGCCATCAGTGCTGAGGCCAGAGTGTTGAACGATCGCTGATGGGCAGCCTGACCCGAATGAATGCCCTCCAGGTATGCATTACTCTGGTGCACCTCCCTTTCTACACCCTGGATGGCATTCAAAAGGGTAGACTGCCCAACAATGAGCGTCCTCAGGAGGTCAATGACCTCCTCACTGAGGGAAGCAGGGGTGACTGGGGCAGGGCCTGAGGTGCCTGGGGCGAAGGAGATGCCCACCTTCCTGGGTGAGCGGGCACGGGGCAAACGCTGAGGGGCTGCTGGGAGGGCAGTGCTGGTGCGCTGGGTGGCGGCTGTACCTGTTGTTGCGGAGGGCACGGATGTTGCCGCCACCACAAGGGAGCTCCCTTCAGAGGACGAGTTGCTGTCACTGACATCCGCACGAGTCCCCACTGTGGAGCTCCCCTTGCCCTCCGTCTGACTTGTGAATTCCGAGTCAGTTGCATGGCCGCCATGGCCATGTGAGATGCAGCTCCCTCGTGCTCCGATGCCACTTCTCCTCCGCCTGATGATGCTAATGCACAAATGAACAGGAAGACAACAAAAAAGGGGGGTGGGGAAAAATAAAGAAATGTTGAGTGCATGCATTGGCGACACCGTTGGCGGACAGGACAGACACAGAAGCCCCCTGCACTATGCCGCGCACTTGGGCTCGACTACGCAATCCGTGGGACATGGCCTACAAGCCTATGGGCGACCTCTGCTCACATACATGACACAGGGCAATGAATAGCTGTACTTGGCACCCTACAGAGGTGGGGGGCGGGGGCACACGGCCATGCCTTACGGAGGGGCCTAGCCTACAGGAATTGCCCTGGCCTAGGGATACCCACAGCCCTCCTCCCCCACCCAGACACCTCCACTGCGCGCAAAGTCACCAGGATTCGAGTGTACTCACCCCCTTGTGTCTGCTGTGATGTCCTCACGCGCCCATCCAAATCGGGGTAGGCCACCGCCAGGATCCGGGACATCAGGGGGGTCAAAGTACGACTGGCACCCCTCCCACGTTGGGAGGCCATCCCCAGCTGAGCCTCCGCCGACTTCCTGCTCCAGCGTCAGATGTCCTCCCATCTCTTCTGGCAGTGGGTGCCCCGTCTGTGGTGGACCCCCAGGGTCCGGACGTCCTTGGCGATGGCACGCCAAATAGCGATTTTCTGGTGGGCGCTGACCTATGTGACATGTACAGGGAGAGAAGAATAATCATCACCTTCTGCATGCTCGATGTGAGTGGCCCCCCCATCCCCACCCTTGCCATGTGGCACATGCTCTCATCTGTCGTTTGATGCATGCCTTAATCGATCCCCTCACCACCATCTTTCATCCACCCGACTCAACACAGGCATTGGCCACAAAGCATGGTCCCAGTGTACTTACCTGTTGGTCTGGAGGACCGTAGAGTAGCGCATACTGTGGGAGGACCCCATCCACGAGTTTCTCCAACTCCTGAGCAGTTAAGGCAGGGGCCCTTTCCCCAGTCGCATGAGCCATTGTCTCTTCCAGACCGTGGTCACAGCAGCACTTGCAGTGTAGGTCCTCTCCTGTGGAAGATCAGGTATCGAGTGATTAAGCAGATAGAAAATGGCGGTCACGTCCGCGGCGGTGCGTACCGCGGCGGTGCGTACCGCGACCGCCGGCGCACATCGTCATTGGCTCCTGAGACCCATAGGGTTCAATGTTAACCAATGCAGCTTTGCGCCGCGGTCTTCGACCTACCGCCACGATGTGCCATGCCAGCGCATTGACCTCACATCCCATTGTCGCACTTCACAGGTCAGGCAGCCGCCATTTTAAGGGCCCACATGCCTTATTTTCTACTGCGTCACACATACCTAGGCTTTGCATCGACACTCATACAAGCCATTCAATGCATTGGGAATCGTGTTATGTGCAAGCTGTGGTTACGTACCTGTGGGTTGATTGACTCTGTGCTCGCTGTTGTCCTTCATAGGCACCGTCCCTTGGGACATGCGAGGAGATGGAGAAATCTTCCTGTGTACAGACCGCTGGTGGACCTGTCGACAATGGAGGAAAGACATGTCATACTGACATACAGGCTTGGCCGAGCCACTATACAGGAACTGTGTGCCCAGCTGGAGCCAGACCTGATGTCACCAATCTGCCAACCCACAGGGATCCCCCCTCTAGTGCAGGTGCTGTCAGTACTCTATTTCCTAGCAAGTGGGCCATGTCAAACAACAGTGGCCATAATATCAGGGATGTCCCAGCCCATGTTTTCCAAGGTGTTGTCCAGGGTGTTGTCTGCCCTGCTCAAACACATGCAGAGCTACATCGTCTTCCCTGAGGTGGGGGATTTGGCTACAGTGAAGGCTGATTTCTATGCTCTTGGACATATCCCCAACATCATTGGTGCCATTGATGGGACACATGTTGCTTTGGTCCCCCCCAGCAGGAGTGAACAGGTGTACAGGAACAGGAAGAGTTATCATTCCATGAATGTCCAGATGGTGTGTTTGGCTGACCAGTACATCTCCCATGTTAATGCCAAGTTCCCTGGGTCAGTGCATGACGCATACATCATGCGGAATAGCAGCATCCCTTACGTGATGGGTCAACTCCAGAGGCATCGTGTGTGGCTATTAGGAGACTCTGGTTACCCCAACCTCTCATGGCTACTGACCCCAGTGAGGAATCCCAGCACAAGGGCAGAGGAACGGTACAATGAGGCCCATGGGAGAACTAGGAGGGTGATCGAGCGGACCTTCGGCCTCCTGAAGGCCAGGTTCCGCTGCCTCCATATGACAGGTGGATCCCTAATGTACTCACCAAAGAAGGTGTGCCAGATCATCGTGGCCTGCTGTATGCTTCACAACCTGGCTTTGCGACGCCAGGTGCCTTTTCTGCAGGAGGATGGTCCAGATGGTGGTGTTGTAGCAGCTGTGGAGCCTGTGGAGAGTGAAGAGGAGGAAGGCGAAGAGGACGACATAGTGAACAGGAACACAGTAATACAGCAGTATTTTCAATGACACACAGGTAAGAATCCACACCGGCATATTACATATACTTAACCCATACTACCTCTCTACTGTCTGACCTTTTCCCCCAGTGTATGGTAACGGAGTTGTGACTTTCCCTTCCGATTTCAGAGATGTGGGCCCCACTGCATGACATCTGCTTTATTTCCCCATGGACTACAGCTGTGTGACATTGGTATGTTGGCATCACAATGTGAATATGCCATTTGGCACGGTAATGTCTAATACATTTGTACAAAATCACAGCCAGACTCCAGATTGTTTTATGCAATAAGTGTGTTTATTACAGTGCTCTAAATTGGTGGGTGGTTGCAAATCGTTGAGGTGTGATGGTGGAGGATTGTCCATGGCAGAGTCCAGACTATCAGTATCACAGGTGCATTGTCCAGATGCCTGTGGAAAGTGGAGCAGGGGCAGTGTAAGGTTGGACAGGGTGTCAATGTGGGACAGTGGGATGACAATCAGGGAGGTATCCTTTCCTGGCTGGGGTCTTGGCATCTTACTCTGTCTTCTTCCTGGATCTCAGGGCCCGCTTGCGGGGTGGTTCTCCTTCTGCAGGGGGTGGGGTTCTGGTGGCCTGTTGGTCTTGTGTCGGGGCCTCCTGTCCACTAGCGCCGGCGGAGGTGGTAGGCAGTTCTTGGTCCATGCTAGTGTCAGGGGCCCTTTGTGGTGCAACAGTGTCCCGCAATGTGGTGACTACCTGATTCAGAGCCACTACGATGGTGCCCATGGCAGAACTGATGTTTCTTAGTTCTTCCCTGAACCCCATATACTGTTGCTCCTGCAGAAGCTGGATCTCCTGAAACCTGGCCAGGACCGTGGCCATCGTCTCCTGGGAGTGGTGGTATGCTCCCATGATGGAGGAGAGGGCCTCGTGGAGAGTGGGTTCCCTGGGCCTGTCCCCCCCCCGTCGCACAGCAGCCCTCCCAGTTCCCCTGTTTCCCTGTGCCTCTGTCCCCTGGACCGTGTGCCCACTACCACTGCCCCCAGCTCCCTGTTGTTGTTGGGGTGGTGGGTTAACCTGGGTGCCCTGTAGTAGTGGACACACCGCTGATTGACGTGTCCTGGGGACAGTGATATGGGCCCACTGTGTGGGTGCTGTGCTGGTGTTCCCAGAGGGGGGGAAGGACTGCTGTGGCCTGTGGCTGTCTGAGGGGAACCGACTGTCCAGAGGTCCCCGATGGGCCGGGCTGGTCATCTAGATCCAGGGAGACAGAGCTGCTGTCATCACTGTGGGCCTCTTCTGGGGGTGGATTGGACATTTGTGGACCCTCCTGCGCGGTGACGTGGCGTTCGGGTACTGCAGGGGTATAAAAGTAGGATTATTGCTTCTGTGTGTGCCATAGCGTGTAATGGGTGGGTGCCCGTGTACCCCTGTGCTTGCATTCCTGTGTGGGGGCTTTTGTGACAGTGGTTTGGGGGGGGATGGGTATGGGCAGTGGGCATGCTTAGGTGATGGGTGTCCATGCTTTGTGGTCGCATGCAGGGCTTGGTGTTGGGATGGGTGGGTTGTGAGGGTGAGACATTTGCAAGGAGTAGGTGTGATGGGGGTGGGGGTAAGAGTTGGCATGCTGGTGGGGTCGGGGGGATGAAGTAGTTAAGATTTAACTTACCAGAGTCCATTCCTCCGCCTACTCCTGCGATGCCCTCAGGATGCAGGATCGCCAAGACCTGCTCCTCCCATGTTGTAAATTCTGGGGGAGGAGGTGGGGGTCCGCCGCCAGTCCGCTGCACCGCAATATTGTGCCTGGATACCATGGAACGCACTTTCCCCCGTAGGTCGTTCCACCGCTTCCTGATGTTGTCCCGATTTCTTGGGTGCTGTCCCACAGCGTTGCCCCTGTCCACTATTCTTCTCCATAGCTCCATCTTCCTGGCAATGGTGGTGTGCTGCACCTGTGTCCCGAAGAGCTGTGGCTCTACCCGTACTATTTCCTCCACCATGACCCTAAGTTCAGCCTCAGAAAACCTGGAGTGTCTTTGCGGTGCCATGGGGTGGTTTGGGTGATGTGTGGGGTGGATTGTGTGGTTCTAAGTGTGGTGATGTGTATTGGTGTGTAGTTTGAAGTGCGTGGTAATATTGCTGGGTGACAGTGAATTGCGCGTCTGGGTGCTCGGGTCTCTTATCTCTGTGCGTGTTCACGAATCTCTAGGAGTGGGGGTCTGTGGGTGATGTGGGTGTGTGTTTTATATTGTGTTGGGTGTGTGGGAGTGTTGTTTGTATGTGTATCAGGTGTGTGTATTTCGAATTATCCAAAATGGCTGTGTTTTGTAAGTGTGTGTGTATTTTGAGCGCGGCGGTGTGTACCGCTAATGGAATACCGCGGTTGAAAGACCGCCGCGTGGATTCGTGTGTCGTGATAGTGTGGGCGTATTTCTGTTGGCGTGACGGTGGAGGTTTTGGTCTTCGCCAGTTTCTCGCTGGCCTTTGGTGTGGTGGACTTTTGTGGATGTCTGTATTTTGGCGGTTTGCCTGTTGTGGGTCAGAATGACCGTGGCGGTTTACCGCGGCCGCAGCGGTGTTATGGCGGTCTTCTGCACGGCGGTAAGCGCCTTTTACCGCCGAGGTTGGAATGACCCCCATAGTGTCTTTATATGCTGACGATGCCCTAATATATCTGCGCAAACACTCTACAGCCGTTACAGAGATAATGCAAATACTAGACAACTTCGCATTGGCTTCGGGACTACACATAAACTGGTCTAAATCATGTATCTTCCCCCTTACTTCTAAATCCCAAGAGCAGCAAAGAATATTACCTCAATATCAACTCCCCTGGTCCTTCTCAACCTTTAAATACCTAGGTATATAGGTTTATCACTCGCTGACGGACCTAAAGGAGGGCAATCTGGACCGACTAATTAGATCGGTGGCTCGTTGTCATTCTGGAGCTCGCTCCCACTATCCCCTATGGGCAGGACCGCCATAGCTAAAATGTTAATTCTACCACGCTTCCTATACTACTTCACTGCCCTCCCGCTGTCATTGCCACGTTCATTCTTTCACAAACTACACTCCCTCCCGACCAACCTACTATGGAGCGGAGACAGACGGAGGGTGGCACTATCTATCACACAACACTCACAAGAGGAGGGCGGCTTAGGCATGCCAAACCTAGAATTATATTATGCAGCGGCAAAGCTACAATGGATAGCACTATGGCTTAACAACTCAACCACCCCAGAGTACGTAGCACTGAATGCATACACAGCACCACAAACAAGCCTAACGTCACTATTGGCTGGCCCCCCTTATCCTCCGAATAGATCCCCATTACTAGATGCAGCTAGATTCTGCTGAAAAAGATAAGTCCAAGGCAAAACTGACTCCCCCCCTTACTCTCCTTTGATATCACTATCCCAAATACCGATGGTACAGGACCTGTCATCTCATCATGCTATACGAGATACTGAAAAGTTGAATGTGGGAGACTTATACTCTAACTCCCTTATAACCACTTTTGATGAACAGGTGACTGCAGGGACAATGCAATCTGGAGCTTTTCTAATATATGGCACCCTCACTAAACTTTTACGTAACTTTTGGGGCAGTAGGCACACCGAACCCAATGAATCCCTCCTACTTACAGCCCTTCTAACTATAGGCAATACCAAAGGTATTATCACATCACAACACTATACAAAATACTGTTAACAGGTGCTCGCACCAATTTATCCCCAGCTAAATCCCGCTGGGACATCGCCCTAAAAACACCAATCCCCCAAAAAACCTGGGAAGCCGCACTCACCACAATTAAAACGGTGTCACGTAACTCCAGACTACGTTACACGTAATTTAACTATATCCAACAAACTTACTTGTCTCAGCCCTTCTACACAAATACATATCCAATCCCATGTTATCTATTTGTAATGCTTCACATTACCAATTAATCAATCAATTAATCAAGGATTTATAAAGCGTGGCAATTCACCAATGAGGGTCTCAAGGCTCTTGCACACAAAAAACAGGGAAAAAGCAGGAGAAAACAGTGAAAACGAGGGAAAAACAAGGAGAAGGCACACAACAAACAGAGGAAAAGAAAGGAGAAAGCGTGAAAATGAGGGAAAAGCCATGGAAGGTACATAAAAATATCAGATGAAAAAGCAAAGAGAAAGCAGTGAAAACTAGGGAAAAGCAAGGAGAATGCACCAAAAAATGGGGGAAAAGCAAGGAGAAAGCAGTGAGAATGAGGTAAAATGAAGGAGAAGGCAGGAGAAACAGCACTGCAGAAGCACAGGGAGAGCTGGGCCTGGGATCACACAACATTATTTTAAAGCCATACATATCGGCTTTGCAAATGCTACTTTTTCTATGTTGGTTACACACTTAAGGGTGTTTGCACTAACATATGCTGCTTGAACTGGTTTACAGTTTAAGAATATTGATACAAATCCACTGGATGTAATATATACAAGTGTGTGTTGTTATATAATAGCAAACCTAAACAGTACGAAATAAATTATAACCAAGACAGTAATAAAGTCCAAGTACTGATGTGTTTATGAAGTGACTCTTAATAATTGGCCTACAGGGGGAACTGCTTTGCATACATTGATATAGGCCTTAACAGGATCGCCCCTTCCTTGTAATGTCTATGGAGGCTTAGGCCCCAGCTGTATTTCTTCGCTTTTGTTCTCCTTCTGTAACTGGGTCACAGAACTCTGATCTGCTTAGTTTTGGCTGCTCATGTACACTGAGTGCTTTTCTTGCTACGACTGTTCCATTGTAGTAGTTGGTAGGATCTGAAGGAGTTTCACTATCTATCCACTCTGATCTTCTGTATGAGCCGACCTGTCCCTTGAGCAGTTAAAGCTTCTTTTGCAAAGTTCAATAAACTACTCCAGATATAAATCCAATCCTGCCCAACGTCACTCAGACATCTACCTTCCATTATTGCTAGCGAGAATGTTCACACCACAGTTTTGCTCTTTCTTCTTAAAGCACTTTTTCCTGGAGGATCGTGTGGATTGCCTCCAGGGACTGGGATCCGGCCTCAGGAGGCTCCCAGTGGCCAATCCAGTTGCATTTCATTTTACTGCTTTCCTTGCCAATCCCAGACAACACAATGCTAATGCTCTCCCATTCGCTGCAGTTCAGATGCCACTACTGACAGACCTCTCTTTGAAGCTCCAGAGGGGTCTTTCTCAAACACTCTTCTACTGCTAAGATGGATTTCACTGAACACACGTCCTGAGAATTCTTCTAGTTTTTGCAATAGACCTCAAGAGTGGAAGGACATCTGGATTGCTGAATTGAAACAGCTAAATGATCTGGAATACTCTTGTTAAACAGGCCACACCTTTCAATTTCCATGCCAATGGAGGCACATTTTGAAGGGGAAGAGACCCCATATAGAACTCCAGATCCTAGATAGTACAGGAAGAGACCCCCAGATAGAACAGAAGAAACAAGATACATCCTCCAAGGGGTTGTGAGTGCCAGGGACAGAAGACAGAACTGAGATCTCTTCGGCCAGCATGGAACCACCACAATTACTTTTGCTGCACCCATCTGAAATTTTTAGAAGCAGGCGAGTAATTGAAGGAAAAGGAGGGAAGGCATAAAGAAGAAGAGGAGGCCAAAGAAAGGATATGACGTCCAATCTCCATGTTTCTTCCGCCCACTACTATAGCTCTATCAGATATAACTGCTACTCTAACCACATCAAATTCAAAGGAAATATCTAAAAGAAATTCATACTGTCCTTCCAGAGAGCAACATTTCCTCCAGATGTGAATTGGGAGAAAAGGCAGAGAGATCTATTTGGGGATTCCTGAACCTGTGGCATGTCTCGTGAAAAAAAGCTCAGGTGATACTTAGATCCTGGGATGTAGACAATTTGCAGCTGAGAGAGTCTGCCTCCTAATTCTCCTTTCTTCTGATGTACTTAACAGATTCTGTTGTTCCAAGCTTAATACCCTCATTGCTAATGCATTCAGGGGTTCGGATCTCAGTATCCTTTTCTGGTGACATTTGCCAGTGCAATCTGATTGTCCTGATTAGACATGGACAAGCCACTGAAAGCTCGAGACAAGCTCGAGCATGAGGTCTGGCTCAGCTCAAGATCCTCTTGGACCTACGAGCCCAAAACAAATCGGTCTTTTAAGTGGCTTCTGCCTGCCACCCATGCTCTAACCTCAAGTGCCAAGAATGAAAGACAAAGCAATAATCTTTAATATAAACCACGAGACCTAATTAGCCATTTAGTGACTGAAATGTGCAATGGCAAACTAGAAAACCTGGGATCAATCCGGGCTTTGTTCCTGGATTGGGTGATCCTAGGCGAATATTTCATTTCTTTGAGCCTCCTTTTTTCTTTATCACATAAGAGAGCTCCTTCAAATATGAGATTTCAGGGTGTGCTCTGCAGAAAAACCTCTCTATAAAAAGTTTGTAGGTCACACATAGGAAACACATGACAACGGACTTGCCTTTTATTTAAAAAATGTCTTTGTCATAAAGGCGGGGACGGGACATGAACGTTTTTAAGTTCATGTTTTAAAGTGCATCTTAATGCAGTGATATTTTCTGACTGGCTAAAGTGAAATGCTCCAGCACGTTAAAGAAATATTGAATTCTGAAGAGACTTTGTCATTGTTTTATGTTCAAAAATTGGCAGGGCTTGGCTCGAGGACTGGCTCTTAGAACCAAAGCAAGAACCTTGGCTCGGATCTGGTTCAACTCTTCCTCATATATTGTTGGCTCGTCAACTTCTAGTCCTGATCTCCTGATCAAAAGATGTGGATGTAGTAAAGGTGTTTTCAAATCGATTAAGCTCTTCCAAATATCTGTTATGTAGTTATCTCTCTCCAGTTTGATGATTGATTTTGTTCCATTTAAGTTGAATGACACAAACTATTTCCACTGTGCTGACAGATCCGATAGCATTGCACCTAAATCTAGAAAATTTGCACCCTTCTTTCTTCAGCCACTACAGAAGCTGCAAAGAGATGTGCTTAGTCACTGACATGAACTACCCGTACTCCATTGATGTTGGTTTCCAGTACTTGAGCAGATGGATTGAGAGGGCTCATGTGTAGTCTGGCCCACAGCACTAAGAACACGCCATGCGATGTGTCCTTGAACCTTTAACCAATTTCTTTCTTGTGTTTAAGTCTGAGAAATAAGAGAGACAATAGCATTCCTCAGCCTCTCTGCTCCTTCTTGTGGTAGATAAGCCAACTCCAGATTCATTCTAAAGTGAGCACCTATAAGACAAAGATCCTGAGAAGGCATCAGATTACATTTTGGGTGATCACCAACAGTCCATGCTTGGGCTGCTTTGGGCCAATTTGGGCAAAGTCTGGAATGCTAAGAATTCTTTGGGAAGCATGCCTGTTTTTCTGTACAAATTGGTTAGTAAATTCTCTTCTTCTCTGTTTGCTTGGAATGTAATTAGATTGCCTCCTTGGGGAGTTGGGAGTGTCCTCACAACCGGAAAGCTTGTTGTCAGCACAAACTGCCACTCCCACTCCCACTTACACAACGCAATAATGGCTGAAACTCCGCCGCTCGCATAATTCACTCCTCTGTTACCATGCTTCCTTGGGGGGTTTCTAAATGAAGATTAAGACAGACAATTCACTCCTCTGTTACCATGCCTCCTTGGGGGGTTTCTAAATGAAGATTAAGACCGACTTTCCCAGTTGGGAAAAAAAAGAGGACTCAGACTGACAGAAGGAAGAAGAGTGCTTCTTTTCCTTGAATATTTTATGTAGTCTTTCTTTTATCTCTAGACTGAAAATCTTGTTTTCTTCGAAGGCTATATTCTTTAGAGCTGAATCAGTGTGGCAGTCTCCCGGAAATATGTTTCTTCCAGCGCTACTATAGCTCCATCAGATATAACGGCTACTCTAACCACATCAAAGGAAATATCTAAAACTAATTCATACTGTCCTTCCTGAGCTTTCCATTCAGATCCTTCTTGAACAACCTTGAACTGTTCTTTAACCACTCGGGTGCCTGGGGCGAGCTGGTCTTGTCCAGGAACAGGGTTCCCGTGTGCCCTGGACGAGACCAGCTCATCCTGCACCCGCCCCATGGGCCCCCCACCCACACCCCCCATCAGGGATGAAAGGGGAATCGCTTCCCTTTTCGCCCCGACCCCCCCTCGGCAATCTGATGACGTCAGCACGCTCACAGTGCGCCAATGTCATCAGAGGCTGCTGAGGACGCGCTGGAACCATTTGCTTCCAGCATGTCTTAGAGAAAGGAAGCCTTATAGGTGAGTCCTTCTATTTTGGGGGTTTTAGGGGGGTTAAAACAGACACAGGGGGAAAGGGAAAAGTTTTTCCTTTCCCCCTGTGCCTGTTTTCAGTGGATTCCTGCCCCACGATCGTGGACGGGGCCCGCGATCGTGGAGCAGGAATCTCCACTAGGCACCAGGGATTTCATGTATAGTTTATTTTGGGGAGCGACCCCTTGGGCAAGGGTCGCTCCCCTGGGTGGCAATTATTGATCCCGTTTCGGCCCCCCCTGGGGGTAGATCGGCTGTTTTTTTGGCCGATCTGCCCCCAGGGGGGGTCGAAACCCACTAGACCACCAGGGATTTATTTTATTGAAGTATTTGGGCAGCGAACTCTTAGGCAAGGGTCGCTGCCCGGAGGCAATATTTTTTATATGTTTCGGACCCGCTGGGACTAGATCGGCTATGTTTTTGGCCTATCTGGCCCCCAGGGTGGTCAACACCCACTAGGCGCGAGGAATTGTGTGGCGTGTGTGTTTTCTGTGTTTGGGGCACCAATATGCCAGGGATTGCTTTTTTCCCCTTTGTAGGAAGTTGGCTCTGTATGTACTATTTCAAAGTAAGAAATAGCATGCACAGAGTCCAAGGGTTCCCCTAAGAGGTAAGATAGTGGCAAAAAGAGATAATTCTAATGCTATAGTGTGGTCGAGCAGTAGGCTTATCAGAGGGTAGTGTTAAGCATTTGTTGTACACACACAGGCAATAAATGAGGAACACACACTCAAAGATAAGTCCAGGCCAATAGGTTTTTATATAGAAAAATATATTTTCTTAGTTTATTTTAAGAACCACAGGTTCAAGATTTACAAACAATACTTTAAATGAAAGGTATTTCACTTAGGAACTTTGAATTAGCAAAACAGCATATACAGTTTTCACACCAATGGCAAAAAGGTATTTTAAAACTAGACACTTCATGCAATTTTCAACAGTTCCTGGGGGAGGTAAGTGTTTGTTAGTTTTGCAGGTAAGTAAACCACCTACAGGGTTCAAAGTTGGGTCCAAGGTAGCCCACCGTTGGGGGTTCAGAGCAACCCCAAAGTTACCACACCAGCAGCTCTGGGCCGGTCAGATGCAGAGGTCAAAGTGGTGCCCAAAACGCATACGCTTCAATGAAGAAGGGGGTGCCCCGGTTCCAGTCTGCCAGCAGGTAAGTACCCGCGTCTTCGGAGGGCAGACCAGGGGGGTCTTGTAGGGCACCGAGGGGGACACAAGTCAGCACAAAAAGTACACCCTCAGCGGTACGGGGGCAGCCGGGTGCAGTGTGCAAACAGGAGTCGGGTTTGCAATGTAGTTGAATGGGAGACCCAGGGGTCTCTTCAGCGAAGCAGGCAGGCAAGGGGGGGCCTCCTCGGGGAAGCCACCACCTGGGCAAGGGAGAGGGCCACCTGGGGGTCGCTTATGCACTGGAGGTTGGATCTTTCAGGTCCTGGGGGCTGCGGGTGCAGTGTCTTTACCAGGCGTCGGGTTCTTTGAAGCAGGCAGTCGCGGTCAGGGGGAGCCTCTGGATTCCCTCTGCAGGCGTCGCTGTGGGGGCTCAGTGGGGTCAACTCTGGCTACTCACGGGCTCGCAGTCGCCGGGGAGTCCTCCCTGTAGTGTTGTTTCTCCACAAGTCGAGCCGGGGGCGTCGGGTGCAGAGTGCAAAGTCTCATGCTTCCGGCGGGAAATGTGTGTTCTTTTAAAAGTTGCTTCTTTTGTTGCAAAGATGTTTCTTCTTTGGAGCAGAGCCACTGTCCTCGGGAGTTCTTGGTCCTTTTAGATGCAGGGTAGTCGTCTGAGGCTTCAGAGGTCGCTGGACCCTGTGGAACGCGTCGCTGTTGCAGTTTTTCTTGAAGTGGGGAGACAGGCCGGTAGAGCTGGGGCCAAAGCAGTTGGTGTCTCCGTCTTCTCTGCAGGGCTTTCAGGTCAGCAGTCATTCTTTGTCTTAGGTTGCAGGAATCTGTTTTCCTAGGTTCTGGGAGCCCCTAAATACTCGATTTAGGGGTGTGTTTAGGTCTGGGGGGTTAGTAGCCAATGGCTACTAGCCCTGAGGGTGGCTACACCCTCTTTGTGCCTCCTCCCTGATGGGAGGGGGGCACATCCCTAATCCTATTGGGGGAATCCTCCATCTGCAAGATGGAGGATTTCTAAAAGTCAGAGTCACCTCAGCTCAGGACACCTTAGGGGCTGTCCTGACTGGCCAGTGACTCCTCCTTGTTTTTCTCATTATCTCCTCCGGCCTTTGCCGCCAAAAGTGGGGCAGTGGCCAGAGGGGGCGGGCAACTCCACTAGCTGGAGTGCCCTGGGGTGCTGTAACAAAGGGGGTGAGCCCTTGAGGCTCACCGCCAGGTGTTACAGTTCCTGCAGGGGGAGGTGAGAAGCACCTCCACCCAGTACAGGCTTTGTTGCTAGCCACAGAGTGACAAAGACACTCTCCCCATGTGGCCAGCAACAAGTCTGGTGTGTGGCAGGCTGCTAAAACTAGTCAGCCCACACTGGTAGTCGGGTATGGTTTCAGGGGGTATCTCTAAGATGCCCTCTTGGGTGTATTTTACAATAAAATGTACACTGGCATCAATGTGCATTTATTGTGCTGAGAAGTTTGTTCCCAAACCTCTCAGTTTTCAGTATAGCCATTATGGTGCTGTGGAGTTTGTGTATGACAGACTTCCAGACCATATACTCTTATGGCTACCCTGCACTTACAATGTCTAAGGTTTTGCTTAGACACTATAGGGGCATAGTGCTCATGCAATTGTGCCCTCACCTATGGTATAGTGCACCCTGCCTTAGGGCTGTAAGGCCTGCTAGAGGGGTGACTTATCTATGCCATAGGCAGTGTGAGGTTGGCATGGCACCCTGAGGGGAGTGCCATGTCGACTTAGTCATTTTATCCCCACCAGCACACACAAGCTGGCAAGCAGTGTGTCTGTGCTGAGTGAGGGGTCTCCAGGGCGGCATAAGACATGCTGCAGCCCTTAGAGACCTTCCCTGGCATCAGGGCCCTTGGTACCAGGCATACCAGCTACAAGGGACTTACCTGGATGCCAGGGTGTACCAATTGTGGAAACAAAGGTACAGGTTAAGGAAAGAACACTGGTGCTGGGGCCTGGTTAGCAGGCCTCAGCACACCTTCAAATCATAACTTGGCAAATCATAACTTGGCATCAGCAAAGGCAAAAAGTCAGTGGGTAACCATGCCAAGGAGGCATTTCCTTACACAACCACCCCCCCCCCAAACGAAAGAGGATGAGACTAACTTTTCCCAAGAGAGTCTTCATTTTCTAAGTGGAAGAACCTGGAAAGGCCATCTGCATTGGCATGGGCAGTCCCAGGTCTGTGTTCCACTATAAAGTCCATTCCCTGTAGGGAGATGGACCACCTCAACAGTTTTGGATTTTCACCTTTCATTTGCATTAGCCATCTGAGAGGTCTGTGGTCAGTTTGAACTACAAAGTAAGTACCAAAGAGGTATGGTCTCAGCTTCTTCAGGGACCAAACCACAGCAAAGGCCTCCCTCTCAATGGCACTCCAACGCTGCTCCCTGGGGAGTAACCTCCTGCTAATGAAAGCAACAGGCTGGTCAAGGCCATCATCATTTGTTTGGGACAAAACTGCCCCTATCCCATGTTCAGAGGCATCAGTCTGCACAGTGAACTGCTTGGAGTAATCTGGAGCTTTGAGAACTGGTGCTGTGGACATTGCTTGTTTCAGGGTGTCAAAGGCCTGTTGGCATTCTACAGTCCAGTTTACCTTCTTGGGCATTTTCTTGGAGGCAAGTTCTGTGAGGGGTGTCACTATGGATCCATATCCCTTCACAAACCTCTTGTAGTACCCAGTGAAGCCAAGGAATGCCCTGACTTGAGTCTGGGTTTTTGGAGCTGCCCAGTCCAGAATAGTCTGGATCTTGGGCTGGAGTGGCTGAACTTGGCCTCCACCTACAAGGTGTCCCAAGTAAACCACAGTTCCCTGCCCTATCTGGCATTTGGATGCCTTGATGGAGAGGCCTGCTGCTTGCAGGGCTTCAAAACCTTCTTCAGGTGGACCAGGTGATCCTGCCAGCTGGAGCTAAAGACAGCAATATCGTCAAGATAAGCTGCACTAAAGGACTCCAAGCCAGCAAGGACTTGATTCACCAACCTTTGGAATGTGGCAGGGGCATTTTATAAACCAAAGGGCATCACAGTGAACTGATAGTGCCCATCAGGTGTGGAGAATGCTGTCTTTTCTTTTGCTCCAGGTACCATTTTGATTTGCCAGTACCCTGCTGTCAAGTCAAAGGTACTTAAGTATCTGGCAGCACCTAGCGTGTCTATCAATTCATCTGCCCTTGGAATGGGATGGGCATCTGTCTTGGTGACAGAATTAAGTCCTCTGTAGTCCACACAGAACCTAATCTCTCTCTTTCCATCTTTGGTGTGAGGTTTGAGGACTAAGACCACTGGGCTAGCCCAGGGGCGGTCAGAGTGCTCAATGACTCCCAATTCCAGCATCTTGTGGACTTCCACCTTGATGCTTTCCTTAATTTGGTCAGACTGTCTGAAAATGTTGTTTTTGACAGGCATGCTGTCTCCTGTGTCCACATCATGGGTACACAGGTGTGTCTGACCAGGGGTTACGGAAAAGAGCTCAGCAAACTGTTGCAGGACCTTCCTACAGTCAGATTGCTGTTGGCCAGAGAGGGTGTCTGAGTAGATCACTCCATCAACTGAGCCATCTTTTGGGTCTGTGGAGGGTAGATCAGGGAGAGGTTCACTCTCAGCTTCCTGGTCCTCATCTGTTACCATCAACAGATTCACATCTGCCCTGTCATGGAAGAGTTTGAGGCGGTTCACATGGATAACCCTTTTGGGGGTCCTGCTAGTGCCTAGGTCTACCAGGTAGGTGACCTGACTCTTCCTCTCTAGCACTGGGTAAGGGCCACTCCATTTGTCCTGAAGTGCCCTGGGAGCCACAGGCTCCAGAACCCAGACTTTCTGCCCTGGCTGAAACTCAACCATAGCAGCCTTTTGGTCATACCACATCTTCTGGAGTTGTTGGCTGGCCTCAAGGTTTTTACTTGCCTTTTCCATATACTCTGCCATCCTTGAACGTAGGCCTAGTACATAGTCCACTATATCTTGTTTAGGCTCATGAAGAGGTCTCTCCCAGCCTTCTTTTACAAGATCTAGTTGTCCCCTTACAGGATGGCCTTCTGAGGCACCTCTCTGTAGGCGAAAAGCAGACATGGCACGAGGACATCCCATCTCCTTTTGAGTTTTTCAGGGAGCCCCATGATCATGCCTTTCAATGTCTTGTTAAATCTTTCTACAAGACCATTGGCTTGTGGATGGTATGGTGTGGTGAATTTGTAAGTCACCCCACACTCATTCCACATGTGCTTCAGGTATGCTGACATGAAGTTGGTACCTCTGTCAGACACCACCTCCTTAGGAAATCCCACTCTGGTAAAAATACCAATGAGTGCTTTGGCCACTGCAGGGGCAGTAGTCGACCTAAGGGGAATTGCTTCAGTGTATCTAGTAGCATGATCCACTACTACTAGTATGTATTGGTTCCCTGAGGGTGTGGGAGGTTCAAGTGGACCCACTATGTCCACACCCACTTTTTCAAAGGGGACCCCCACCACTGGAAGCGGAATGAGGGGGCCTCTAGGTGTCCACCTGCCTTACCACTGGCTTGACAGGTGGCACAGGAGACACAAAACCCCTTGACCTTCTGGGACATGTTGGGCCAATAGAAGTGGTTGACTAATCTCTCCTACGTCTTGGTCTGTCCCAAATGCCCAGCAAGAGGAATATCATGAGCTAAGGTCAGAATGAACTCCCTAAACTCCTGAGGCACTACCACTCTCCTAGTGGCACCAGGTTTGGGATCTCTTGCCTCAGTGTAAAGGAGTCCATCTTCCCAATAGACTCTATGTGTTCCTGTTATCTTTCCTTTGGACTCTTCAGCAGCTTGCTGCCTAAGGCCTTCAAGAGAGGGACATGTTTCTTGCCCCTTACACAACTGTTCCCTTGAGGTTCCCTCTGGACCTAGGAGCTCAACCTGATAAGGTTCTAACTCCATAGGCTCAGTTCCCTCAGAGGGCAGAACTTCTTCCTGGGGAGAGAGGTTCTTTTTCTCTTGTTGTGTTGAAGCTGGTTCCCCAGTCTTCTTTCCTTTTCTCTTGGAGGGTTGGGCCCTTTTTCCAGGCTCCAACACCACTTTTTCACCCTGAGCCTTGCACTGTGCCCTTGTCTTGACACACACCAGTTCAGGGATACCCAGCATGGCTGCAAGGGTTTTGAGTTCTACCTCAGCCCATGCTGAGGACTCCAGTCATTTCCAAGCAAACAGTCTACAGGGATATTTGAGGAGACCACCACCTGTTTCAGGCCATTGACCCCTCCCCACTCTAAAGTTACCATAGCCATGGGATGTACTTTAGTCTGATTGTCAGCGTTGGTGACTGGATAAGTTTGTCCAGCCAGGTACTGACCAGGGGAAACCAGTTTCTCTGTCACCATAGTGACACTGGCATCTGTATCCCTCAGGCCTTCTACACTTGTCCCATTAATTAAGAGTTGCTGCCTGTATTTTTGCATATTAGGGGGCCAGACAGCCAGTGTGACTAAATCCACCCCACCCTCAGAGACTAATGTAGCTTCAGTGTGAACCCTGATTTGGTTTGGGCACACTGTTGATCCCACTTGGAGACTGGCCATTCCAGTGTTAGCTGGAGTAGAGTTAGAAGTGGAACCTTTCTTGGGACAGGCCTTGTCTCCAGTTTGGTGTCCTTGCTCATTACAGCTACGACACCAGGCCTTTTTGGGATCAAAGTTTTTACCCTTGTACCCAAAATTGGATTGTGAAGAGGCTCTGGACCCTCACTCCTGAGCAGGTTTTTGGGGCCCTATAGAAGACTTTACTTTTTTCCTTGGATGTCTCAACACTCTTCCCCTGGGGAGTCTTTGTGACCCCTTTCTTTTGGTCACTCCCTGTGGAAGTCTTGGTCACCCTAGTCTTGACCCAAGGGTCCGCCTTCTTTCCCAATTCTTGGGGAGAAATTGGTCCTAGGTCTACCAGATGCTGATGCAGTTTATCATTGAAACAATTACTTAACAGGTGTTCTTTCACAAATAAATTGTACAGCCCATCATAATCATTTACACCACTGCCTTGAATCCAACCATCCAGTGTTTTTACTGAGTAGTCAACAAAATCAACCCAGGTCTGGCTCGAGGATTTTTGAGCCCCCCTGAACCTAATTCTATACTCCTCAGTGGAGAATCTAAAGCCCTCAATCAGGGTAGCCTTCATGAGGTCATAGGATTCTGCATCTTTTCCAGAGAGTGTGAGGAGTCTATTCCTACACTTTCCAGTGAACATTTCCCAAAGGAGAGCACCCCAGTGAGATCTGTTTACTTTTCTGGTCGCACAAGCCCTCTCAAAAGCTGTGAACCATTTGGTGATGTCATCACCATCTTCATATTTAGTTACAATCCCTTTTGGGATTTTCAACATGTCAGGAGAATCTCTGACCCTATTTATGTTGCTGCCACCATTGATGGGACCTAGGCCCATCTCTTCTCTTTCCCTTTCTATGGCTAGGAGCTGTCTCTCTAAAGCCAATCTTTTGACCATCCTGGCTAACAGGAGGTCATCTTCATTGAGGCTGCCCTCAATGCTTCCAGAGTTGCTGGACTCTCCTGTGAGAGAAGCAGCATCTCTGACTATCACATTTGGAGTCAGGGTTTGAGAGACCCTGGGCTCCCTATCTAGGACTGGAGGTGGGAAATCCTCCATGTCACTAGGATCCCCCTCTGTGAAGCCATCATCAGAGGGGTTGTTTTTAGCAGACTCTGCCAAAAGCTCCTGGAGCTGTATTTTGGTAGGGTTTGAACCAGTTTTAATCTTTTTGATTTTGCAGAGAGACCTTAGCTCTGACATCCTAAGATGCAGGTAAGGGGTGAGGTTGAGTTCCATCACAATCTCTTCTGCATTAGACATTATGGGGGTTATTACAACTTTGGAGGTGGTGTTAATCCGTCCCAAAAGAGACGGTAAAGTGACGGATATACCACCAGCCGTATTACAAGTCCATTGTATCCTATGGAACTCGTTATACGGCTGGTGGTATATCTGTCACTTTACCGTCACTTTTGGGACGGATTAACACCTCCTCCAAAGTTGTAATAACCCCCTATGTTTCTAAAAGCTGGAATACTTTTTAAGAATCTAAAACTATCTCTAGAACTTAATTCAAACTTTTACAAAACTTTGAAACTCTAAAAGAAATGCTAACATGGACTAACACAAGGCCCTAGCAGGAATTCTAAATATTTAGAAAAATAGCTCAAATTTCAAAAATCAGTTTCTAATGACAATTTTGGGAATTTAGTCGTGTGATCAGGTATTGGCTCAGTAGTCCAGCAAATGCAAAGTCTTGTACGCCACTGCTGATCCACCAATGTAGGAAGTTGGCTCTGTGTGTACTATTTCAAAATAAGAAATAGCATGTACAGAGTCCAAGGGTTCCCTTTAGAGGTAAGACAGTGGCAAAAAGAGATAATTCTAATGCTATATTTTGTGGTAGTGTGGTCGAGCAGTAGGCTTATCAGAGGGTAGTGTTAAGCATTTGTTGTACACACACAGGTAATAAATGAGGAACACACACTCAAAAATAATTCCAGGCCAATAGGTTTCTATATAGAAAAATATATTTTCTTAGTTTATTTTAAGAACCACAGGTTCAAGATTTACAAACAATACTTTAAATGAAAGGTATTTCACTTAGAAACTTTAGGAACTTTGAATTAGCAAAATAGCATATACAGTTTTCACAAAATATAAGTGATACACTGTTCCAACCAAAAAGAACGGAAAATGGTGGCAGGGGTCCTAAATTCTAGGAGCAAGAGGCCTCACACATCCATAGGATGTCATGCTTCATCATCGGCACTGCTCCTCGTCAGACCGGCACTGCAATGTCTGACGGGCACCACCCCTGGTGGGGGGGCTCTTTGCCGGAGATCTTTTTTTAATGGTGGTGCCGTGACCCCAAAGGTGAAAAAGTGACAGAGGAGATCAAAAGAAAGCGTGGTTAAAATTGACTCTGAAAACCGCCACTGAGACAATAGTTTTATTAGACCAGATGGACGGTCAGGGCCAAGGTTAAAAAGTATAGTCATAAGAGTGAATTTAGAAATTAAGATCAATCACTCTATAGGAAAAAATATCAAAGGGAGGGGTCTGGGAATTTTCCAAAGCCTACCCTCTCATGGGTCAACATGTTTCGCATCCTGGTGGTCCATACGGATCCAGTGATGCTCCTTCAGGACCTAGATGACTATGTGTATCTCCTAATTATAAGGGCCACATATGCTTCCTTAAAAAGTGTACAAATTACTGAAGACCAGAGAATACCTTGGAGAAGTAACAGTCACTTACATAAATGTGGAACCGAAATTTCAGTAACCACGGACCGGGGTAGGTTGCCGCCTGGCCTCAGCAGCTTGAACAAACTTCATTAGCGCTGGACCATTTGTCTATGTGTTCCTAGGAAGCTCGTTCTCTAATTTAGGACGGGCGACAGTTAGGAATTATCGGTTCCGCATTTATGTAAGTGACTCCCTTTGATATTTTTTCCTATAGAGTGATTGATCTTAATTTCTAAATTCACTCTTATGACTATACTTTTTAACCTTGGCCCTGACCGTCCATCTGGTCTAATAAAACTATTGTCTCAGTGGCGGTTTTGAGAGTCAATTTTAACCACGCTTTCTTTTGATCTCCTCTGTCACTTTTTCACCTTTGGGGTCACGGCACCACCATTAAAAAAAGATCTCCGGCAAAGAGCCCCCCCACCAGGGGTGGTGCCCGTCAGACATTGCAGTGCCGGTCTGACGAGGAGCAGTGCCGATGATGAAGCATGACATCCTATGGATGTGTGAGGCCTCTTGCTCCTAGAATTTAGGACCCCTGCCACCATTTTCCGTTCTTTTTGGTTGGAACAGTGTATCACTTATATTTTGACGTTTCCATTAGGAGGCTATACACTGGACCATAATTCCTCCTGATCCCTCTTTTTTGAGTATACAGTTTTCACACCAATTGCAATAAGCTATTTTAAAACTAGACAGTGCAATTTTCAACAGTTCCTGGGGGAGGTAAGTTTTTGTTAGTTTTGCAGGTAAGTAAACCACCTACAGGGTTCAAAGTTGGGTCCAAAGTAGCCCACCGTTGGGGGTTCAGAGCAACCCCAAAGTTACCACACCAGCAGCTCAGGCCCGGTCAGGTGCAGAGGTCAAAGTGGTGCCCAAAACGCGTAGGCTTCAATGGAGAAGGGGGTGCCCCGGTTCCAGTCTGCCAGCAGGTAAGTACCCGCGTCTTCGGAGGGCAGACCAGGGAGGTTTTGTAGGGCACCGAGGGGGACACAAGTCAGCACAAAAAGTACACCCTCAGCGGTACGGGGGCGGCCGGGTGCAGTGTGCAAATAGACGTCGGGTTTGCAATGTAGTTGAATGGGAGACCAAGGAGTCTCTTCAGCGAAGCAGGCAGGCAAGGGGGGCTCCTCGGGGAAGCCACCACCTGGGCAAGGGAGAGGGCCACCTGGGGGTCGCATCTGCACTGGAGGTCGGATCTTTCAGGTCCTGGAGGCTGCGGGTGCAGTGTCTTTACCAGGCGTCGGGTTCTTTGAAGCAGGCAGTCGCGGTCAGGGGGAGCCTCTGGATTCCCTCTGCAGGCGTCGCTGTGGGGGCTCAGGGGGGTCAACTCTGGCTACTCACGGGCTCGTAGTCGCCGGGGACTCCTCCCTGTAGTGTTGTTTCTCCACAAGTCGAGCCGGGGCGTCGGGTGCAGAGTGCAAAGCCTCACGCTTCCGGCAGGAAATGTGTGTTCTTTTAAAAGTTGCTTCTTTGTTGCAAAGATGTTTCTTCTTTGGAGCAGAGCCGCTGTCCTCGGGAGTTCTTGGTCCTTTTAGATGCAGGGTAGTCCTCTGAGGCTTCAGAGGTCACTGGACCCTGTGGAACGCGTCGCTGTTGCAGTTTTTCTTGAAGTGGGTAGACAGGCCGGTAGAGCTGGGGCCAAAGCAGTTGGTGTCTCCGTCTTCTCTGCAGGGCTTTTAGGTCAGCATCCTTCTTCGTCTTAGGTTGCAGGAATCTGTTTTCCTAGGTTCCGGGAGCCCCTAAATACTCGATTTAGGGGTGTGTTTAGGTCTGGGGGGTTAGTAGCCAATGGCTACTAGCCCTGGGGGTGGCTACACCCTCTTTGTGCCTCCTCCCTGAGGGGAGGGGGGAACATCCCTAATCCTATTGGGGGAATCCTCCATCTGCAAGATGGAGGATTTCTAAAAGTCAGAGTCACCTCAGCTCAGGACACCTTAGGGGCTGTCCTGACTGGCCAGTGACTCCTCCTTGTTTTTCTCATTATCTCCTCCGGCCTTTCTGCCAAAAGTGGGGCCGTGGCCGGAGGGGGCGGGTAACTCCACTAGCTGGAGTGCCCTGGGGTGCTGTAACAAAGGGGGTGAGCCCTTGAGGCTCACCGCCAGGTGTTACAGTTCCTACAGGGGGAGGTGAGAAGCACCTCCACCCAGTACAGGATTTGTTACTAGCCACAGAGTGACAAAGGCACTCTCCCCATGTGGCCAGCAACATGTCTGGTGTGTGGCAGGCTGCTAAAACTAGTCAGCCCACACTGGTAGTCTGGTATGGTTTCAGGGGGTATCTCTAAGATGCCCTCTGGGGTGTATTTTACAATAAAATGTACACTGGCATCAGTGTGCATTGATTGCGCTGAGAAGTTTGTTCCCAAACTTCCCAGTTTTCAGTGTAGCCATTATGGTGCTGTGGAGTTCGTGTATGACAGACTCCCAGACCATATACTCTTATGGGTACCCTGCACTTACAATGTCTAAGGTTTTGCTTAGACACTGTAGGGGCATAGTGCTCATGCATTTGTACCCTCACCTATGGTATAGTGCACCCTGCCTTAGGGCTGTAAGCCTGCTAGAGGAGTGACTTATCTATACCTATAGGCAGTGTGAGGTTGGCATGGCACCCTGAGGGGAGTGGGCATTTTATCCCCACCAGCACACACAAGCTGCCAGGCAGTGTGTCTGTGCTGAGTGAGGGGTCTCCAGTGTGGCATAAGACATGCTGCAGCCCTTAGAGACCTTCCCTGGCATCAGGGCCCTTGGTACCAGGGGTACCAGCTACAAGGGACTTACCTGGATGCCAGGGTGTGCCAATTGTGGAAACAAAGGTACAGGTTAGGGAAAGAACACTGGTGCTGGGGCCTGGTTGTCAGGCCTCAGCACACCTTCAAATCATAACTTGGCATCAGCAAAGGCAAACAGTTAGGGGGTAACCATGCCAAGGAGGCATTTCCTTACACCCTTTTTTTGTTTTGTACTGGGGTGCCGCCTTTTGCCCCCTTTGGCAAGGGTCACCCCCCTAAAGGGGACACAGAGCTGTTGGCCATTTCTGCCCAGTCAATTTTTTTTAACTCCCATCTGACCCCAAAGAATCCACTTAGGCAGCAGGGATCCTGTGTGTGTGTTTTGTGTGTGTGGGGGGGGGGGGGCGGCACCTTTGGCAATGGTCGCCCCCCAAAGGGGGCATGTTACTGATGGCCATTTCTGCTCCCCATGGGGGCAGATTGGGCTATTTTGGTTACGCCTATCTGCCCCCCAGGGGGCAGAAGCCACCAAGACATGAGGGATATTTTTTGTTCCCCTTAGTTTTTTATAAAGAAGTTTTTTATTATTTGCGGTAAATAAAACTTAACATCATAAGCATCTTTCAACCAAGTGGCATACATTACTGTATAACGTCCTACTATGAACAGGAAACAAAGTAAGGTCAATTAGAATCACTTAAATTGAAATTAAAAAAAATAAAAATAAAGGAAATAAAAGGAACTAAAGGGGGAGTGCCCCCTGTCCATGAGCGTTCAGTGGCGTTTGCTATAGGTATTTGGGTTGTTCTGGCGCTGAAGGGCTAGTTTCAAACGAGGATTTAGCTTTCGGTGACCATACCTCACAGTAGCGGGGAGATAGGTTTCTCATGATCCCAGTACATGACCGGGGGAGGGTTCAAAGTTTGTGTGGGCATGGGCCCGCTAGTGGGTTTAGTGTTTCAAATAAGTGTTAGGATCTTCCATATTTTAGTCGCCCCTCAAGGCCTCCCATCCTCCCCAAATCTTATCATATTTGCCCGGGCATCCCCTGGCCTCATATACCTGTCTCTCCTGTTGTGCACACCAGTCCATTCCCTGCCTCCATTTGTTTAGGGATGGCGCCCCTTCTGTCATCCATTTGGTCATAATATCTCTTTTGGCAACCAGACATGCTATTCCCAAAAAGGTTCTTTTCGTTCTTCCCAGGTCAGTGTCCCCCCTCACCCCCAATAAGAACAGGAGTGGGTCTGGTGTTAGATCAGTCTGTAGGGGTTCTGGAGATCTGTGTTGCAATTGATTTCCAGTAGGTCTCTATGGCTGGGCATAGCCATGTCATGTGGTAGAAGTCTGCTTCCGGCTGGGGGCATCTTGGGCAGATAGCCGTGGAGTGGAGACCTGCCTCATGTAGTCTCTTGGGTGTCATGTATGCAGTGTGCAGAAAGTAGGACTGCACAAGACGGAGCCTGGAGGATATGGTTAGGGCTCCCAGCGCCGCCAAGGCCTCGTCCCAATCTCCCTCTTCAATTTTTCCCACCCATCCCTCCCACCTGCCACGAAGTCTGTCTAAAGGACTGGATGCGTTGGTTATTAATGAGTGGTATATCTGCGAGATTCCTCCTTTGCCTAGGTTACCCATTAGTACCTTCGCCTCCATTGGGTAGTGTTCTGGGACGGGTGCGTCAGTTCGTATGTGTGTCGCTAAAGCGTGGCGGATCTGGAGGTACTTATAAAATTGCCCTTTGTTCAGGGAGAAGGTTCCTTGGAGATCTTCAAAGGATCTCATGTGTGATCCCTCCCAGACATCCCCCAGCGTGGAGATCCCGATGGCGTCCCACTTCCGAAACCCTTGCAGTCCTGTGACCTCGGCAAGAATGCTACCATGCCACAGTGGGGTTTGTTTGGTAATTCGTTTCCACCAAATGGTGATTCTCTGGACGTCTCTCCACCCCAGCAGCGTCACCTCGGGGGTGGAACTGGGAATTGGGCAACCGTAGAGGGCGTCAAATACTCCCGAGTAATTCAGTGTGCGGAGCTCAAGTCTGTAAGCAGGGTCTGACCAGCCGCCTCCGACCCAGTCATTGACAACGATGAGTTGCGTTGCGAGGTGATAATAGTATAAGTTTGACATTACTAGACCTCCATTGTATACGCCTCGTTGGCACGTGGTGAGTGCCAGTCGCGGGCGGGAGCCTTTCCACAGAAATTGACGGATCATTGAGTCTAGGTTTTTAAACCATCTCTTGGGGATTGAGAATGGGAAGTTCTGTAGCAGGTAGAGGAGTCTAGGGAGGACCATCATTTTGAAAAGTGCAATTCTCCCAAGTAAATTAAGAGGTAGGGTTTGCCAACGCTGGAGGTCGGCTTTAGCTTTGGTTATGAGCAGCGTGACGTAGAGTTCCCATGCTAGCTCTAGTATGAGGGAAACAGAGACTCCCAAATACTTAAAACTGTTTCGACGGATGGTGTAGGGGGCTGGACTGGCTTGTAGTGAGTACCAAGGGGTACTTGCACCTTGCACCAGGCCCAGTTATCCCTTATTAGTGTATAGGGTGTCTAGCAGCTTAGGCTGATAGATAATGGTAGCTTAGCAGAGCAGCTTAGGCTGAACTAGGAGACGTGTGAAGCTACTACAGTACCACTTAGTGTCATATGCACAATATCATAAGAAAACACAATACACAGTTATACTAAAAATAAAGGTACTTTATTTTTATGACAATATGCCAAAGTATCTTAGAGTGTACCCTCAGTGAGAGGATAGGAAATATACACAAGATATATATACACAATAGCAAAAATATGCAGTATAGTCTTAGAAAACAGTGCAAACAATGTATAGTTACAATAGGATGCAATGGGGAAACATAGGGATAGGGGCAACACAAACCATATACTCCAAAAGTGGAATGCGAACCACGAATGGACCCCAAACCTATGTGACCTTGTAGAGGGTCGCTGGGACTATTAGAAAATAGTGAGAGTTCGAAAAATAACCCTCCCCAAGACCCTGAAAAGTGAGTGCAAAGTGCACTAAAGTTCCCCTAGGGACAAAGAAGTCGTGTTAGAGGAATAATGCAGGAAAGACACAAACCAGCAATGCAACAACTGTGGATTTCCAATCTAGGGTACCTGTGGAACAAGGGGACCAAGTCCAAAAGTCACAAGCAAGTGGGAGATGGGCAGATGCCCAGGAAATGCCAGCTGCGGGTGCAAAGAAGCTTCTACTGGACAGAAGAAGCTGAGGTTTCTGCAGGAACGAAAAGGGCTAGAGACTTCCCCTTTGGTGGACGGATCCCTCTCGCCGTGGAGAGTCGTGCAGAAGTGTTTTCCCGCCGAAAGGACGCCAACAAGCCTTGCTAGTCGCAAATCGTGCGTTTGGCGTTTTTGGACGCTGCTGGGGCCCAGGAGGGACCAGGAGGTCGCAAATTGGACCTGAAGAGAGAGGGGACGTCGTGCAAGACAAAGAGCCCTCACTGAAGCAGGTAGCACCCGGAGAAGTGCCAGAAACAGGCACTACGAGGATGCGTGAAACGGTGCTCGCCGAAGTTGCACAAAGGAGTCCCACGTCGCCGGAGACCAACTTAGAAAGTCGTGCAATGCAGGTTAGAGTGCCGTGGACCCAGGCTTGGCTGTGCACAAAGGATTTCTGCCGGAAGTGCACAGGGGCCGGAGTAGCTGCAAAGTCGCGGTTCCCAGCAATGCAGCCCAGCGAGGTGAGGCAAGGACTTACCTCCACCAAACTTGGACTGAAGAGTCACTGGACTGTGGGGGTCACTTGGACAGAGTTGCTGGATTCGAGGGACCTCGCTCGTCGTGCTGAGAGGAGACCCAAGGGACCGGTAATGCAGCTTTTTGGTGCCTGCGGTTGCAGGGGGAAGATTCCGTCGACCCACGGGAGATTTCTTCGGAGCTTCTGGTGCAGAGAGGAGGCAGACTACCCCCACAGCATGCACAAGCAGGAAAACAGTCGAGAAGGCGGCAGGATCAGCGTTACAGAGTTGCAGTAGTCGTCTTTGCTACTATGTTGCAGGTTTGCAGGCTTCCAGCGCGGTCAGCGGTCGATTCCTTATCAGAAGGTGAAGAGAGAGATGCAGAGGAACTCGGCTGAGCTCATGCATTCGTTATCTAAAGTTTCCCCAGAGACAGAGACCCTAAATAGCCAGAAAAGAGGGTTTGGCTACTTAGGAGAGAGGATAGGCTACTAACACCTGAAGGAGCCTATCAGCAGGAGTCTCTGACGTCACCTGGTGGCACTGGCCACTCAGAGCAGTCCAGTGTGCCAGCAGCACCTCTGTTTCCAAGATGGCAGAGGTCTGGAGCACACTGGAGGAGCTCTGGACACCTCCCAGGGGAGGTGCAGGTCAGGGGAGTGGTCACTCCCCTTTCCTTTGTCCAGTTTCGCGCCAGAGCAGGGGCTAAGGGGTCCCTGAACCGGTGTAGACTGGCTTATGCAGAATTGGGCACATCTCTCAGAGGAAGTTCTTTGTTCTGCCATCCTGGGCCAGGCCTGGCTGGACCCCAGGAGGGCAGCTGCCTGTCTGAGGGGTTGGCAGCAGCAGCAGCTACAGTGAAACCCCAGGAAGGGCAGTTTGGCAGTACCAGGGTCTGTGCTACAGACCACTGGGATCATGGGATTGTGCCAACTATGCCAGGATGGCATAGAGGGGGCAATTCCATGATCATAGACATGTTACATGGCCATATTCGGAGTTACCATTGTGACGCTACATATAGGTAGTGACCTATATGTAGTGCACGCGTGTAATGGTGTCCCCGCACTCACAAAGTTCAGGGAATTGGCTCTGAACAATGTGGGGGCACCTTGGCTAGTGCCAGGGTGCCCTCACACTAAGTAACTTTGCACCTAACCTTTACCAGGTAAAGGTTAGACATATAGGTGGGCGGGTTGGGAGCACACTGCCTCACATCCCAGTCGAGTTCACCCCTTTGCATCCTGGTAAATGCAGTTCAAATTTAACGCTTACTTGAAAGTGTCCGTAGTTTTTCACTAAAGTTAGTGCAGTCATTGCTGTTCATCTCTATACACGTGTTTCAGGGTAGTTGCCCCTCATCAGTAGAGAGTAGAAAGCATCAAATAATATCTGGGGTTGCTGGAAATGCTGCCAAAATCGTGTAATCCTGAAACACGTGTATAGAGATGAACAGCAATGACTGCACTAACTTTAGTGAAAAACTACGGACACTTTCAAGTAAGCGTTAAATTTGAACTGCATTTACCAGGATGCAAAGGGGCGAACTCGACTGGGATGTGAGGCAGTGTGCTCCCAACCCGCCTTCCTGTTAAAAGGCTCCCTTGAGCCATTGAGCTGACGAGCTCTGGAGACGCACCTGTGAGCCTGTGAGTGGTACTAGACCTGAGACGATTTTGGCAGCATTTCCAGCAACCCCAGATATTATTTGATGCTTTCTACTCTCTACTGATGAGGGGCAACTACCCTGAAACACGTGTATAGAGATGAACAGCAATGACTGCACTAACTTTAGTGAAAAACTACGGACACTTTCAAGTAAGCGTTAAATTTGAACTGCATTTACCAGGATGCAAAGGGGCGAACTCGACTGGGATGTGAGGCAGTGTGCTCCCAACCCGCCTTCCTGTTAAAAGGCTCCCTTGAGCCATTGAGCTGACGAGCTCTGGAGACGCACCTGTGAGCCTGTGAGTGGTACTAGACCTGAGACGATTTTGGCAGCATTTCCAGCAACCCCAGATATTATTTGATGCTTTCTACTCTCTACTGATGAGGGGCAACTACCCTGAAACACGTGTATAGAGATGAACAGCAATGACTGCACTAACTTTAGTGAAAAACTACGGACACTTTCAAGTAAGCGTTAAATTTGAACTGCATTTACCAGGATGCAAAGGGGCGAACTCGACTGGGATGTGAGGCAGTGTGCTCCCAACCCGCCTTCCTGTTAAAAGGCTCCCTTGAGCCATTGAGCTGACGAGCTCTGGAGACGCACCTGTGAGCCTGTGAGTGGTACTAGACCTGAGACGATTTTGGCAGCATTTCCAGCAACCCCAGATATTATTTGATGCTTTCTACTCTCTACTGATGAGGGGCAACTACCCTGAAACACGTGTATAGAGATGAACAGCAATGACTGCACTAACTTTAGTGAAAAACTACGGACACTTTCAAGTAAGCGTTAAATTTGAACTGCATTTACCAGGATGCAAAGGGGCGAACTCGACTGGGATGTGAGGCAGTGTGCTCCCAACCCGCCTTCCTGTTAAAAGGCTCCCTTGAGCCATTGAGCTGACGAGCTCTGGAGACGCACCTGTGAGCCTGTGAGTGGTACTAGACCTGAGACGATTTTGGCAGCATTTCCAGCAACCCCAGATATTATTTGATGCTTTCTACTCTCTACTGATGAGGGGCAACTACCCTGAAACACGTGTATAGAGATGAACAGCAATGACTGCACTAACTTTAGTGAAAAACTACGGACACTTTCAAGTAAGCGTTAAATTTGAACTGCATTTACCAGGATGCAAAGGGGCGAACTCGACTGGGATGTGAGGCAGTGTGCTCCCAACCCGCCTTCCTGTTAAAAGGCTCCCTTGAGCCATTGAGCTGACGAGCTCTGGAGACGCACCTGTGAGCCTGTGAGTGGTACTAGACCTGAGACGATTTTGGCAGCATTTCCAGCAACCCCAGATATTATTTGATGCTTTCTACTCTCTACTGATGAGGGGCAACTACCCTGAAACACGTGTATAGAGATGAACAGCAATGACTGCACTAACTTTAGTGAAAAACTACGGACACTTTCAAGTAAGCGTTAAATTTGAACTGCATTTACCAGGATGCAAAGGGGCGAACTCGACTGGGATGTGAGGCAGTGTGCTCCCAACCCGCCTTCCTGTTAAAAGGCTCCCTTGAGCCATTGAGCTGACGAGCTCTGGAGACGCACCTGTGAGCCTGTGAGTGGTACTAGACCTGAGACGATTTTGGCAGCATTTCCAGCAACCCCAGATATTATTTGATGCTTTCTACTCTCTACTGATGAGGGGCAACTACCCTGAAACACGTGTATAGAGATGAACAGCAATGACTGCACTAACTTTAGTGAAAAACTACGGACACTTTCAAGTAAGCGTTAAATTTGAACTGCATTTACCAGGATGCAAAGGGGCGAACTCGACTGGGATGTGAGGCAGTGTGCTCCCAACCCGCCTTCCTGTTAAAAGGCTCCCTTGAGCCATTGAGCTGACGAGCTCTGGAGACGCACCTGTGAGCCTGTGAGTGGTACTAGACCTGAGACGATTTTGGCAGCATTTCCAGCAACCCCAGATATTATTTGATGCTTTCTACTCTCTACTGATGAGGGGCAACTACCCTGAAACACGTGTATAGAGATGAACAGCAATGACTGCACTAACTTTAGTGAAAAACTACGGACACTTTCAAGTAAGCGTTAAATTTGAACTGCATTTACCAGGATGCAAAGGGGCGAACTCGACTGGGATGTGAGGCAGTGTGCTCCCAACCCGCCTTCCTGTTAAAAGGCTCCCTTGAGCCATTGAGCTGACGAGCTCTGGAGACGCACCTGTGAGCCTGTGAGTGGTACTAGACCTGAGACGATTTTGGCAGCATTTCCAGCAACCCCAGATATTATTTGATGCTTTCTACTCTCTACTGATGAGGGGCAACTACCCTGAAACACGTGTATAGAGATGAACAGCAATGACTGCACTAACTTTAGTGAAAAACTACGGACACTTTCAAGTAAGCGTTAAATTTGAACTGCATTTACCAGGATGCAAAGGGGCGAACTCGACTGGGATGTGAGGCAGTGTGCTCCCAACCCGCCTTCCTGTTAAAAGGCTCCCTTGAGCCATTGAGCTGACGAGCTCTGGAGACGCACCTGTGAGCCTGTGAGTGGTACTAGACCTGAGACGATTTTGGCAGCATTTCCAGCAACCCCAGATATTATTTGATGCTTTCTACTCTCTACTGATGAGGGGCAACTACCCTGAAACACGTGTATAGAGATGAACAGCAATGACTGCACTAACTTTAGTGAAAAACTACGGACACTTTCAAGTAAGCGTTAAATTTGAACTGCATTTACCAGGATGCAAAGGGGCGAACTCGACTGGGATGTGAGGCAGTGTGCTCCCAACCCGCCTTCCTGTTAAAAGGCTCCCTTGAGCCATTGAGCTGACGAGCTCTGGAGACGCACCTGTGAGCCTGTGAGTGGTACTAGACCTGAGACGATTTTGGCAGCATTTCCAGCAACCCCAGATATTATTTGATGCTTTCTACTCTCTACTGATGAGGGGCAACTACCCTGAAACACGTGTATAGAGATGAACAGCAATGACTGCACTAACTTTAGTGAAAAACTACGGACACTTTCAAGTAAGCGTTAAATTTGAACTGCATTTACCAGGATGCAAAGGGGCGAACTCGACTGGGATGTGAGGCAGTGTGCTCCCAACCCGCCTTCCTGTTAAAAGGCTCCCTTGAGCCATTGAGCTGACGAGCTCTGGAGACGCACCTGTGAGCCTGTGAGTGGTACTAGACCTGAGACGATTTTGGCAGCATTTCCAGCAACCCCAGATATTATTTGATGCTTTCTACTCTCTACTGATGAGGGGCAACTACCCTGAAACACGTGTATAGAGATGAACAGCAATGACTGCACTAACTTTAGTGAAAAACTACGGACACTTTCAAGTAAGCGTTAAATTTGAACTGCATTTACCAGGATGCAAAGGGGCGAACTCGACTGGGATGTGAGGCAGTGTGCTCCCAACCCGCCTTCCTGTTAAAAGGCTCCCTTGAGCCATTGAGCTGACGAGCTCTGGAGACGCACCTGTGAGCCTGTGAGTGGTACTAGACCTGAGACGATTTTGGCAGCATTTCCAGCAACCCCAGATATTATTTGATGCTTTCTACTCTCTACTGATGAGGGGCAACTACCCTGAAACACGTGTATAGAGATGAACAGCAATGACTGCACTAACTTTAGTGAAAAACTACGGACACTTTCAAGTAAGCGTTAAATTTGAACTGCATTTACCAGGATGCAAAGGGGCGAACTCGACTGGGATGTGAGGCAGTGTGCTCCCAACCCGCCTTCCTGTTAAAAGGCTCCCTTGAGCCATTGAGCTGACGAGCTCTGGAGACGCACCTGTGAGCCTGTGAGTGGTACTAGACCTGAGACGATTTTGGCAGCATTTCCAGCAACCCCAGATATTATTTGATGCTTTCTACTCTCTACTGATGAGGGGCAACTACCCTGAAACACGTGTATAGAGATGAACAGCAATGACTGCACTAACTTTAGTGAAAAACTACGGACACTTTCAAGTAAGCGTTAAATTTGAACTGCATTTACCAGGATGCAAAGGGGCGAACTCGACTGGGATGTGAGGCAGTGTGCTCCCAACCCGCCTTCCTGTTAAAAGGCTCCCTTGAGCCATTGAGCTGACGAGCTCTGGAGACGCACCTGTGAGCCTGTGAGTGGTACTAGACCTGAGACGATTTTGGCAGCATTTCCAGCAACCCCAGATATTATTTGATGCTTTCTACTCTCTACTGATGAGGGGCAACTACCCTGAAACACGTGTATAGAGATGAACAGCAATGACTGCACTAACTTTAGTGAAAAACTACGGACACTTTCAAGTAAGCGTTAAATTTGAACTGCATTTACCAGGATGCAAAGGGGCGAACTCGACTGGGATGTGAGGCAGTGTGCTCCCAACCCGCCTTCCTGTTAAAAGGCTCCCTTGAGCCATTGAGCTGACGAGCTCTGGAGACGCACCTGTGAGCCTGTGAGTGGTACTAGACCTGAGACGATTTTGGCAGCATTTCCAGCAACCCCAGATATTATTTGATGCTTTCTACTCTCTACTGATGAGGGGCAACTACCCTGAAACACGTGTATAGAGATGAACAGCAATGACTGCACTAACTTTAGTGAAAAACTACGGACACTTTCAAGTAAGCGTTAAATTTGAACTGCATTTACCAGGATGCAAAGGGGCGAACTCGACTGGGATGTGAGGCAGTGTGCTCCCAACCCGCCTTCCTGTTAAAAGGCTCCCTTGAGCCATTGAGCTGACGAGCTCTGGAGACGCACCTGTGAGCCTGTGAGTGGTACTAGACCTGAGACGATTTTGGCAGCATTTCCAGCAACCCCAGATATTATTTGATGCTTTCTACTCTCTACTGATGAGGGGCAACTACCCTGAAACACGTGTATAGAGATGAACAGCAATGACTGCACTAACTTTAGTGAAAAACTACGGACACTTTCAAGTAAGCGTTAAATTTGAACTGCATTTACCAGGATGCAAAGGGGCGAACTCGACTGGGATGTGAGGCAGTGTGCTCCCAACCCGCCTTCCTGTTAAAAGGCTCCCTTGAGCCATTGAGCTGACGAGCTCTGGAGACGCACCTGTGAGCCTGTGAGTGGTACTAGACCTGAGACGATTTTGGCAGCATTTCCAGCAACCCCAGATATTATTTGATGCTTTCTACTCTCTACTGATGAGGGGCAACTACCCTGAAACACGTGTATAGAGATGAACAGCAATGACTGCACTAACTTTAGTGAAAAACTACGGACACTTTCAAGTAAGCGTTAAATTTGAACTGCATTTACCAGGATGCAAAGGGGCGAACTCGACTGGGATGTGAGGCAGTGTGCTCCCAACCCGCCTTCCTGTTAAAAGGCTCCCTTGAGCCATTGAGCTGACGAGCTCTGGAGACGCACCTGTGAGCCTGTGAGTGGTACTAGACCTGAGACGATTTTGGCAGCATTTCCAGCAACCCCAGATATTATTTGATGCTTTCTACTCTCTACTGATGAGGGGCAACTACCCTGAAACACGTGTATAGAGATGAACAGCAATGACTGCACTAACTTTAGTGAAAAACTACGGACACTTTCAAGTAAGCGTTAAATTTGAACTGCATTTACCAGGATGCAAAGGGGCGAACTCGACTGGGATGTGAGGCAGTGTGCTCCCAACCCGCCTTCCTGTTAAAAGGCTCCCTTGAGCCATTGAGCTGACGAGCTCTGGAGACGCACCTGTGAGCCTGTGAGTGGTACTAGACCTGAGACGATTTTGGCAGCATTTCCAGCAACCCCAGATATTATTTGATGCTTTCTACTCTCTACTGATGAGGGGCAACTACCCTGAAACACGTGTATAGAGATGAACAGCAATGACTGCACTAACTTTAGTGAAAAACTACGGACACTTTCAAGTAAGCGTTAAATTTGAACTGCATTTACCAGGATGCAAAGGGGCGAACTCGACTGGGATGTGAGGCAGTGTGCTCCCAACCCGCCTTCCTGTTAAAAGGCTCCCTTGAGCCATTGAGCTGACGAGCTCTGGAGACGCACCTGTGAGCCTGTGAGTGGTACTAGACCTGAGACGATTTTGGCAGCATTTCCAGCAACCCCAGATATTATTTGATGCTTTCTACTCTCTACTGATGAGGGGCAACTACCCTGAAACACGTGTATAGAGATGAACAGCAATGACTGCACTAACTTTAGTGAAAAACTACGGACACTTTCAAGTAAGCGTTAAATTTGAACTGCATTTACCAGGATGCAAAGGGGCGAACTCGACTGGGATGTGAGGCAGTGTGCTCCCAACCCGCCTTCCTGTTAAAAGGCTCCCTTGAGCCATTGAGCTGACGAGCTCTGGAGACGCACCTGTGAGCCTGTGAGTGGTACTAGACCTGAGACGATTTTGGCAGCATTTCCAGCAACCCCAGATATTATTTGATGCTTTCTACTCTCTACTGATGAGGGGCAACTACCCTGAAACACGTGTATAGAGATGAACAGCAATGACTGCACTAACTTTAGTGAAAAACTACGGACACTTTCAAGTAAGCGTTAAATTTGAACTGCATTTACCAGGATGCAAAGGGGCGAACTCGACTGGGATGTGAGGCAGTGTGCTCCCAACCCGCCTTCCTGTTAAAAGGCTCCCTTGAGCCATTGAGCTGACGAGCTCTGGAGACGCACCTGTGAGCCTGTGAGTGGTACTAGACCTGAGACGATTTTGGCAGCATTTCCAGCAACCCCAGATATTATTTGATGCTTTCTACTCTCTACTGATGAGGGGCAACTACCCTGAAACACGTGTATAGAGATGAACAGCAATGACTGCACTAACTTTAGTGAAAAACTACGGACACTTTCAAGTAAGCGTTAAATTTGAACTGCATTTACCAGGATGCAAAGGGGCGAACTCGACTGGGATGTGAGGCAGTGTGCTCCCAACCCGCCTTCCTGTTAAAAGGCTCCCTTGAGCCATTGAGCTGACGAGCTCTGGAGACGCACCTGTGAGCCTGTGAGTGGTACTAGACCTGAGACGATTTTGGCAGCATTTCCAGCAACCCCAGATATTATTTGATGCTTTCTACTCTCTACTGATGAGGGGCAACTACCCTGAAACACGTGTATAGAGATGAACAGCAATGACTGCACTAACTTTAGTGAAAAACTACGGACACTTTCAAGTAAGCGTTAAATTTGAACTGCATTTACCAGGATGCAAAGGGGCGAACTCGACTGGGATGTGAGGCAGTGTGCTCCCAACCCGCCTTCCTGTTAAAAGGCTCCCTTGAGCCATTGAGCTGACGAGCTCTGGAGACGCACCTGTGAGCCTGTGAGTGGTACTAGACCTGAGACGATTTTGGCAGCATTTCCAGCAACCCCAGATATTATTTGATGCTTTCTACTCTCTACTGATGAGGGGCAACTACCCTGAAACACGTGTATAGAGATGAACAGCAATGACTGCACTAACTTTAGTGAAAAACTACGGACACTTTCAAGTAAGCGTTAAATTTGAACTGCATTTACCAGGATGCAAAGGGGCGAACTCGACTGGGATGTGAGGCAGTGTGCTCCCAACCCGCCTTCCTGTTAAAAGGCTCCCTTGAGCCATTGAGCTGACGAGCTCTGGAGACGCACCTGTGAGCCTGTGAGTGGTACTAGACCTGAGACGATTTTGGCAGCATTTCCAGCAACCCCAGATATTATTTGATGCTTTCTACTCTCTACTGATGAGGGGCAACTACCCTGAAACACGTGTATAGAGATGAACAGCAATGACTGCACTAACTTTAGTGAAAAACTACGGACACTTTCAAGTAAGCGTTAAATTTGAACTGCATTTACCAGGATGCAAAGGGGCGAACTCGACTGGGATGTGAGGCAGTGTGCTCCCAACCCGCCTTCCTGTTAAAAGGCTCCCTTGAGCCATTGAGCTGACGAGCTCTGGAGACGCACCTGTGAGCCTGTGAGTGGTACTAGACCTGAGACGATTTTGGCAGCATTTCCAGCAACCCCAGATATTATTTGATGCTTTCTACTCTCTACTGATGAGGGGCAACTACCCTGAAACACGTGTATAGAGATGAACAGCAATGACTGCACTAACTTTAGTGAAAAACTACGGACACTTTCAAGTAAGCGTTAAATTTGAACTGCATTTACCAGGATGCAAAGGGGCGAACTCGACTGGGATGTGAGGCAGTGTGCTCCCAACCCGCCTTCCTGTTAAAAGGCTCCCTTGAGCCATTGAGCTGACGAGCTCTGGAGACGCACCTGTGAGCCTGTGAGTGGTACTAGACCTGAGACGATTTTGGCAGCATTTCCAGCAACCCCAGATATTATTTGATGCTTTCTACTCTCTACTGATGAGGGGCAACTACCCTGAAACACGTGTATAGAGATGAACAGCAATGACTGCACTAACTTTAGTGAAAAACTACGGACACTTTCAAGTAAGCGTTAAATTTGAACTGCATTTACCAGGATGCAAAGGGGCGAACTCGACTGGGATGTGAGGCAGTGTGCTCCCAACCCGCCTTCCTAGACATATAGGTGACTTATAAGTTACTTAAGTGCAGTGTAAAATGGCTGTGAAATAACGTGGACGTTATTTCACTCAGGCTGCAGTGGCAGGCCTGTGTAAGAATTGTCAGAGCTCCCTATGGGTGGCAAAAGAAATGCTGCAGCCCATAGGGATCTCCTGGAACCCCAATACCCTGGGTACCTTAGTACCATATACTAGGGAATTATAAGGGTGTTCCAGTAAGCCAATGTAAATTGGTAAAATTGGTCACTAGCCTGTTAGTGACAATTTGAAAGTAATGAGAGAGCATAACCACTGAGGTTCTGGTTAGCAGAGCCTCAGTGAGACAGTTAGGCACCACACAGGGAACATATACATGCACACCTATGAGCACTGGGGCCCTGTGTGACAGGGTCCCAGTGACACATACATATAGGCCACAAACCTATGAGCACTGGGGTCCTGACCAGCAGGATCCCAGTGACACATAACAACCATACTGAAAACATAGTGTTTTCACTATGAGCACTGGGGCCTGGCTATCAGGATCCCAGTGAGACAGTGAAAACACCCTGACATACACTCACAAACAGGCCAAAAGTGGGGGTAACCAGGCTAGAAAGAGGCTACCTTCTCACACAACCCCCCCCGAAACGAAGGACAATAAGGCTAACCTTGGCCAGTTGAGACTTTATTGTCTAACTGGTGATAAGTAGAGAGTAGCTCTGCAATAGACTGGTTACTCCCTTTATCATCCACTATATGGTTACTTCCCTGTGGGGATGTAAACCACCCTGTTTGAAGTTTTTTAGCTAACCAACAATGTGAAGATGTATTTTCAGAGTTTCTATCAGTAAGTTTTAGTTTAGAGCAGTGGGAATTATCCACTGAACCTATTTGTAATGATGGAAATGCCAGACAGGGATGCTGTCTCAGTAAAGCCATAGCTGGGCAAAAACTTTGTCCATCTGGCTGGAAGAGAGAACAGGGATGCTGTTTCTCTTGAGTTGGAGCAGGGCAGGGATGCTGTCCTATGAGCTCCACACTAGGGCAGGGATGCTGTCCTAAGTGTTGTGAGGTAGTGCAGGGTTTCTGCACTAAAGTTTCTCTGGGAGGGTTGGAGGGATGCTCCATGTTAACTAAAATGGTGCTGTTTTTCTCACCAATGTTAGTTATCCCACAGAGAGGTACTTCCACCTCAGGGAGTCCAGCTTTGCCAGCTGATGATTCCCTTGGAACAGGTGCCACCCCAGGAGAGGTTTCTCCCACCACAGGAATGGTATCCTGCATGGTAGGGTGGTTAGGGGATACTGTGATACCCTTTTTACCTGTTGATGGAGAGGGATCCTGAGTTTTCAGGCCTTCTCTCCTTTGCTTTTTCATTTCACTTGAAATGAGAGGGAACAATTCCTCAGGGATGCGCAGCATGGCTGCATGGGCATAAAACTCTACATCAGCCCAACCTGAGGCCTCTAGGTCATTACCTAAGAGACAGTCTACAGGTAAGCTAGGTGATACCACCACCTGCTTAGGGCCAGTAACTCCACCCCAACTAAACTGAATTATAGCTAAGGGAAGAAACTTAGTGGAGTTATGGACATCAATAATCTTATACTGTTGTCCAATGATGTGTTGTTCAGGAGGCACTAGGTTTTCAGTCACCAAAGTGAAACTGGCACCTGTGTCCCTGTAGGCCAAGGCCTCAACACCATTTATTGAAACTGTCTGCCTGTACTTATCCATTGTAAGGGGACAAGCAGCCAGTGTGGCAAGGCCAATGCCACTAGGTGTGACAGAAACTGTCTTGGGACTGATTACCCCAGTTTCTACTATGGACCCAAAAGTGAACCCAACTACACCCTTTGCTTGACTGTTGCCAGCAGTCCCACCACTAGTACCACTACTGCTAGGGGCACTAGAGCTTGATGTATTAGTGGTGGTAGGCTCAGGGGGTTTACCTGGACAGGACTTATCCCCTGGCCTATGGCCTCTGTTTTTACACACAAAGCACCAAGGCTTTTTAATGTGTGCAGGTTGGGAAGAAGAGGAAGAATTTGTTTTATCCCCACCCTCTGAAGAGTGTTTAAGATTTGAAGTGGGATCTTTGGTTTTACCCTTATCCCCATGCTTATCTTGAGATTTTTCACCATCTTTCTTCTTATTGCCATCTTTGTCACCCCCTGTATGAACTTTTCTGTTCACCCTTGTTCTGACCCATTTGTCTGCCTTCTTTCCCAATTCTTGGGGAGAGGTCAGATCAGAGTCTACCAGGTACTGGTGCAACAAATCAGACACACAATTATTAAGTATATGCTCTCTCAGGATTGTGTTATACAGGCTTTCATAATCAGTAACTTTACTGCCATGTAACCACCCCTCCAAGGCCTTCACTGAATGGTCAATGAAATCAACCCAGTCTTGTGAAGACTCCTTTTTGGTATCTCTGAACTTTATCCTGTACTGTTCAGTGGTTAAGCCATAACCATCCAGGAGTGCATTCTTAAGAACTTGGAAATTATTAGCATCATTTTCTTTCACAGTAAGGAGCCTATCCCTACCTTTTCCACTAAATGATAGCCATAGGATAGCAGCCCACTGCCTTTGAGGGACATCCTGTACAACACAGGCCCTCTCAAGTGCAGCAAACCACTTGTTAATGTCATCCCCCTCCTTATAAGGGGGAACTATCTTGTGCAGATTCCTGGAATCATGCTCTTTTGCAGGATGACTATGGGGAATACTGCTGCTGCCACCATGGGTATCTAAACCCAACTTCTGTCTTTCCTTCTCTAATTCAAAAGACTGTCTATCCAAATCCAGCTGTTGCTTTTTAAGCTTCAGTCTGGTTTGTTCCACCCTCAACTTATTGAGTTCCCTCTCTAACATTCTGTCATCAGGGTTGGTGGGAGGGACATTCCTAGAAACAGAGCTATGATGGGAATGAACAGAAGGAGACCTGTCCCTTACAGAAGCCACCCTAACAGCTTGGTTAACAGAAACATTACTACCAGTATGGTGAGAATAAATGCTTTTGCTATGATGTGAGACAACACTATTTATATGGTGTGGCTCATCATCATTACCATCTATGCTAGATTGTCTAGTAATGGGCAGGCTAGGAAGTTTCTTTCCTGAATCTTTTCCTGGGGGAGTCCCTGAATCAGATTGGGAACTATTAGGTACTTTTTCAACAGATGAGGCACCTATGGCCTTATCCTGTTCTCTAAGCATGTTAAGTAACAGTTCCAAGGAAGGATTCTTCCCTACACTCAAACCTCTCTCTATACAGAGACTCCTTGCTCTTTTCCAGCTAAGGTTGTCATATGCAAGTTTGGACAGATCAACACTTTGGCCTGTGCCAGACATTTTTTAGAGAGAGTTAAAGTGATAGAAAAAGAGAAAAAAGTTTTCAGAACTTTTTGGAAAGACAGAAAAAAACTTTTTAAACTTTTAAGAACTTTTTGAAAGTTTAGAAGTACTTTTCAGCACTTAGAAAAGAGTGAAAAGAGGAAATGCAAAACTTTTTGGCTATGTGTATATACACTGACCTTGTTTTGTATATTTTTCTCTTATGAAAAGTACAATGACAAGAGTGGTAAGTAGTCTCAAGCACTTATCCCACCACTGCACAACCAATGTAGGAGGCTGGACTGGCTTGTAGTGAGTACCAAGGGGTACTTGCACCTTGCACCAGGCCCAGTTATCCCTTATTAGTGTATAGGGTGTCTAGCAGCTTAGGCTGATAGATAATGGTAGCTTAGCAGAGCAGCTTAGGCTGAACTAGGAGACGTGTGAAGCTACTACAGTACCACTTAGTGTCATATGCACAATATCATAAGAAAACACAATACACAGTTATACTAAAAATAAAGGTACTTTATTTTTATGACAATATGCCAAAGTATCTTAGAGTGTACCCTCAGTGAGAGGATAGGAAATATACACAAGATATATATACACAATAGCAAAAATATGCAGTATAGTCTTAGAAAACAGTGCAAACAATGTATAGTTACAATAGGATGCAATGGGGAAACATAGGGATAGGGGCAACACAAACCATATACTCCAAAAGTGGAATGCGAACCACGAATGGACCCCAAACCTATGTGACCTTGTAGAGGGTCGCTGGGACTATTAGAAAATAGTGAGAGTTAGAAAAATAACCCTCCCCAAGACCCTGAAAAGTGAGTGCAAAGTGCACTAAAGTTCCCCTAGGGACAAAGAAGTCGTGTTAGAGGAATAATGCAGGAAAGACACAAACCAGCAATGCAACAACTGTGGATTTCCAATCTAGGGTACCTGTGGAACAAGGGGACCAAGTCCAAAAGTCACAAGCAAGTCGGAGATGGGCAGATGCCCAGGAAATGCCAGCTGCGGGTGCAAAGAAGCTTCTACTGGACAGAAGAAGCTGAGGTTTCTGCAGGAACGAAAAGGGCTAGAGACTTCCCCTTTGGTGGACGGATCCCTCTCGCCATGGAGAGTCGTGCAGAAGTGTTTTCCCGCCGAAAGGACGCCAACAAGCCTTGCTAGTCGCAAATCGTGCATTTGGCGTTTTTGGACGCTGCTGGGGCCCAGGAGGGACCAGGAGGTCGCAAATTGGACCTGAAGAGAGAGGGGACGTCAAGCAAGACAAAGAGCCCTCACTGAAGCAGGTAGCACCCGGAGAAGTGCCAGAAACAGGCACTACGAGGATGCGTGAAACGGTGCTCGCCGAAGTTGCACAAAGGAGTCCCACGTCGCCGGAGACCAACTTAGAAAGTCGTGCAATGCAGGTTAGAGTGCCGTGGACCCAGGCTTGGCTGTGCACAAAGGATTTCCGCCGGAAGTGCACAGGGGCCGGAGTAGCTGCAAAGTCGCGGTTCCCAGCAATGCAGCCCAGCGAGGTGAGGCAAGGACTTACCTCCACCAAACTTGGACTGAATAGTCACTGGACTGTGGGGGTCACTTGGACAGAGTTGCTGGATTCGAGGGACCTCGCTCGTCGTGCTGAGAGGAGACCCAAGGGACCAGTAATGCAGCTTTTTGGTGCCTGCGGTTGCAGGGGGAAGATTCCGTCGACCCACGGGAGATTTCTTCGGAGCTTCTGGTGCAGAGAGGAGGCAGACTACCCCCACAGCATGCACAAGCAGGAAAACAGTCGAGAAGGCGGCAGGATCAGCGTTACAGAGTTGCAGTAGTCGTCTTTGCTACTATGTTGCAGGTTTGCAGGCTTCCAGCGCGGTCAGCGGTCGATTCCTTATCAGAAGGTGAAGAGAGAGATGCAGAGGAACTCGGCTGAGCTCATGCATTCGTTATCTAAAGTTTCCCCAGAGACAGAGACCCTAAATAGCCAGAAAAGAGGGTTTGGCTACTTAGGAGAGAGGATAGGCTACTAACACCTGAAGGAGCCTATCAGCAGGAGTCTCTGACGTCACCTGGTGGCACTGGCCACTCAGAGCAGTCCAGTGTGCCAGCAGCACCTCTGTTTCCAAGATGGCAGAGGTCTGGAGCACACTGGAGGAGCTCTGGACACCTCCCAGGGGAGGTGCAGGTCAGGGGAGTGGTCACTCCCCTTTCCTTTGTCCAGTTTCACGCCAGAGCAGGGGCTAAGGGGTCCCTGAACCGGTGTAGACTGGCTTATGCAGAATTAGGCACATCTGTGCCCAACAAAGCATTTCCAGAGGCTGGGGGAGGCTACTCCTCCCCTGCCTTCACACCATTTTCCAAAGGGAGAGGGTGTCACACCCTCTCTCAGAGGAAGTTCTTTGTTCTGCCATCCTGGGCCAGGCCTGGCTGGACCCCAGGAGGGCAGCTGCCTGTCTGAGGGGTTGGCAGCAGCAGCAGCTGCAGTGAAACCCCAGGAAGGGCAGTTTGGCAGTACCAGGGTCTGTGCTACAGACCACTGGGATCATGGGATTGTGCCAACTATGCCAGGATGGCATAGAGGGGGCAATTCCATGATCATAGACATGTTACATGGCCATATTCGGAGTTACCATTGTGACGCTACATATAGGTAGTGACCTATATGTAGTGCACGCGTGTAATGGTGTCCCCGCACTCACAAAGTTCAGGGAATTGGCTCTGAACAATGTGGGGGCACCTTGGCTAGTGCCAGGGTGCCCTCACACTAAGTAACTTTGCACCTAACCTTTACCAGGTAAAGGTTAGACATATAGGTGACTTATAAGTTACTTAAGTGCAGTGTAAAATGGCTGTGAAATAACGTGGACGTTATTTCACTCAGGCTGCAGTGGCAGGCCTGTGTAAGAATTGTCAGAGCTCCCTATGGGTGGCAAAAGAAATGCTGCAGCCCATAGGGATCTCCTGGAACCCCAACACCCTGGGTACCTTAGTACCATATACTAGGGAATTATAAGGGTGTTCCAGTAAGCCAATGTAAATTGGTAAAATTGGTCACTAGCCTGTTAGTGACAATTTGAAAGTAATGAGAGAGCATAACCACTGAGGTTCTGGTTAGCAGAGCCTCAGTGAGACAGTTAGGCACCACACAGGGAACATATACATGCACACCTATGAGCACTGGGGCCCTGTGTGACAGGGTCCCAGTGACACATACATATAGGCCACAAACCTATGAGCACTGGGGTCCTGACCAGCAGGATCCCAGTGACACATAACAACCATACTGAAAACATAGTGTTTTCACTATGAGCACTGGGGCCTGGCTATCAGGATCCCAGTGAGACAGTGAAAACAGTGACAAACACCCTGACATACACTCACAAACAGGCCAAAAGTGGGGGTAACAAGGCTAGAAAGAGGCTACCTTCTCACAGATGGGAATGGTCTGTTGCCAATCAATGCAGTCCCTTGCGGGATCTAGTGGGATCAGTAGGGATTTGCGGTGGTTTAACATGAGGCCGGAGGCCTCTGAGAAGAGGTCTAGGATCTGTAGAATACGTGGACCGCTTGTGGCTGGTTTAGCAATGTATAGGAGAACGTCATCTGCGTAAAGTGCCACGCGATCTTCTGGACCAGAAGGCCAGGATCATCCCTCGATCAGAGGGTCTTCTCTGAGCAGTTTAGCAAGCGGTTCTATTACAAGCGCGAAGAGGAGTGGGGATAGAGGACAACCCTGGCATGTGCCACGTCCTATGAGGAAAGAGTCCGACACAATTCCGTTTACCTGCACTCTGGCCGTTGGCTGACAGTACAGGAGTTCTACGAGTTTCCGAAATCTGGGACCTATCCCGTTGCTTTTCAGGACCTGGTGCAGGTATGACCAGTCCACCGTGTCAAATGCCTTCTCGAAGTCGAGGAGGAGAAGAGCTTTGGGTGAGTCAGTTAAGACACCAAGGTGTTCCAGAGCCAAGTGCAGGCGTCTGATGCAGTGTCTGGTGCTCCGGGTTGGCATAAAGCCACAATGGTCAGGGTGAATTAATGGCGGAAGTGCAGGTTTTAGTCTTGTTGCCAGGATTGAGGAGAGTATCTTAACTTCGGTATTTAACAGCGAGATGGGCTGGTACTCTGCACAGTTCCGTGATGGCGCTGGGTTTTAGGAATCACTGCAATTGTAGCTTGATTAATGTTTGGGGGGGAAGTGTCCCCTGCTCTCGGCCTCCTCATACACGTTAAGGAGGTGCTGCCCTATTATGTCGCTACATCCCTTATATAGTTCTGTTGGGAAGCCGTCCGGGCCGGGGGTCTTGCCCGAGGCCAACACGGCTATAGCAGTTGTCACCTCTCTCAAGGTTAGCGGTTCGTCGAGCAGGTCTCTAATTGTAGGAGACACTCTGGGGAGAGTGCCAAGGAGAGGGGAGTCTCTCTCTACTTGGGGCCGGGGCGTTCTCTGTATAGGCGCGCATAGTAAGTCGCAAAGCTATGTGCAATGTCTTTAGGGGTTCTGGAGAGTGCTCCGGACACATCCGAGACCGCGGGTATGATTCTGTTGGCCATTGGCCGCGTGGCCAGCCAATGCAGGAGTTTCCCATTTTTGTCTCCCCATCAATATATATTCGGGCGGTGGAGGCGCGCAACATATGTTTGGAGGATTCCAGGGTGAGGGCTTTGACCTCTTCATGCACTTTCAGGAACTGCCGGAGGCCCTGGGTCGAGGGGGAAGCAAGATGTTTGCGCTCATGGAGCATTGCTTGTGATTCTAGCTCGGCTATTTGGGAGATACGGGCACGTTTTCTCACTCAGATAAGATGTTTGGTATGGCCTCTAATTGTCACCTTGCATGCTGCCCAGATCGTGCCTGGAGATTGCACTGATTCTGTGTTTTCTTCAAAGTATTGCATCATTCGAATTCTCACTGCTTCCCTGTATTCCTCATTCTGCAAGTACCGGGCGTTTAGTCTCCAAGTAGGTCTGTTAGTTGGGTCGGTTCCGCCCAGGCGCATCTGTATAGGTGCGTGGTCGGAAACCCAGTGGGGAAGGATCTCGACTCCTGTAACACTAGCTATGTCTAGTCCTGGGGTGAACATGAGATCGATTCTGGCGTGTGACCCATGTGCAGCTGATGTGTGTGTGTATTGTCTGGTTTTGGGGTGCCAGGCTCTCCATATTTCGCACAGGCCGAGGCTGTGAGCCCAGTCCCTAAGTGTCGATGCTCTGGATGACCGGTTGGCTGTTCTATTTCCTGATATGTCCAACTTGGGGTGTAGCACTGCGTTGAAATCGCCCCGTATTAATGTGGTACCCTGGGGGAGGTCTGCTATGATCTGCCCGAGAGAGGTCAGGAAAGTCTCCAGTCCCGCTAGGGGGGCGTATATACTCACCAGGTTAAGGGGCGGCCCATGTATTAACCCAGTTACCACCATATATCTACCTAATGGGTCGGTATGTGTAGCCGTTATTGTAATTGGTAGTGAATGATGAAGTAAGATAGCTACTCCTCTGGAGCCTCTGGAAAAGCCCGCATGTTAGACTCTGTCATATCCCCCTCTAGCTAGCATGGGGCATTTGGTCCCGAGGAGATGTGTCTCCTGCAGCAGGATCGCAGCGGGCGTGTATCTGCGCAAGGTGTTATATATCGCTGACCTTTTAATTTTGTCCAGGAGGCCGTTTACATTCCAGGACAGAATTTTAATCATTGGGAACAACGTGTGAGCGGGGTAGAGTGTGTGGAGGCCAGGTCGCGCCACAAGCATCAACAAAGAGAGGGACTGGGAGATTAGTCGGTCCAGTGTACGGTCTCCCTAATAACTGAACATACAAAAAAGGTTTACACTGTTCCAAAGGAGAAAATAACTACGGGATCATTAATGTTCAAGAGCAAGAGCCCTCACACATCCAGGAGGATGTCATGCTTCATCATCGGGTAGCTCCTCGTCAGACCGGCACTGCAATGTCTGACGGGCTCCCCGTTAGGGGGCTCTTTGCCGGAGATCTTTATAGGTGGCAGCCGTAGTAGCGGACACTACAATACCTGGTGTTACGGTCAGGCGCTATTCCTGGCAGGAGAGTGACTGATAAAATTAGTTCCCAGTCCTAATGAAGCGACTAAGTTCAATTAATCAAAAGATAAGACTGGGACCAAGATTAAAAACATAAGGAAAGTGTAAAATGAGAAATAATGCTCAACCACTTTCTGCATGGTGCTGGAGCTGGGGAAAATATCGCAGTGCTCCTAGGACATGGTCAACATGTTTCGTGTACAGTGGTCTAACAAGATCCTATGACGCTTCTTCAGGACCAATAAATAACAAAACTTCTCCTGTCTATATTACAGAAAGTTTGCAAAATTTCAAACAAATCATGTAGTCACTTACATTGAAGTTCACATCCCTTGTTACATGGGGGCCCCCTTGGGAAGTAGCATGCCGAAAGCGGTCACTATTAGTGAGTACCGGCAGTCTGCAGGGAAACCTACCCGGACGTGCTCTCCCGTACAAGCATGTCTGTCCGAACAATTCATGTCATGGAGCAGGAAAAAAAGGGAAGAAGAAAAAGAAAAAGTAAAGTCCTCATATTTAAGAAAATCTTTCTATATATTAACTTGTAACTGAGATGTGAGCGTAGTTCCCCAGAACCCCTCCCCCTAACCCCATACTTCCACCCAAGGAGCATCTGTCGCCCTAGTGCCCATTCTAACCAGTTTAACTACTAAAGCTTGCTTTAGTGTGAAGTGGTGTACCCCTCCTGGTGTACGGATTTCTTGCAATGTTTGTTTAGAAGGTTAACCGCATCACACCCAATAAGCTTTGGGGCTTTGTCTCGCAGTGTGCGTTCAGCACACGCTCAACGTGTCAACACGGGCCCCAGTCCATCAGGGCTCAGCAGGTTGGTACAGGTCGAGCAATTTTGTCAGCCCAGTGTCGGGGATTGACTTAGATTGACCTCTTTAGTTCCTTGGGTCAAATCACCCCCATTTAGGGTTGCTCTCAGTGCCTCTCCTAGGTCGGACCCAGGATCGTCCTCATGGCTCCCGTTTGCTAAGACTATGGGGTCTGCTCTGTCTCGGCGCCCAGGTCTTCGGCTTCTTTTCCTCTCTCTACGGGGGAGGGAGTGGCCCCCCGCCAAGGCGTCTGTCTCTTCTCTGGGTTCTCTACGGGGTCTCGGAGCCTCTTCCGTCAGCCAGGTCCATGCCTCCTCCGGGGTGACGAAGAAGTGAGTCTGTCCATTTAAGATGACTTTTAGGTGTGCGGGGAACAGCAACGTATAAGAGAGCTCATGGCTCTAAGCTTCTGTTTAACTCGCTCGTAGGACCGACGCCTATTCTGCACCTCTCTGGTGTAGTCCGGGAATACCAGGATTTTGTGATTGCCCCAGAGGAGGTCGGTCTTGCGTCTGGCCTCTGCAAGGACTCTGTCTCAGTCTTTGAAGTTGATGAAGCGAGCGATCATCGGCCTGCGTGGGCCCCCGGGAGGTGGTCGGGGGGACCAGGGACCTGTGTGCTTGTTCGATCGAGAAACATGGCGACAGTGTCTGGTCGGGCATCCAGGACTTGATCCAGTTCTCCAAGAATTTGGACGCTTTGTTCTCCTCCAGTCCCTCCGGGAATTCCACAAAGTGTAGGTTGTTTCTTCTGGAGCGATTTTCAGTGTCCTAAGCTCTTCGGTGGAGCTCACCAGTTCGGGTTTGCAATTGGGCGACCTTAGCTTTGAGCTCAGCGAGGTCGGGCCCCCACGACAAGCCGGCCCGACGCCGCCAACACCAGTGCTCTCCCACAGCACCCCCGGTGTAGATGCAGCAGGGCCCCGGCGATCCCCGGATTAGGTCTCGGGCCCCGCATGGCTCCCCCGAAGATCCACCCCCGGGGGGGGCAGAAAGTCCACTCACTGGGCCCCTAGTCGTCCTCCTAGGTGGCCCCCCAGGGCAAGAAAGGCCGGAGCCGGCGTCCCAACACCAGGTGTCTCCTATATTGAATCCCCTTCAGTGTCACCAGGGGCCACTCATCGCATGGGCCCGGCGTCCAGTCTGGGGTCCGCCCGCAAGGGTCCCTTGCTCCAGTGGCCTCTCGTGTTCCACGGGGGCCTCGCATGGCGGCCCCTCCCGTCGGCTCCCCGCCCCGGCCTCCGAGGACAGGAGGCTTCACGATCCGCTGTCACCGGGGTGCCGCTCCCACCGCCGCCGGCGTCTCGAAGAAGGCGTGGCCCCGCGGAGGCCCTCAGACCCAGTCCCAGGATTCCGCCCGACTCCCCTCGGGCCCCTCGGTCGACGCCAGATCCGGGTCAGCGATGAAGGGACTGGCTCAATCTCAGGACCCGATCCCAGGCCCAGCAGTCTGCAGCTCCCCAGAGCCGAGCCGCCGACCCGACCAGCCAGCGGCGTCTGGCACAGCCCCCCACGTCTCCGGCCCCACCAGGATGAGGTCCGGCCTCTCACAGCTGGCGCTCCCCCTCACTCAGCGTCCGAACTGCTCGGTCCAACTCCATCCGGGGGGGATCTCTGTAACCCTTCGGGTCTGTGTTTCAATCTGGTTCGTAGCCCCACGGGGCCGTGCCCCGTGACCGCCGACCCAGGCCATCTCACAGCTCTGGGCCAGGATCGCCTCAGGGCATATTTCGGGGACGGAATTCTTCCGGTTCTTTGGGTCTCGTTCCAACAGCACCAACAGACCCTCAGAGGGTCCTTTAGTCTGTCCCTTTGGGTGTGGACCGGCTTGACCCTCTAGGCAGATGACGGAGGGGTCCAGAGCACTCTCAGAGTGCGACCGCCATCTGGACGCCCGTGGCCACGCATGTTCCCCTTAGTTTTTTTGTGCTTGGGGCGCCCCCTTTTGCCCCCTTTGGCAAGAGTCGCCCCCCCCCAAACAGGATACAGAGGTGTTGGCCATTTCGCCCCCCTTGGGGGCAATTAGGCCTATTTTTTTTTAGGCAGAAGCCACTTAGGCACCAGGGACAATTTCTAAGTTCTTGGTGGCGAGTGTTTGTCAACTGGCGAAGTATTTGTGATTATAATTTCTTCTTTTTATTCTAGTTCAAAGCTTTTGCTTCCTTTGCTGTGGGTCCTTGCGGTTTTAGCAGTAGTTGTCCTGTGGTTTGCATAGTTGCATGTTTTAGGGAAGTAAAAGCAATTTACTCCAAAGGACTATTGTTGACATGCATGAATTACATGTTTGCAGGTGGTGTGCTAAATGCAGTATGGTGTGTGAAATTGTCCTTAGATTTGAGCACAATGATATTTGTGTTGTCATATGTCTAATTTGCTTTTTTCTTTTTAGTGGGATATCATTGGTGATTGCTGTGTCTGTGCAGAGTAGTTGCTGGTGAGTAGCTTTTTCAGTCAAGTGAGTGGTATTGTTTTTTAGTACCTAACTCTTTGTGATAAAGCTACACTTTCTTTATTACTTATTTTAGTGCTGGTTGTTGTTGGCAATCAATTGTTGTTAGTGAGGATCATGGCTAGCCGGAGAGTGACCGCTCAGCAGGTTGTTGACATGCTTTTTGAGTCGTCTTCAGACCATGATTACGAGACTGACTCTACACCTGAGGCAGAGGAGGAAGTGAGAGATTCTGGCAGTGAGTTTTTAGTCCGAGAGGATTCTTCTGATGAGGAAGCCACTCTCATTGCAGATGAAGGGCCTGTTTTAGAGGAGGACATTGATGTGCCAAGAGTGCAGCAGCCTGGGGCTGAAGGGTTTCCCATTAGAAGACCTGACACCTGGATTGCCCCAAACATGGAGCAGCCACAGTTTCCTGCATTTACTGGTCTCCCAGGGTGTTGAGTCAATACGGAAAACTTTTTGCCTGTCCATTTCTTTCACTTGTTTATGGACGATGTATTTTTGGAAGAGATTGTGGAGCAGACTTATTTGTAATTTGAGGGTCAACGCTGACAGACTTAGGCCTCAGTCTAGAGCTACTCAGTGGGTTCCCACATATCTGGAAGAGATGACATTTTTGGGGGTTTGACTTTTTTGATGGGGTTGATAAGGAAGCCGTCACTGGCTTCTTAGTGGTCTACTGGTCCCTTGATGGCAACAGCTATATTTCCTGCAAATATTACAAGTAATTGCTATTTGCTTCTTCTTCGTATGTTGCATTTTGTAGACAATGCTTTAGCCTTGCCACAAGATCATCCTGATTGTGACCGTCTTTTTAAGATTAGGCCTGTCCTTGATCATTTTGTAGATCAGTTTTCAGAGGTCTATGTTCCAGGCAAAGAGATAAGTGTGGACGAGTCTTTTGTCCTTTTCAAGGGGCGTTTAATTTTTAAGCAGTACATTCCTAGTAAGAGGGCACGGTATGGGATTAAATTGTATATGCTGTACGAAATCATTACGGTGTATAATTTTCGGGTCTACACTGGTAGGGATTGCAGTATTGACCCTCCTGGTTGTACGGCCACTTTTGGAGTTAGCCATTGTGTGAGAACTTGGTAGACGACTGTTTAACAAAGGTCACCATTTGTACGTAGATAATTTCTACACTGGAGTGCAGTTGTTCAAGGAGTTGTTTAGAGTGGACACTGTTGCTTGTGGCACAATCCGTTCTAACTGGAAAGGCTATCCAAGGGAGCTTGTCTGTAAAAAACTTGAGAGGGAACAGTGCAGTGCCTTGCGGAATAATGAGCTGCTAGCTCTGAAATTTTCAGACAAGAGGGATGTGTACATGCTAGCTACCATCCATGATGAGAGTACTTCCCCTGTGACTGTTTGGGGTCAGGTTGCCGAAATGCGCAAACCTGCATGCATTTTGGACTACAATAGGCACTTGAGTGGTGTTGATAGAGTGGATCAGAGGTTGGAACCTTAAACTGCTCTTCGTAAGTCTTACGTGTGGTATAAAAAGTTGGCCCTACATTTATTTCATTTGGCAACTTTTAATGCTTTTATTGTGTTCAAGGATTGTTCACCTGAGTCAAGGAGGAAATTTGTTAAATTTCAAGAGTCAGTGATAGACAGCCTTATGTAGCAGTGGTGGAGGATCTGGCTAGATTGAAAGATCGCCACTTTCCAGATCACATTCCTCCCACTCCCAAAAAAGAGTTTCCCACTAAGAAATGTGGAGTATGTGCCCGAAGAGGAATTCAGAGGGAGAGACGGATGTACTGCCCCGACTGCCCTTCAAAGCCTGGGCTGTGTGTGGCTGCTGTTTTAGAAGTTACCACACAAAAATAGTTTGGGGGAAATACTGTGAGCATAAACTGCCTATTTTATATTGTCACATGTTCAGTTTCACGGTTGGCATTAATGTAATGTATTTAGTTAGAGCTTTTGTGTTTGTAGTTTTGTACATATTTTATAATTAGTGGTTTCTTTGTTGTTTATAAACAAAAAAAAAGTGATGGCTGTGTGTGTGGGGTGGCGCTTGGCTGGTTGTGTGCTTGGGGTGGCGCTTGGCTGGCAGTATGCTTGGGGTGGCACTTGGCTGGCAGTATGCTTGGGGTGGCACTTGGCTGGCAGTATGCTTGGGGTGGCGCTTGGCTGGCAGTATGCTTGGGGTGGCGCTTGGCTGGCGGTGTGCTTGGGGTGGCGCTTGGCTGGCGGTGTGCTTGGGGTGGCGCTTGGCTGGCGGTGTGCATGGGGTGGCACTTGGCTGGAGGTGTGCGTGGGGTGGCGCTTGGCTGGAAATCACAGCCAAATGTCAGTCCACACACTCCCATCAGCTAGTGTGACTGCTGTATCAGGCATGTGGGCGTATGTAAATGACGGGCCCTTGAGTGGCACTGTCTGTCGATGCGAGTGTTGTAATGTGCTGGGCCCTGGCTGGCGGCGTAAATGGTCTTGTGCATGTCATGTATGAAAGGTGTGTGAATGGACTGTAAAATGGTTGGTGCCTTGACTCGGCTTTACAGCTCACGAGCTGTGAGTCATTGGTTCAGTTTTTTGGCCTTTCAGTTATTAACAGTGCATTTCACTTTTGTGAAATCTCTTGTTAATAAAATTTGATCTACTGAACCATCACTCACCCTCATGCCAAATCCAACCAGTATGTGTGGTACAAATGACAAAACCTGCCCCGCTGTAATCATGCGTCGCAGCACACTTGTGACATGCTTGGTGTCTCATGTGGGACCCCGATGATGAAGCATGCTACCAACTTGGTTGGTGGGTGAGGGGTCTTTTTCACATAACCTAAGTGTGTTTCTTTTCACAATTTTAGTGTTTGGCACATCACAGACGTACGTGGATACATCAAAATGATATATTGCAAAACTACCTGTGTTTGGGGGGGGGGAGCACCTAAGTTTTTGGGCCTGGGTGCGGCCTTCATTTAGGGAAACCTACCAAATCCAGACATTTTTTAAAACTAGACACCCCAAGGAGTCCAGGGAGGTGTGGCTTGCATAGATCCCCCAACATTTACTTACCTAGACTCCTCTGCAAACCTCAAAATTTGCTTAAAAAAGCATATTTTCCTGACTTTTCTTAGTAGGATCACCGCTACAGCACAAAATGAAGGCTGAATGAAACCATTCTCTAGAAATTGATCTAAATATTTTCTGAGATGTTGATTCTCTTTTTCCGATTAGGCATACACAAGACAACTCGGAAGGATAGCACCAGGAGTTAGATCAATCTGACAGTCATAAGGCCGTTGGGGAGGCAAGGTTTCTGCTTCCTTTTCATCAAAGACATCCTTGAACGATGAATATTAGGTGGGGAGTTCAACCTCTTGTTCATCGGCGGTGGCTATGTGAGATCTACAAGTGTTAGTGACCTGAACTGTCTGGAGACACTTTTCATTGCACAAGATGGAAGAAAAGATACCTTTTCGTTCAGACCATTTTATCTCTGGATTGTGGTAAGATAGCCATGGTAAACCAAAGATGATTCCATACTGGGAGGCATGGATAACGTCAAAGACAATTTTCTCCTCATGTTTACTATGAGGACTCCCCCCCATCACAGACCATAGACAGGGGAATCGTTTGAAGAGTTACTGGACCTCCTGTTAACAGTTTTCCATCCACGCTTGAACAATCTCGGGAGTCTTTTTCTTCGTACATGGAATCCTCCACGTACGGACCAGTTGGGCATCGACAAAGTTTCCAGTAGCTCCGGAATCAACTAGTGCCTTCTTGGAAAATTTATTTTTCTTTACTAGAACTTCAATTTCCAGTTTCAGATGTCTAGATTGTGAAGGGTCCACAGTAACACCCAAGAGTAACCCTTCCTTACATCTTGGGTGAACTAGTTTTCCGACTCGGCTTGGGCATTAGCGGCAATTTTCTTGACTGGACTGGACTTATTCTTTGGTTTAACTGGGCACTCTTTAGCAAAGTGACCCTTGCGCCCACAATAGAGACATTGTCTATTCTTTCTACGTAGATTCTTTTCCTCTTGAGTCAAAGGCCGCCTGATAGAAGCAATCTCAATAGGTTCTGCTAGACTCTCTTTTTGAGTTTTTGATTCTCCTTTTTCAGGAAAACGCCAGTGAAATTTTTCAGTCTCTTTGCGTGTCCCATGTCTCTCTGCTAGGCGATGGTCTATTCTTAGAGCAAGGTTTATTAGATCTTGACAGTCTACAGGCTGAGGGTCAATTCGAGCCAAAACATGTTTTAACTCATCCTTGAGTCCTTGGTAGAACAAGGCTGTCTGTTTTTCTTCAGGCCATGATGTTTCCGCTACCAGTCGATTAAAGCTAGCCAAATATGAAACTAAGTGTTTACTGCCCTGTCTCAACTCTAATAGTTCTTGATCCGCTGACAGGGTAACTGTTCTTCGATCGAACACTCGTTCAAACTCTTGGACAAAATTTTGCCAATTGCAGAGTAAGGGACTGTCTTTCCGCACAAGAGGGATAGCCCAGGTGGCCGCATCTCCAGTTAAATACGATAACAAGAAGGCCACCCTGGATTGAGCATCAGGAAAGGTTTGGGCTCGACAAGTAAAATGTAGCTCCACTTGGACTAGAAAAGATTGTACCTTCATGGGATCACCTGAATATCTTTCTGGGGGAGCTAAAGGAATACTTGGAGGGACATTAACAGAAATGTTGGTTGGGAGATTACCTCTGGAAGTTTGAGGTGGACCATACCGGCCTGCACCCAAGGAACCTAGATCTCTTTTATCAACCCTATCCTGTAACTGATTCACTTTCTCATCCAAGTTAGAAGCTATTTCCCTAGATGCTACTACATCTGATTGGAGCTGCGTAATAACTTTGACTAAATCTTTCATGGTGGCCATGTAGAGAGCAAAACACAAGCCGGGAGGATAATACATTTGTGGGCTCACTATTCTGTCAGAGTCATCAGATCCTCAGGGCCTGTGCTTGCTCCCAACATGTGCACCTACCCGGCAGCTCCAACTCCACCAAGAAATACAGTAGAGTTCAAGACAGCCAAGGAGGGGAAAGGGGGATAAGGTAAGGAACAGCTGGGAAGGAGACCTGTGAGGAAGCAAAAAGGTTAGGCAACACACTTATCAAAATAACTTGAATATTTACTTTAAAAAAAAAAGCAAAACCTTCTTAGAACACTTATACTGTACATGCCTAAAAGGCCTAGAACGATTTCCGTGGTAAGATTATGCAAGAAATAACTCTAAAACACCTGTATCAATAAAGGTGAGATTAGATTCAAAATATCTTATAAACTTTATACTTAATAGAAAATAACAGTAATAGCCTAAGGCTTCAAAAAACACTATAGGAATGCAACAAGGTCTGGAGGCTTGAATCATACCGACCTCTTTGAATAATACCATCTAAGAATTCCTGAGCCAAGAAATGAAATTGCGCTTTTGCCGGTTAGAAACATGGAACATACAAGAGGGCAAGAAAAGATCACGCACACTGAAAGCGATCTCACCACAGGACAACTAAAGTCAATAATACTTTGCGCGCCTAGCAGAATTCAGTCAAGAATGCACTGCTGACTATAAAGCGAAAAGCGCGCGCAGAAAACGGAACACCACTATGGAGCAAATGCCTGAACTACGAACCACGCCCTAGCCGATTACGTCATGAAAGAACAAGCTGACAAGAAACAAGAAAGCACGCACTGACTAAACCTAACCGCCCAGAAAACAATAGGCTAGAAAGGAATCAACACACCATCAAATATAACAGGAAAATAAACTGGCCAAGGGAAAAACGGGCGTGCCATCAAAAAACGGTAGCTGACCAAAAAATCTGAATTTCCACCTCAGGAAAAACTGAAACGATCACTCGTACTCAGTATGAACCTATAACTAGGCCCGAGAATACTCAGAAGAACCAGAATCGGGTTCCGGAACCTAGTCCATTCCCCGTCATACTGCCTGACACCAAGCCACCAAGAATACAGCGGGCAGACGATCAGGAAAAGCTAGAAGTAGGTCACCGGGACAGGAACTCAAAGAGAAACGCCGCTGCACTGCACCGGGACCTCTGAATAGTGAGCACGTGGTGCTGGGCTGACTCCCTTATATAGAGTCAATCCCGCCTATGCGCTACACTGAACCAAGCTGCAGGGAAACTTCTAGAAGGCCCTGGAAACAGGGACCACACCTCAACAGACCCAAGACTCAGCAAAAAAGCATTGGCAATGTACAAAGAAACTTGCAACTGAACAGTAAACGTAATTATCAAGAGTAATACTTCCTAGAGCAATTCCTGCAATGCAAAAGGTTAACAAGATATACATGAACACACTGCATAATAAATGAACTTGTATCAGTACTAGTTTTCTGCTTTTCCTGTCGCTCGTAGAGCGTGCACTGTACCGAGGTTGACACCAGCGCTCCTTGCATCGGATACGGAGGCTGCAGAACGACGGACAGTGCGCGTTCTACCGAGTGGCAAACAGGTCTACCTGAGGAAATCCCCACATCCGGAAGATGTAAAGGATCGGGTCTGGATGGAGACGCCACTCGTGATCGGCCGAGAAGTGCCGACTGAGACCGTCCGCACATACATTCACAACTCTGGCCAAATGGTTTGCCACTAAGCAAATCTGATGGACCTGTGCCCAGGACCAGAGCCGCAGAGCCTCTCTGCAGAGAAGGTATGACCCTACCCTTCCCTGCTAGTTGATATACCACATCACAGTAGTGTTGTCTGTCAGGACCTGGACCAACTGACCGCGAAGGGAAGGGAGGAAGGCCTTGAGAGCCAGACGTGTCGCCCGCAATTCTAACAGATTGATATGAAACATCTGACCTGGACAGACTGACCGTGAAGGGAAAGGAGGAAGGCCTTGAGAGCCAGACGTATCGCCCGCAATTCTAACAGATTGATATGAAACATCTGTTCCACTGGAGAACAATGACCTTTGTTCTCCAGATCCCCCAGATGAGCTCCCCACCCCAGAGTGGAGGCATCCGTTATAACCGTGGCCACTGGTGGTGGTAGTGAAAATGGCCTTCCTTGAGAAAGGTTGCCGTCCACAGCCCACCATTGTAGATCCGCCGCAGTGTCGCTGGAGATCTGTATCGACTCCTCGAGATCCCCTTTGTGTTGAAACCACTGCCTGCGGAGGCACCACTGAAGAGCCTTCATGTGCCAGCGTGCATGAGTGACCAACAGAATGCATGAAGCGAACAGACTGAGCAGACGAAGGACCTTGAGGACTGGAACGACCGCTCCACTTTGAAACATTGGAATCAATGCCTGAATGTCCTGAATCCGCTGAGGCGGAGGAAAGGCCCGATTCAATGTTGTGTCCAGTACTGCCCCTATGAACAGGAGGCGTTGAGAGGGCTCCAGGTGAGATTTGGGCACGTTTAGCGAAAATCCCAGATCGAACAACAACCGGGTTGTCATCTGCGGTGATGCTCTGGAGGCTTGGCTTTGATCAACCAATCGTTTAGGTAAGGGAATACCGATATTCCCTTCCTCCTGAGATTTGCTGCAACCACCGCCATCACCTTCGTGAAGTCTCGAGGTGCTGAAGTAAGATCAAAAGGAAGGACCGCAAACTGGTAGTGTTGCGACCCCACCACAAACCAGATATACTTCCTGTGCGACTTCAGAATAGGGATATGAAAGTAAGCATCCTGTAAGTCGACAGACACCATCCAATCCTATTTGTTCAACGCCACAACCACCTGTGCTAGAGTCAGCATTTTGAATTTCTCCTGTTTGAGGAACCAATTAAAAAAACTCAGGTGCAAGATAGGCCTCAACAACCATCATTCTTGGGGGATCAGGAAATATCTTGAATAACAAACCCTGACCCCTTTCCTGCTCTGGAATCAACTCTACCGCACCTTTCAATAAAAGGACTAGAACTTTCTGCTGCAACAACAGGAGATGGTCTTCTGCGCAAAAGGATGGAATGGGGAGGGGGAAACTCCCGAAAAGGAAGGGCATAACCTTTCCCCACAATGTTGAGGACCCAGGAGTCCGATGTGACTAACTCCCACTTGCGGAGAAAATGAAATAACCTTCCCCCTACAGAAGCAAGAGAGGCAATGGGCGGAGAACTAAGGCTGCTTTCCTTGCTGCGTCCCCCCTGAAGAAGAGGAGGAGACAGGGTGCTGCTGGGTGGCCCCTCTTGTTCTAACCCTACCCTGCCCTCTAAAGGACCTATAGGGCAGACTTGGGGGCTGTTGGGCTGCCGACTGAGGTCTCCCACGAAAGGAAGTTCCTTGCCCGAACCCCCTAAACCTTCTGAAAGACCTGAATGGGGTGGTAGTGGAAGCCTGCAGGCCCAAGGACTTGGCAATAGCCCTAGTTTGCTTAAAGCGCTCTAAGGTAGAGTCCGCTTTAGCTCCAAATAATTTGTTACCATCAAACGGCAGGTCCAAAAGGGATGTCTGGACTTCCGTCGTGAACCCTGAAGACCTCAATCACACATGCCTCTTGGTGACAATGGAAGTGCCCATCGCCTGGCCACAGAGTCTGTATTATCCAGACCTGACTGGATGACTTGCCTAGCTGCAGCTTGATTATCCAACAGGAGTCCCTGCAAATCAAGAGGCAGATCAGGTACCAGTTTTAGCCTCGTCCATCAGAGTATAAATGTACCTGCCCAATACACAAGTTGCATTGGCAAATTTGAGGGCCATGCTGCAGGATGAAAAGGTCTTTTTGGCCGACTGCTCCATAACAGGGAAGGAACCTAGAGCCGAACGAGAAGAGCAAAAAGCCTGGACCACCAAACTCTCCGGAGTCGGATGTTGTCACAGGAATCCCGGATCGCCCGGAGCCACTCTTTACCTTCTTGCCACTGATTCTGTTGACAGCTGGCGACGTCACAGGCTTCCTCCAGACCTTCAGTATAGGCTCTGTAAGAGCATCATTAAATGGAAGCAGTGGTTCCGCAGCAGCTGAAGCAGGATGCAGGACCTCAGTCAAGATGTTCGTCTTAACCTCTGCAGCTGGTAGTGGGAGGTCCAGGAATTCTGCCGCCTTCCTTACCAAAGAATGAAAAGAGGCCGCCTCTTCTGTAAACTCCCTTGGAGAGGCTAGATCCCACTCAGGGGAAGTGTCTAGTCCACTTGCCGAGTCCAAGCCCTGATAGTCCCCCAGGGGCTCAGCAATTACTCCTTCCTCCAGGAGCTGCCTCTGATATTCCTGCTCCTCCAAGAGCCTCAGTGCTCCTCTCCTAGACCTCAATCTGGCCTCTAATCTCGGCGTTGACATGGAATTCGCAACAATGACATCGGCTTCAAGGCTGACTGAGGCGGACCAGGCCGATCTCTGGATCCATCCGACGCCGGAACCGAATCCATTGGCGCCATGGACCCTCGGGTCGCTTCACTGGCGTTGATTGAACATGGGGGCGACGTCATCGGCTCCACTGGGCTAGCAGGTGAAGTCACCGGCGTCAAAGGTCTTCCCGACGATACCATTGGCGCCGGACCAACACCCCCCGCAGGACAAAAGGGCATAAATGGCACCGGCTTGTATGGAGCCGGAGCGCCCATTCCAAAGGCCAAAGGATCTGTGGGACCAGCCGGTGCACCACCAGGAGCCATGGAACTAAAGATGTTAAACATGGCATTTAGAAATGCCGCCGGATCCGCTCCCGGAGTAGGGAAGGCAGGATACCGCTGTTCCTCCTGCGGCGTCGGATCAGGAATGTCCGCCTTCGCTCCAGGTAAAAAGCGAGGACTCCCCTGAGGCTCAACCACCTCAAAGACTGACGGCGCCGGAGAAGCCTGAGGACCCTGAGGCTGTGGAGTCACCGTCAGACTAACCTCACAAGTCGCACAACGCCGACTGGAGGGAGACCTCGATCCAGACTGACCTCTATGCGAACGGCGCCAGGAATTATGCTGACGCCATTTCTTGTGCGACCTTGAGGATTTTCCCGAAGAAGACCTCTGATGACTCCTGTGCTCCTTCTTCGCCATGGCCAAAAATAATTTGGCCTCCCTCTCCTAGAGTGCCTTCGGGTTCATCTTCTGGCAGGAACCACACTCCTCCACATTGTGCTCAGAACTCAAACACCACAGGCAGTCGTTGTGTGGATCAGTCACAGACATGCGACCCCCGCACTCCCGACCAGGATTAAAACCGGATTTCTTAGGAGACAATGTAACAACAATCAACACCTTCGACAACAATAGCTTTTCCCAAGAGCTAGGAGAAAACCGTTATGCTTCGAAGGCATGGAAAAAAGGGAACTGACGTCAGCACGCCAGCGAGTGTCTCTTATTGCCACGATGATGTCAGATGAAGTCGAGTGGAGTCGGGCAATTGTGACGTCCTCGTCGACGTGCAGAGCTGAGAAGAAAATTTCCGTCGAAGGCTGGCGCATTGAGAGAATTCATAAGGTGAGGAATCCACAGGCAGTTGTATCCATCAGAAATAATTAATACATGGACCATGTATTTCATGTGAGATAAATGGCATAATTTTCTTCATTATGTGAAGCACTGGAATCTCGTTGTGCAGATGGTTTTTGCATGTTCTGAGAAGTTCACATCTTTATAGATAATTAGCCCTTAACTCCACCCCTGCAGTGTGTGTGATGGCAATGCACCTAGATTTCCCGGCGGCCAATCTGATGTCCAGGCTGTATCAGGTCCAAAGACAAAAACGTCTGTTTTATCTCCTTGAAGGGTTAGATTGTTTGATTCCATCCAGCAGGCAACTTCTTGCATGCAGGTTCTGATGTTGGAGACTGCCTTGACTGAATCTACACCCAATCTGACTAGTAAATGGGTATCATCGGTACAATGGAAAAAAAAGAGATGCTGAGCAACTCGAACTGAAGGTGGCTGGGGGCATATATAGATTAATAAGGTTAGAACTCAAGAACAAACACTGTGGCACTCCTGACGTGATTGGCTTCAGTGCTAAACAGTATTCAGCAAGTCTCATCATTTTGGAACAATCTTGTTAAAAAAAAAAAAAAGGTAAACTATTCCAGAACTTTCCCTGCAATGCTAATGTCTTTTAGCTGCCTGAGCAAGAATGTGAAACAGTATCAAACTCCGCTGGAAGGTTTAATAATATCATGACACACACACTATCTTGGTCTCTGGTCTACTTGATCTCATCTGTTACTATACAGACCCCCGATTTACCTTGTGTAGTAGCTGGTTGGATTTTAAAACCCCATCAGCTGCTTAATATGCACTAGGGCAGTGATTCCCAACCTTTTGACTTCCGTGGACGCCCACTTAATCACTAGTGGAAGCTGGGGACCCCTACCTAAACAATTTCTAGGATGTGAACCTCAACAAAGTACACAACTACAGAAACAAGTATATGTCAAACAAATACACAAATTATGAAATAGTTTCTTTAATTCACAAACAAAAACTGAAATTACAATTCTAATGGGAAGGTTGGAGCTTTTCAGAATTTCAGCTTATTTCCAAAAGACAAAGCTATATGCTATGCTCCACCATTTCCCAATAATGCATCCTTTATTTCTGTCAGAGCTTGCTAGTGCTTCAATTGAGGCCACTAATCATCCATATCACTGTTTAAAGTACTTGTGCTGTTTCCGAGAGTAAAGCGAAGGCTATCAACTTAATTTTTAGCCCCCAGTTTCAAATTCCTTCACAATTACATAGAGTTTTAACATTTTCAATTGAGCTTGGTTATATATACATATTTTAGCAGTCCAGGGACAGCTTTAGCGCTGATGGCATCGGTACGGCAATTTTTGTTGACACTCCCACAATCACCTTCTTTTCAATGGATTTCCTTTCTAACAACATCCAACGTGCTCCTCATCTCTTCACAGCCCCTCTCTCACATTTATTGAAATTTTTTTTATAGCGCTGCTCCTCCCAATATAGGGTGTCAGTGCACTTTGCATCACACACACAAACACATATTATACAAAGCTTATGGATCATACAAGTGTGTAAATCAGTGTGTAGGAAATGAGAGATAAAGGGCGTATGAGCTGCATATCTTTCATACAGGTAGGAATTGAACGTTAAGAGTGGTTGGTCTGGAGTAACACAGAACCAGAATATAAAATGTAACAGAATGGTTGGGGTTTCTTGCCGTATTAAAAATGATTACTACACTAAGGAACCTACTTTAGCAACCTTAGAATACAAAAAAGGATTTCTGAAAAAAACACTATCTTTCTAAACCAATGCATTGACGTTTATGTTCAGCTGTTTGATGCTGGTTACTGTGCAATATTAGAGGATTTGCATTTTGTGCAAATAATAAAAGGATCTCTATGACAAAACCATAAACTCACTGGGTTATCTACATAAAATACCGATCTGTGATCTGCATCTTAAATGTTGTTTTGCAGCAGGCACATTTACCCTCTTTCAGTGTGACGAATCAAAGCTTCCACTAGACAAAACTCAGACCTCTCCATCAAGCACCTTAATCACCACAGTTAAAGTGACATTTTTATTATCCCTTGATAATTGCAGGTCATGCTAAGCACTCTGCAGAATGTTTCTGCAACCTTGCAGGTCATGTTATTTTGAAGTGAAGTGATCCTGAACTTGGGGCCCAGTGATGCACTACAACCCTAAAGCCTAATATAAAATTTTCCGAACAGCTGCGGACCCCCTGTGTAGGAGTCATGGAGCACCTGGGGTCCGCGGACCACAGGTTGGGAATCACTGTACTAAGGTTTCAGTCAGTTTGTCACATGCAGGCACCAGTCAGATAGGTTGGTAATTTGTTAGCACATTAGGGTCTAAGGATGCATTTTACAATATTGGATTAACCATGGGGGCCGTTTTCCACTTCTGGGGTAGATATCCTGAACGTAGGGAGGAATTACACAAGATTGTTGTGAGAAAGTGAACTAATAGTTGAAGTATATGGTCATCCCCTTCAAGTAATAATGTCACTATTGCTTTCTAGCTCCAGTTAGGTCTCAATAATTTAAACCTGAGCTCAAACCTTGGTAGCAGTAGCACAGAACAGACAGGCTTAACTTAGGAGAAACGTGTAAAGGATTTCTCAATAGCAAACACTTAAAAGGTAGAAAACACAACACAATAAAATTCCACACTAATTTATGAAAATAGAAAATGTAGGAAGCCAGAGATATGCTTTTTCAAATTTGTGATATTTCTAGTGCCAAAAAACACAATGTGCCAACCATGGGTATCTGGTCGCACTAGATCGAGCTAGAGCTCAAAGTTAAGGCCGACTGATAGATCACGGGTTGGATATAGGTACAAGGTGCATCCCAGGTGGATGGTTTACTTTCTGATCTATTCATTTTATTAGGAAACGTCCTCATCAACAAAGGCGTCAGCTGGTTGGGGTGCAGGCTGGATCCTAAGAGAGGTTAATCAATGGCGGCTGGCTGAAGCATTGGTTCTCGGTGGAAGCCTCATCTCCTGCAGGAAGTTTAAAGCTCTTGACGTCAAAGGTGGGAAAACTCCATGTGGGTAAAATATGAAGTTTGCGCCCAGAAAAGCCTCACTTTTGGGGTGCCGCTCGATGCTGATGAAGTCCTATACATTTGGACTTTTCTTGAAGACAGCATTTTTTCAGCAGGGCAAGCCATCAAGTTGAGTCTGACTGGCAGTTCGATGTCGGAGACTGTGGCTTAGTTGCTGTTCGGTGGTAGCATCTGATTCTTATGAAGAAAAGTTCAGGAAAAGTTTCTAAGTGACCAGTGTTGCAATTTTGGAGAGAAAAAGAGTACACTCTAACACCAACAAAGAGTCCAGGACCTTTTGAGCACTACTTCGGGTTTAGGATTCAACTTCCCAGTACCATCAGCAGGATCCAGAGCAAATCCAGTTGGAACTGGTCAGCTGGGCTCAGTACAGATTTGGGCTTTATGTAGCTTTTGTGTTCGTAGAGCCAAACTGGAGGCTAGCCAACGATACCTTTGAGTCCACTCTTCTCTCTTGGATATAAGCAGAGAGCAGGTTCAGCCCTTGGGGTTTCTCTCCACAGAATAAACCACAGGTGCAGTCCTTCTCATCTTCCACAGGTCCAAAGGTGTTCTGAAGATCGTACTGGGGGTGCCAGTTTTATTCCCAGTGCCAGCCTGTGGGTGGGGGAAACTACTGGCCACTACATAATCAATGGGATAAAAGTTCCCATAGGTGCATCTACCAACTTTTGCAACTCCTCTTGTGGATTTTACTATAAACTATTCCACAGTGCCCCTCTGTACGTAAAAGTAATATGGCAGAACATTTCTTCCTTTGTGCAGAGCTTCCTGGGCCCACCCAGAGGTGTGGTTCCTATAATGGGCAAACCCTCCCTTATGGTCACTCTAAACCAGTTCTGAGGGCAGCCCCTCTCCCACCCAGACTGGCACCCAGTTAGCTAATAAGGCAATGAAGGGTTTAGCCTAGTTGTGAGTTTCATCTGCCTGTGACAGAATAGGCTCCTTTTGAACTTTAATTAAGTTCTTGGGCAAAACCCAGATGGCCATCCTGTGAGTATAACTTTCTCCCCAGACCTTTTGTCCACTGTCTGGGAGCAACACGCATCTTAGGAGAGCCATTAATAGTCAGAAGACACTCAACACTGGCTGAAAACCACATTTGGCTTAGGCAGGTAAATGGCAATTTTCTAAAAGTGGCATTTCTAAAATAGTAATCTAAAATCTGACAACCATTAGATTGGATTTAAATTACTTTTAATTTGAGTCCTTGTATCATAGTTCTAGTTATTCCCAAACTGAAGTTATGCAAGAGAAGGTATTATACTGTAATCTAGTGAACATTACTTTGGAGGTTTGTCACTGCCAGGACATGTGAAACTTAAGTACACATGTCCTACCCTTTACATACAGTGCACCCTGATGTATTGGCATTTATTGCATACCTTAAGGATGACTTATACCTATTCAATAAGAAGGTTTAGGCTTGATAGGTCAAAATTGCAGTTTGAAATCTGCACACAGGCTGCAGGGGCAGGCCGGAATACCTGCTTTGCCTTGTCACTTTAGTGGTGCACAATTGGTGCTGCTGGACACTGGTAACATTTACCTTGCAGGCCCTACTTACACTGGTACCATACACTAAGGACTTATAAGTAAGTTTTCTGTGCCCATTATCATTTATAACCAATTGGACAAGAGTTTTGAGATTGTGCACATATCCTAGGGCCTGGGTAGCAGGATCCTAGTGTAGTGAGCCCAAAAACCAACAGCATCAGTTCTGAAAGTTTGGGGTGATCATGCACAAAAAGGGTTTTTCTTACAGTCGTTAGCGGTGGTATCATCATCTTCAAGCTTTTCTTACGTTGTTGAATCGGTCTGAGATCTGTCGGAGGTGGTCATGGAAGTAAAAACTCAATATATTTTCTCCTCAGTCACAAGAACGAAGGTAGACCAGATTACCCTGACAACTGGTTTGACCTTCTGAATATACCCATTGGGATGGTAAGAAAATGTTCCCACTAAGTTGACAACATAAGCGTAAACACCTTGGGAGCTACAGGGCAATAAACATACCGTTGTGTAAGGGTCACTCCAGGATGAATTGCTGTGCCAGGGACTATTGTGGCCTTCCGTGTCAGACATGATGCAATGTGAGTGGGCTAGCTTCCTCTGTGATTGAGACCTATAGCTCTGACAATTTGTGAATTCTACAATGTCTATGTCAGGTATTAGATGATTTTTGTGGAACCCATTGTGTGTACAAACGTGTGTACCATAAATCCATCTTGTAGGCCAAGGAGAGCAAGCTCAGCAAATGAAATAATAGTCTCTGCTATGTCCATTGCATCCACTAGACACAATGCTCCAGTCCCACTCCACTGACAATCATTACAGTAACTTCATTTGCCAAAGCACCTATTTTTGCTTCAACATCAAGTGCATTAACAGCTGCCTCTTTGGAGCAGCCAAAATTCACAAAAGATATCAGTAAAAAGGTGACAGACATAGGTTGGAATAAGTACTCATTTTGCAGAATTCTAGCAATGTTCCAGAAACCAGGAAACAAATCATGTAAAAAAATAACAGAACTGGCTCCCAGTATCAGAAAAGGAACTTCAGGGGCACAGCAGATCAAGTATTGCAAACTGCTAACATGGAAATGCATGCAACAGGTCCACCTGTGGGTCAATCTTCGATTTAAGATTATGAGAGCATAAACCTGCTCCACTCAGATTGTTGCTGGGAGTGGAGCGTCATGACTGTTATCCCTTTTTTCCTGGGCATTCTCTCAGAGTTACACATGCTAATCTATCAATCGAAGGCGAGCATGTGTGATTAATAGAATGCACATTTAGTTTATGCTATTATGTTCTGCAATGTGATCATCAAGATTGCTTGAATATATTTGTAGTATTTAATCTAAAAGCTGGCTTCTTTTTAAATTATTGTTAAAGAATGGGAATGGCACCATGGCACAGCCTGTTAAATGTTTATTTTGAAAGTTTTCAACAACTACTGAATGAACTTATAAAAGCTAGAAACAGCTTGTGAAGAGAAGAGGCCATCTTCACCCCCCCCGTGATAGCTGAGCAAGTGGAGCACAATCTCACTCCCCACACTAACTGAAGGCTACTGGGAAAGACAATTGGAGTTTTCCGGCTGTGCTTATCACGCACAGTTGCCCATGTGGGACGATCGTTACCTGAAACACATCTCACTCAAGGCTGGGGTGTATAGCAAATGAGTTCTGCCCATTTAGTCCACCTAGATATTTTTGCTTTTGACTAACCATTTTGTTTTACTTTTTACTACAAGTAAGCCTCAGTACCGAATCTCACACATGGCAAATTCATGGTAATTGGACTGACTGTGCATACAGCCAGTGTCTACCTTTAAGATAAGTCGCTTCTGTGTAGCTAGTGTAAAAAGCACTTGGCTAGTTACATGTGAAGATGTGCATATGCTTGTAGGCTGGGTGAGTGACACTACCGTCATGCGCAGCCTGGTATATGCACACAGGTAACCTGTCGTAGAAGAGACTCTGCAACGATTGGTACTGACCTGGCGTAGGCCTTTTAATACAAGTAGGCATTCATAATGTAGGTCTATGGTGCTTACTGTAAAATCTGTAGTGCTTTCACTGTGTTATACATATAGGCAAAATCAGCCCTTAAGTACAATTTCACTCCATATAGGCCTACAAATTACACAAGGTATCAAACTGAGGTAAAACATGCACACCAAGTTTGAAGTTTCAGTTCACAATAACACACATCCACATTTAATAGGACTTCTGGACTTTCTCAGTACCAGTCAATGATCAGTTTCCAGACCTTTTCTATATGCCGTCCCCTAACTGGGGCAAGTTAGTAAAAGCAGAGGGAAGAAAGGCCTCTCCAGCGACTGACTAAGCTCCAGGGAAAGGAAGAGGTGGAGAGGAAATCTGCAGCTGATAATTAACTTGTCACTGTGCACAGACTGACAAGAACAGAGGGGAGGGCCAGATCTCTGGAGTCAAGACAGGAGGGGTTTGCCTTTGATGTTTTGGTGGGAAGGAACCAGGCAGTGATGGCAACTAAAGGCAGAGCTGAGGCCCTCACAGGAGTTCTTATCAGAGAATTTTTAAAGTCGACATTTTGGGCTGTCCCACAATGATGTGCAGGAGGGTTGGGACAGGGATGGAGGGATGATGTGGCTTCATGGGATTGGCCAGGGTTGACTGGCCCTTAAAACTTTCCACCGCCACCTAGAAACTCCTGCAGAAGGGAAAGACAGTTGTGAAGACCCTGGGAGGCAACAAGGGTAGAAAGGATGCCAAGCTAAAGAGAAGCCACCTAATGCCCTGCAAAGATGGACTAGGAACTTTGACTCCCACTGACCTGCAGGACCAGGATGGGTCTCTCCCGACACAGTGCCGCTGGCCCCTTGATACTCCAGGAGGACCAGTTGGGGAAAGGCTGTAGACTCTACTACCCCACACAAATGCCCTGCAAGACAGCCAGGAGGCTCTGGTGGCTGGGGCATGCAGGCAAAAGGGTGTTCTGCTGGCTGTGGAAGCGCTGCACAAGATACGTCCTCCAGCAGGTGATGAGCACAAGGAGCCAAGCAAAAGAGAAGGCTGGTGCAGGGAGACAGAAACCTTAGCTCCTCACGAAAAGCGCACATTTAGAGGCCAGGATGACTGAAAAGGATGCTCTTGATAGTTCAGTTCATCACCAGGAGCAAAACAAAATCCTGGTTGAGTAAATTGGTCCTACAGGGCAGAGTACAGCTTGGTCCTCCAGTTGCCGAGTAGAGTGAAGTACATGGAGCTTTGCTGCCATTCAAGAAATTACCACTGGGGTGGCCCAGGGCCTGGGGGTTGACACAGCTTTATATATTAAATTCATGGGTAAGGCAGCATGTGTAGGCCCCCTGCAGGCCGACATATGGCCTCAAGGTCCCCATCCCCCAGGACCTGGCACAGCATCTTGGGGACTCCATCACTTAGGACATACAAGGAGAAGCGATCCAGAGGCCAGCTGAGTTGCCACCCCCCACGCCCATGTCTGAGGAGGACAGGTCCAACATTCTCACACTACTTTCCTCACGCTCTTCGTGGGCCGGGGATGTTGAAAAGCTTCTTCTGTGGGTCAGAGCCAAGAAGAGAATGGTCCAGCCCAGTGGGGGCAGACAGACGCTTTGCCAGCTCCTGCATGGTGCCAGGAGAGAGATGATGTGTGCAAAGGGCCAGCTAGGCAGGGGGGCCTTGAGACTCTCCCCACAACGCCCATCGAACCCAGGACAGTTGTGGGTGTCCCAGGTGGGGGCGGGATGCCCAGTGAAAAATACAAAAAGAAAAACAGACATGCAACACAAGGCCACATAGACAAAAAACAAAGGGGGTCATTACAATCCTGGCGGACGGTGTTAAAGCGGCGGTAAGACCGGCAACAGGCTGGCGGTCTTTTTTTCAGTATCATGACCATGGCGGTTACCTCCATGCTCATCCGCCGCTTCACCGTTCCACCTGCTGGGCTGGAGACCTGGGTCTCCAGCCCGGTGGCCGTCACAATACCGCCGCCGGTATTTCGACCCGCCTTACCGCCGTGGATTTCCAGTGGTAGGAACCGCCATGGAATCCATGGCGGTAAGCCCTATCAGTGCCAGGGAATTCCTTCCCTGGCACTGATAAGGGTCTCCCCCACCCCGACTCCCTCCCCTACACCCCCCACCACCCCTGCCATCCCCCAAAGGTGGCAGGGCCCCCCTCCCCACCCCGACCCCCAACATGACAACACTCATACACACAGGACATGCACGCAGGCACCACCAACACACATACATGCACACACACCAACATACATGTCTACATCCACACAGTCAGACACGCACACCCAAATACAGAAATACACGCACACATCCATACAGACATACATACAGACATACACGCACTCATTCTCAACACACCCGCAAGCATACACGCACTCACCCCCCCTACATACACAGACGCACACCCCTATGCACCCACACAACACCCCCTGACCCCCTCCCCTAATGGACGATCGACTTACCTTGTCCGTCGATCCTCCGGGAGGGGACGGGAGCCATGGGAGCTGCTCCGCCGACACCACACCGCCAACAGAACACCACAGCGCCGAATCACAGGACGTGATTCGGTGGGCGGTGTTCTGTTGGCGTGGCGGTGGAGGTGGAGCAACCTCCACTTCCCCGCCGCCCGCCAGAATGGCTGTTGGCGGCTCTCCGTCGTAAAAAGGACGGAGAGCAGCCAAGAGTCATAATACGCCGAGCGGCGAACCGCCACTACTGGCGGTCTTCCGCACGGCGGTCCCTCGGCGGTCTTGTTGAAAGACCGCAAAGGTTGTAATGACCCCCAAAGCTGCTCGTATAATATTTATGGATTTGGGTCTGGGCCACCCAATAAAGCCCGCCGAAGGGATATTGTGCATATCTTTGTTTTCTTGTGGTACCCCCGGAAACACACAGGCATAACAAATGTGTGCCTGGGGGCTGCAAGGAACACAGCAACCCCCAGGAGATGTTTACAAAAACTTGCCATAAGTCACCCAAGGAGCTAAAGGCATGAACCTGGGAGAGGTTTAATTTGGATCTAAAGTGCTATGAGTCAGAGCTGTATGCTTGAGCTTGAAAGTGCAGGGACCCCTTGAAGTTGGCCCTGCAATTGCATTTTGTGCTCTGCAGAATGTGAATAATGACTCAGACTCAAATGTGGTTGTCAATGAGAATGCTTTATTGAAAATATGGTCATTGAAGAGATTACGTTTACCATTATAATGAATGCTTATTATTAAAAGTACAGTTTCTATTGATTTAAATGATGGTGTCCTGTGATGGTGACGTCTGGCTGATTCTTTTAATGCGGTGACATGATGAGAGCTCTGGTTGCACAACAGTTCTTTGAGATCTCTGTAGACCACCCCCTTCCTTGATCATAGAGAACCTGGTACTGGAGCAACAAGTGGGTCAGTGGCTCCCACGTTTATACAGTCAAAGCAGATAGAGTATGTGGTTCCACTGTCTGCACTTCAAGAAACCATTTGGTGTGGTTCTAACCCTGACACAGCCTTAGCATAGAGTGATGCTCTTCACAGGAAAGTAGTCCCCAGCATGGAACACTCATAATAGAGGTATAAAGACGAATGAGCTTTCTGTGCCCGGATGTTATCAGTCTCAGTGAAAAGTGATCCAGGGAAAGGAAAAAGGCTGGCCTCACATAAGGGGCCCTTTTCACCTAGAACAACAGAGTCTGCAGTCCCATTCTTCATCTCCACCATCTACCAAATGACAGTGCTACAAGAAGACTAATCAGCAGGTCCTCCCAGTGAAGAAGAATAAAAAACAAAAAAACCTGTGTCCTCGCTTGCTACTCCAGCATCTAGGTATCCTCCCCTCAGCTTCAGGGATGTCAGCAATATATGTTCAATGTCTTGGAAAGCAAACTCACTTTCATCGTGTGCACAAGGCAAGGCCAGGGGCATTCATAGTGGATCCCAGGATCCCACACACCTATATTACTGGGGTTTACTCAGAAATTAAATACATGTCCTGAATAGGCCACACTTACAAACATGCACAACATACACTTGGTATGTTAATGCTTAAATCTGTACTTTACACAAATGCACCAGTAGGCCTCTACTCCAGTGACACAGATAAAGAGGTTAGGTCACAACCACTGAATAGCAAAACTGCCACCCCAGCTCTATAGTCTAGACAAATGACACTAGTCCACTGCCAGTGAAATTATGAGATGCTTAGAGGGAGCACCCATCCAGGTCACAGGACAGGTCCAGGACATTTTTCATGTCAAGGGGTAGGTGTAGTCCTCTGCACACTCTAAATGAGAGTGAAACCACTGCTAAATAAAAAACCAGATTGCAAATAATATCACTTGGGGACATAGGGAATGGGACACATCTGTACACCCTGCAAGGGACATTCCCGTCCCAATCATCCCCTAAGACTTTCCTAGAAAAACAAAGAGAATGCTAGCCTGGAAGAGTTCTTCCTTAAAAACAAATTAACATCAACCCTGAGCACCATTTCGGAAAACTCATCATCAACACCAACTTTCAACTCGACAATAGCTCAATTTGTAATCATTTTTGTACAACTATACCAACTCAAACACCTGGCGGTAATAGTAATACCATGGAGCCTACAGAGTGATCATACTCTGCTAAGTTTGAATTTTCTGCTTGACATAAAACACATAGCTTGTGTACCATATCCCAATGCAGAATTGGAACTTGTGAATGAAAACGAGGATATGTTATGGAATGGTTCACATAGAGCATGTCATTCTTCATGTCTCAATATCTTCAAATCGATCAAGCAACAGTGGAGGCGTTTGTGCGGAGTAAAACACCTCTTCAGATCTGGCACATTTTATTAGAACCTAGGAGGAACCTATAGGAAAAGTTGTGCCATGGCTATCACGTCAAATTTCCGCCAACAATCTTAATAAGGAAAAACAGAAAATCAACACTGATTGATGATGATGACAAGGCTAAAAAAAAAAAACGACATCGGAGCTCCATCATACCTTAAGGCAAAATTATATTACAACCATCAAAAACATTACAACAGGGTACAAAAAGCTAATTCAAACTAATAAAAAATCAATGTGACAAGCAGCAATGGTATCTCTTTATTGAGGAAGCAGTTGTAAGCAATGCTGGGTCACTCTGGTTACTGGTTGCAAATGGACAGGGATTGAGGAAAATAATATGAGCTCAACTATAGCAGCTTAAAAATGGGCAGCATATTGTCAAACATATCTCTACAATGATAGCCATGGCCATAGTACAGACACTGAACATCAAAGACCTGAGGACCCACATTCAATCATCCTGGCAGGCCAGTTTACACCTAATAAAGTACAGTATGCCTTCCAGAGATGTGGCAAACAACCTTGGTCATACCTCTAAAAAAAAAAGGCGAGATCTCAGAACCAAGCTCATACAGAACAATAAGTTTAATTGATGTAGATGAAAAATTAAGCACAAACATTCGGGATTACATAACTTAATTGACAGAAGAAAAAGCTTTTTAAACCTAATGGAACGACTAAAGGAATTATACCAGTTGCAATGAGCCACAATAATACAGAACCTAAAAGCCTAGAAACAGGTTTCAAGATTGATATCAACTGATCAGCATTACATCGAATAAAGAGCAGTGTGTGGAATAAAATGCTTGACTTCCTCCAATCAATGCTGCATTAGAAAAAGATCAAGGCAACGCATCAACCGAAGAGACGCAAATGCACACCTCTTCTATGCCATTAAAAGGCAGAATAGTATATGAAGCCACTATTATGGTACACAGTAGCACTCTCCCCATCAGAAAAGCATCTGATGACGTGACACATTATTATGTAATTGGCATGTGCATGTACAGATACTGTTCAGCATCCAGAATTCCCTTCATGTTCCTATGAAGAATTTGACATGCTGCGCAATATGGCTGCCAAGAAAAAACTTTTGTGAGGAACATTAAACCACCAATGCTGTAAAGTTTGTTTGAGGTATCAGAGAAGTCAGCTTTCAAACAAGCCATTTCCTGGCCAAGCCTTGCCATCTCCTCAGAGAAAATCTGAAAGCCCAAAATCTTTTTTAAAGCCTTAAAACAACATGGTTCATCCTCTTCATGTACGCATCCTTTATCCAAGCACATCACTTGGGTGAATCAAACTAAGATTGGTGAACTATACAAACTGTGACCTGTAGCAGTGCTCAAACACAAGACACACTAATACTTGTATGATCTATCCAATTTCAGATCCTCTTTTTTGTGCAGAAGTCTATACATTCAGAAAAAACTCTTTATATGCGTCCTTTCTTGTGCACATCATCTTTGAGTGAACAAACCAAAATAGAGCTTACTAACCTAACCTGCAGTACATATGGAAGGACACACGATGATTATGCGCATCCTATAAACATTATTTAGATAATATGCACCCTTTACTTTGTTGAACACCATCAAGACATCTTAGAGAGTAAATGATTTGCATATTTGCTCAGTTACTAGATTTTTGTTTCATGAAATACCAAGTGTCGAAAATGTAACTATATAAAATAAATAGTGGACCCTAATTTTGGAGAATACTGTAATAAAAAAAGCAACATTGGAACATTGGAATGTTAAGCACTCTAATGGACACAATGGAGTGCTCCTGGCTTCTAATGGCTGGTATGAGCCCCGGGGACACAACATTCCATTGTTTGCAGCTCACAGCAACAGCTGTGAACAAAGGTCTCACGGATCCCCAGGGATATCAATCCCACTGGGCTCCGTGACGGCTTTGTTTTACAAATTAGAACATTCTGCCCTGATGGGGCGGAATGTTCGAATAGCTTTATAGCTTGCTGTATCTGGGCTATACCTGCAATTAAAGGCGCGCTCTATTGTTAAAGGCCCGAGCCAAGCTGGAGGTGGCCTTTAATGGCCGGTATAGCCCGCTTTGGAGGGCTGTAAAGCTATATAAAATCCTGCTTTATCATGGAAAATTACCATTTAAGAATTCATGTGTGATGCTTGTTGAAATATTACACTTACGTAGGTGTGTCAAATGTATTCACGTCTGAGCTGAATCGCGGTGTAAAGGATTGCTGTGTGAATCGGGCATGCTTGAATAGGCTAATTGGGAGATGGATTGTGCGCTGCTGGGTGTTCTAAGTGTGTGAGTATTCCATCAGGTGGATTAAGAGAAGGGCTAATCTGTATTAAACTCTAGCTCCTTTTAGGTTTTTTTTGTATATGTGGAACTTCGTACCTGTACTTGTAGACAGTTTAATAAACTTACTGATACAACCTTGTTGTACATGTGGATCATGAATCCTACAGTCCTCCTTGTTAAGTGCTGACCTTTGTGTGCTTTGTGTGAGAAGAGCCTCTTCAAACACTTAAAAGCAGAGTGCGCTTGACAGGTAAGCCTCCTCCATGCATTCCTGCTCACTGATCTATGGGAACAAAGGTATTCATCATGATGGTGTTTTAATAATACAGTTTTGTGGAAAAAGAAAATTACATGTTAACTGTATTTTTCATGGACAGGGTGCTTTAAAAAGGGACTGTTAAATGGGAACTCATCAAGCAGGTTTTCATCAGACATACAGTCCCTTTAGCAGTGTTCATTTACCCCTTGTATGCAAAAATGCAATGAACTCACCTTCCTACTTACCCAAGTACTTGTAAAGTCATTATAAGTCTGAGATGAGTCCATCTACTCAGATTAAAGGCGTTTTGCTTTCCAACCTACTCAAAGCAGTTTTTAAACATCTTACCGTAGTCATTTGGGAGGTGGAAATAAAAGGGAGCATTTGCTATGCACGTTTCTGTTTTTTTCAGTGTCACGATGGTCATTTTGCAGACCCTTTATCAATGAATAAAACTTTCCCCTTTATAAGGCAAAGAATGAACGTGTATGGCAAAGGCTGCTGGTTGACCTGGATAATTCCATTCCCGTGGTTTGAGAGGTGTGCTCCGGAGCAATGGACCCATCTGCAAGCTTCTTGAGATCCTCTGCTGGACCCAGCTACACATAGAGCAGGAGAGCTGTTTGTGTCCCCAGCATGAGACATCTGCCTGTTGAGATCTTCAGGACTGTGTGGTGAGTGTGCTAGAGCTCCAGGGGCTAGTGTGAGGGGAGGCCCTCGCTGGCAGCTGAAACACACAGATATCAATGAGCTCATCAGAAGAAAGGAGGGGTGTAAATGATTAGTTTCACTCAAAAATGGAGGCTGACAATGGTGTATGGCAGCTGTGAGAAAATCCTCCCTTCATGGTTGATTCTGTCACTAGGGAAGCTGGAGGAAATCCAAATATAAATAAGTCTAAAATGATTTTAAAATAAATGGTGCTCAGTTCTGTTCAATAATGACACAGCGGGATTAGCCACTGTTTGAGGAAAGATTCATCCTTTTTGTAACAACTTTAGAAATTTTGCCAAATCTAGATCAGAAAGCAGGAACACCAAAATATAATCCTACTTGAATCTTGTTTGAATGTGTATTCTCTTTTAAGTTTCCCAATGTGTTCTCAATACAAATGTCTGGTGTATAATAACATTTTATTCTGTTGCAAAACTATTGTTGCCCATGCTCTTGTCAGGGGCAACTGAAATGCATGTTTATAAAGCAGCAGAACACAATGTTCCTTCACGTGCCTCAGTTGCATCTGATCATAATATCATTATCACATCCTCCTACCTACCCAGTAAATAACCATGCAACAAATCTGTAGTTTTCAGTATTTTTTTAGCCTCTTCTCTTTAAACTAGGACCTACACTCCGCTTCCAAGGTGAAGGCATGTACTAAGTCTAAACTATATCAGGACAAGGATCTTGTTATGCATCTGAGGCTGCTTTAAGTATTACTGACAACTCCCCACGCTCCTTGAGATGGGCTCTTCGATTTTATTACACTTACTACATCTAAAGGCAACACAAACAAATATTTAGGGGAGAGCTGGTCTTTTTGCAATTTTGTAAATGACAGATCTTGAGTGAAACTATTGTCAAAATGGAGTGGTGCAATAAACAGCAACAAGCACACTCAGGAGGGGTGAATGGAAGGAATCACTCATTTTAAAAACATTTCCAGGAACTGATCTGTCCCATTGTCTCAGATTTCTTTGTCCCAGCTATCTTTGCTCACTGTGTGCCTACGGCCATGAAGTGGCCATGCAAACGAGAGACTGCAAAGAAATTGACTTGTTTTCAGATCCAATTAAAAGTTTCTGTTAATCTAATAATGCCTCCAAAATTGATTTATGCTCACAAATATGCATATAGCACCTTGAAGTGAAAAGCTCAATTTCAAGCATTCTTAAAATACAGAGGTGTATTTTATGTTATATATTTGATTTTGCTCGACTGCAGAATGTGGTGGCAAATCAGCAGTTTAGAAATAATTGTAATTTCCTTTAGCTTGTGATCCCAGTGTTTCGGCCATACTGTAATCTAGTATATGGGGCGATAATGGAATCTGGTAAAGTGGCCACCATCTGCTGTATCCTTCCGGTACTGCAGATTCTGCATCTTTCGGGTTGTTCAGTTTTTCTCTACACATTTCGTAAATCATGTAGTAGAATGTTAACTAAATTATTATATGTATTTATAAAGCACACGTATCACCCAAAAAGTATAATAGCACTGGGAGCCCTAAATACCAGGGGGAAAGTCCGGCTGCACCGACTGTCCAAGAAAGGGCACAGGAAATTACTGAGGAAATAGCCAGGTTTTCAAGGCTTCCCTGAAGCGTAAATGGTTCGTTGAGAGTCTGAGGGCGGCAGGAAACTGATTCTATAGTTGGGCTGCTTTCACTGAAAATGCCGTCCTTACTGTCTGTTTTTCTTGAAATTCGTTATGCAACTAAGGTTGGATTAGGAGGATCTAAGATATCTCCTAGGTGAGTATTTTTTAAACCGGTTTTGCAATGGAATAGGTCCAGTACCTTGAAGAGTTTTAAAAACAATACATAAGGACTTAAAGAATATCCTCTGTTTGACTGGTAGCCAATGCAGTTCTTTCAAGGCATCCGGGCCGGTTTAAAGCCAGTTTGGCCGCCACGGCTTGAACACCATATAATCCGCTTATTAGGAAGTCTGGGGCACCTAAGAGGAGATAATTGCAATAGTGAAACCTACTCAAGATCACTCTGTGCACAATCAGTGTTTTAGCATGAGAAGGCAGCATGTGTAGATGTTTTTGCAGGCCTCAGTTTGTTGTCAACAATCACTCCCAGATAGCGAACAAGGTTAGATGAGACGCTCATCCTTTACTGGTAATGGGCAGAACTTTGTATGGTATGTTATGAGTAACCCAGGATTTCTGGGTTTCATTTTGTCTTTTTATGACCACATATAACTGTTTATGCCTCTACTTTAACCAGTATGAGGTTTCTGCACTAACTCGTACTTTTAACTATATGTTAAGTTCCACCCAATTGTCTAGTTTCCTTCTGCTTGCTCTGTTGCTTAAATGGTTATTCAGCTTTTCTGCGTGTATTCCGGATTCATGTACTCGGTGTCTTCTGTAACAGTTTTGAAATGTAACTTGGATGGCCACATGCAATGATGAAATCAGCAATTAGTTTTATCTCCCCGTGCTGTACAGTATTCTGAACATTTAAGTCACTGCTGTTGCAAGTACCTCTGTAGATGAAGGATAGTTTCATGTAGCCTTGCACTGTTCCTCAATGCCCAAGCCTCCATCTACTCTGCATCAGGTATATTTTTTCAACTGAATTCTTGTTAAAATGCAAAATATTTAGAGGATTTTCTGATTTCCCTAGTAGGGACTGTCTAATGCCATAACAGAGGACTTTTTTACTTGAAGGTCTTGGCACATTCAGAACATGCATGCGGTTGCACACTAGTATGAGTTCTCTTGTGTATTATTAGTGACATCTTTATAAAAAAATATTTTGCGACCTTCAGAATATTTACATGATTTCAGTCTATGGTGACTGTCATATGATCACCCTATGTAGTGAAAGGTATTTCACATGAAGGGCCAGATTACAAGTTGCTTGTAATGCAAACCCCTGTTTACGCATTAGTCCGAATTACAAGTTTGAAAGTATTTAATGCATCCGATATTTAGCGGATGCATTGAATAACTCAACCTTTGTTAAATTTCAGTAGGTCAAACCTACCGAAACTTAACATGGGGAAATGTACTGTATTTACGATATAATGCAGATTTTGGTGGTTAAACACCAAAATCCGCCCGCATGGTATTCCCCATAAACTTGTAAAGGTGTTATTTATTACACTTGCTAAATAACGTACCCTGTGGTATAATTATTTGTAAGGGGAGATAAATAACGCAGCAACTCGTAATCAGGCCCTTAGTACACTCCTATGATTTCTTTCCTTTATCTCTTCTCAGATGGAGTGACACATGATCCTTTTCCTTGAAAGTGTTGTCACATTAAGCAAACGTACAGGATTTCTCTGTTGAAAATTCTCTCATTTGTTACTGGATCCTCACATGTACTCAAGGTGTGTGGCTTCTCAGGTGATGCAACAGATTACCTTTTTGTCTGAAAGCTTTAGAACATTCAGAACATTTATATGGTTTCTCACAACTGTGAACTCTCTGATGTACTATCAGATGTGCCTTTGTACTGAAAGCCTTCTCACATTCAGAACATTTATATGGTTTCTCACCGGTGTGAGTTCTCTGGTGACTGGATAGTCCACTTATTCGCTTAAAAGCTTTTTGACATTCCGAACATTTATAGGGTGTCTCACCGGTGTGATTCCTTTGATGTATTATTAGTTGGCCCTTTCCAGTGAAACACTTGTCACACTCAGAACATTTGAACGGTTTCTCGCCAGTGTGTGTCCGCTGATGTCTCATCAGATTTGTTTTTTGCCGGAAAGCCTTATTACATTCAGAACATTTATATGGTTTCTCGCCAGTGTGTGATCTCTGATGTGTTATCAGATTTGCTTTTGGATGGAAGGCCTTATTACATTCAGAACATCTATATGGTTTTTCCCCAGTGTGTATTCTCTCATGTGATGATAACTCACTCTTTTGCTTGAAAGTCTTGTCACATTCAGAACATTTATATGGTTTCTTACCAGTGTGATTTCTTTGATGTATTATTAGTTGGCCCTTTCCAGTGAAACACTTGTCACACTTAGAACATTTGTACGGTTTGTCGCCAGTGTGTGTCCACTGATGCGTCATCAGATTTGTTTTTTGACAGAAAGCCTTATTACATTCAGAACATCTATATGGTTTTTCCCCAGTGTGAATTCTCTCATGTGATGATAACTCACTCTTTCGCTTGAAAGTCTTGTCACATTCAGAACATTTATATTGTCTGTCACCGGTGTGAGTTCTCTGGTGACTGGATAGATCCTCTCTTCTGTTAAAAGCTTTTTGACATTCAGAACATTTGTATGGTTTCTTGCCGGTGTGATTTCTCTAATGTATTATTAGCTGGCTCTTTGTGATGAAACACTTTTCACACTCAGAACATTCATGTGGTTTCTCCCCAGTGTGAATTCTCTCATGTGATGATAAATCACCCTTTTGCTTGAAAGTCTTGTCACACTCAGAACATTTATAAGGTTTCTCGCCAGTGTGTCCCCACTGATGTCTCATCAGATGTGCTTTTTGACGGAAAGCCTTATTACATTCAGAACATGTATATGGTTTTTCCCCAGTGTGAATTCTCTCATGTGATGATAAATTACACTTTTCCTTGAAAGTCTTGTCACATTCAGAACATTTGTATGGTTTCTCGCCGGTGTGCTTTCTTTGATGTATTATTAGTTGGCCCTTTCTGATGAAACACTTATCACACTGAAAACATTTATATGGTTTCTCGCCAGTGTGTGATCTCTGATGTCTTCTCAGAAGTGCCTTTCGACAGAAAGCCTTATTACATTCAGAACATGTATATGGTTTTTCCACAGTGTGAATGCTCTCATGTGATGATAACTCACTCTTTCGATTGAAAGTCTTGTCACATTCAGAACATTTATATGGTCTGTCACCGGTGTGAGTTCTCTGGTGTATGGATAAATTACCTCTTATGTTAAAAGCTTTTTGACATTCAGAACATTTGTATGGTTTTTCCCCAGTGTGTATTCTCTCATGTAATGATAAAACATCCTTTCGAATGAAAGTCTTGTCACATTCAGAACATTTATATGGTTTCTCACCGGTGTGAGTTCTCTGGTGTATGGATAAATCACCTCTTCTTTTAAAAGCTTTTTGACATTCAGAACATTTATATGGTGTCTCGCCGGTGTGATTTCTTTGATGTATTATCAGCTGGCTCTTTTCAATAAAACACTTGTCGCATTCAGAACATTTGTACGTTTTCTCGCCTGTGTGTGATCTCTGATGTGTTATCAGATGTGCTTTTCGACGGAAAGCCTTATTACATTCAGAACATGTATATGGTTTTTCCCCAGTGTGAATTCTCTCATGTGATGATAAATTACACTTTTCCTTGAAAGTCTTGTCACATTCAGAACATTTGTATGGTTTCTCGCCGGTGTGCTTTCTTTGATGTATTATTAGTTGGCCCTTTCTGATGAAACACTTATCACACTGAAAACATTTATATGGTTTCTCGCCAGTGTGTGATCTCTGATGTCTTCTCAGAAGTGCCTTTCGACAGAAAGCCTTATTACATTCAGAACATGTATATGGTTTTTCCACAGTGTGAATGCTCTCATGTGATGATAAATCACTCTTTCGATTGAAAGTCTTGTCACATTCAGAACATTTATATGGTCTGTCACCGGTGTGAGTTCTCTGGTGTATGGATAAATTACCTCTTAAGTTAAAAGCTTTTTGACATTCAGAACATTTGTATGGTTTTTCCCCAGTGTGTATTCTCTCATGTAATGATAAAACACCCTTTCGAATGAAAGTCTTGTCACATTCAGAACATTTATATGGTTTCTCACCGGTGTGAGTTCTCTGGTGTATGGATAAATCACCTCTTCTTTTAAAAGCTTTTTGACATTCAGAACATTTATATGGTGTCTCGCCGGTGTGATTTCTTTGATGTATTATCAGCTGGCTCTTTTCAATAAAACACTTGTCGCATTCAGAACATTTGTACGGTTTCTCGCCTGTGTGTGATCTCTGATGTGTTATCAGATGTGTTTTTCGACGGAAAGTCTTATTACATTCAGAACATGTATATGGTTTTTCCCCAGTGTGAATTCTCTCATGTGATGATAAATTACACTTTTCCTTGAAAGTCTTGTCACATTCAGAACATTTGTATGGTTTCTCGCAGGTGTGCTTTCTTTGATGTATTATTAGTTGGCCCTTTCCAATGAAACACTTGTCACACTCAGAACATTTGTAGGGTTTCTCGCCAGTGTGTGTTCTCTGATGTCTCATCAGATTTGCTTTATCACAGAAAGGCTTATTACATTCAGAACAACTATATGGTTTTTCCCTAGTGTGAATTTTCTCATGTGATGATAAATGTCTCTTTTCCTTGAAAGTCTTGTCACACTCAGAACATTTGTAGGGTTTCTCTCTTGTGTGATTTCTGTGATGTAGTACTAGGTCACCCTTTTGATTGAAAGTCTTGTCACATTCAGAACATTCACATGGTTTCTTACCAGTAGGAGTTTGTTGATGTATAATCAGCGGTCCCTTTGTAATGAACGTCTGGTCATACCCAGTGCATGTATATGGTCTTGGTTCAGCATAGCCAGACTTTTGTCCAATGAGCAAACCATTTGTGATAAAACCTTTACATTTGAGGCATTGAAATGTTTCTTCTTCCGTATGGTTTTGTTTGCCTACCATCAAATGGCTTTTTCTAATAAAAGGCTTGGTAAACATTGTAGATTTGTTGTGTCTTAATATGTATAGATGTCCTTGATTTTTTTCCATATGTGTATTTATATAGAAATCTGTCACATTTAGGGCATTTGTGCACATCCTCCATTATGCATACACTATGTTTAAATAATTACATTCTTGTAAAAAAATTGCAGAGATACTGAGTAAACGCATGTAGCTTCTCCTGTGTCTGTCCAGCTTAGTAATTTCATGTTAGCTAAATTTTACTTACACATATAAATGAAAAATAACTTCTCTACATTGTAAATTCTGAGCACTAGTATTATAACTGCAAAGTTGTGCACTTAACTGAAGTGCACAAGTGTCTTTGCCTTCACAAATTAGGTATATCCTTTCTACTGATAGTCCCAATGTGTATAGGTGCTCAGCTAAGTTAATAGCTTGGAGGTATCACTTCTCTATTCTAGCTGTCTCCTATTTCCTTTGTCATCAGTATAAAGTCAATATTACAGCATCAGTTGGCATTTTTAAAGCACATTTAGTGCTCAGTTATGATCTCTTTTCTTTATGGCACATGTGATTTATTATAAGAAAGCCATTTCTCATATCCTGTACTCTTCTCATATTCAGAGTTTATTTACATGGCAACGCTCTGTGCTAGCCTCTACTGAGGGGATATTCTGATGTATTGTTAGAGTTGGCTTTTATGCAGAAGACAGCAATAAGTAGATTGTTCTGTGGCTAGTGTCCAATGTATACATTTTCTGTTGTTATCCTGGTTACTTTAGCCTGGGAAGATTTATTGCATTCTAAACATTTGTGTGGCCTTTCTCCTTTGTAGGTCACTTCATTAGAGTTCCTTGGACTGTTAATATGTTGTCATATTCATGGGATATTCCTTACTCCTTTGTTGTGATGTAATATGTCACATTCATCAGACACACATCATTCCATTGGTGTCTGCTATCAATTCTGCACAGAAAAAAAGTGGTTTGTGCAAACAGCGCACATCAGTAACAATTGTAGAGCTTCTTTAGTGGAGTAAAGTTTCCGACAACTGTTTCGTACTTTACAGAGGGTTAATGTCTCAAAAATTGAATTGCAATTCTTGGTGTGAGCGATATTCCTTTGACCATTGCTTGTATTCTGAATTTCATTCACTTACGGGACAAAAAAAAAAAAAAAAAGCATTAGCATTTTATAAGCCAAAAAATACAAATATCAGCATTAAAAAAACCAATCAATTTGTTTGTTTTGCTATATGGAAATGAAGTAACAACAGCCAGGAACGCAACTGTAAGTGATAATCACAGCGCGTTAACTTAGAAATAATATAAACATAATCTAGTGACCACAGTATTTTATTCATATATGAACAAAAACATTTGCAACCTTGTAATGAGGTCCAGAGCACACTGTTGATCAGCCACTACCAATGTTCACAACAAAAATTATAATGGACACTGAGATATCTGTAATCCAATTACCAAACACACATGAAGAAACATAGGTAAAATTGGTTAACATGACTCTGCTGACAACATGGATAAATACAAAAACCTGGATGTGCAATACAATGATTACAGCATGAACTGACACTGACATAAAGACATCTATCATTAAATGGTGATATCCACAGCATGTATTGGGATAAGTAAGAATGCTTCTATGACATTTATTTATTTATTCAGTTATTTGAGGAGCACAGCAATACCAATTATAGTTTTCTGGTACTAAGGGAGAGGAAGCTGCATCCAGGGGTTAATGTTTTATTGAACAAATTGCCAAGGTTTTAGAAGCTTTGTACAAACAAGATTATCAGGCATTAATCAGAAATATAAAGGAAGAGAATTCCACAGTTTGGCAACAGTGACTGAAAGGCACACTGACTTTTCGGGGATTTGCAATGGGAAGACTGAAGAGGAACAAAGAATTCAGGTCAGAGAGTACAAACAAACCAACTCCTTGATGAATGTTTCGGTGTATATTTTTGCAACAGATCGAAGGTCCCATAGGCACAGTTTAAAACTCAAACAGTGATACTTGTGACCTACTTACAGCGTGGATATGCCAAAAACAAAGATACCGGGGCTGTGGTCAACCAGCTTGGCCGAGCGGATGTAACCTGCTCGAGCTCTGCTGCATTCTCTCAACAAAAGCAAAGTAAGTCTCTCGCCGCAAATATGCCCGCTAATGCTTATTGCTGATGTCGGAGCAGTGGGAAACTCTGAAGGATGCTAAAACAATAATGATCGTAACAGCTCCGGGCCAGCACTTTTAAAAACGCTGGTGACCTACACTGCTGCAGAGAAATGGCTGCGACGTGAGTGAACCCGCGGCTGTGACAGTGAACACGAACGTGGCTGACGACCTGCGCTGCGCACTGGCCGACATTAAACCCATTCCCATTCACCAAGGCAAGTGGCAAACGTCTTTTTTAGGAAAAGCTTTATCAAGGACATTTTTATACCAAACTGCAGCACTCTGTCTTTATTGCCTTCTTTAAAATGGCACCCATGCAGGATGGCACGCTCATGGTGGCACAGACTGGTCCACATTGTAATAATACCCCAGCACCGATGCCGAAATTACCCCTCTCTGCCACGGCACAGTGAAACACCACCTAGAAACCTACATTGAAGCAGCATTGGAAACAACATGAACACTACTTAGGTCACTCTAGCGCTTGCAGTTCTGTCCCTATGTACCTCTGAGAGCCTAATGAGACTGGTGGCAATCGGTTACGTGCACTCTGTTTTTCTACTCACCACCACTAAACTCCGTGAAGGAGATGATGAAATCTATTTAGTAGGCTTTAGCAAATTGTAGTAAAGCAGTAGGTGCCAGCTCCCTCCTCGTAAAAGAGCTCCTCCATTTAATCCGATCACAAAAGCTTGACGAAATTGACTGTGAAACAGGCTCGAAGCCTCTAGCTCCTTAGAGCCTCACAAAGGCAGTGAACCAGCAGCCATATGGACAGAATAATTCACTAGCACTACTCTCTGCCTAATGAGTGATAAGGAAATAATGCAGGGACCGTGACCCACCACGTGACCCCTCATGCTCTACTGGGGGCTGCCATTGAGAGTTCCTGCTCACTACCCATATTCTCAAATCCTTAACTGCACGCTACATGCCTCAGAAAAAGCCACAAACTAACAGTGTTGTTATTTTTAATCAACCGAAGCAAGAGACTCACACTATACTGCAGCCAAAGTGAGCGAAATGGCATTAACTAAGGAAGATCTTCTTTCCTCCCTTCAAGAATTTAAAAGAGAATTCAGAGAAGAACTCAAAGCAGACCTCATCACCTCTGGAAATCTTTTGATCCGATCTCAACTCTAAACTCACTAGCCTACAACAAGATGTAAACTCTATTGGAACCCGTGCACTTGACTACCAAGGTAAATGCAAGACTCTTGAACAACAAGTGGATCGCCTAGAGGGCTGCTCAGACCAACTTAAGGAACACCGTCAAGCTGCAATACTGAAATGTGAAGACATAGAAAAATCGCTCACAGCAAGATAACATTCGCCTACGAAATCTGGAGGAGGGAGAGGAAAGTCCAGACCTAGAGGTATTCATAGTAGGCCTATTCTCAGAAACTCTGGAAAAGAGCAGCACTAAGATTAAACTTGATCGTGTCCACTGAGTTGGCCCACTGATATAGGGTGAAGGGCAACGACCCAGCAATGTCCCGGCAAAGCTACACTCTTTCAAAGTGAAGGACACAATTTTGCAACCTACGAGAACAATAGAAGAAATATCCATCTAAGGTATGACATGTTCCATGTTCCAGGATATTGCTCCAGCTACTTTAGCCCGACAGCTGCAGTTCCCACCTATCACTGACAAACTATGCCAGGGCCACATCACGTACACATGGACTTATTATTATGGCCCAGCCTTTGAGTACCAAAACAAAACACATCATTCATTAACATAGCAGACGCCACAGCATTGCTTGGGGTGACAATCTCTGAACTGGACACACTCTGAGGACAATTCGGAAGGACCATCCATGAGCCCCAAGACTGGGGCAGAACGCAGACAATCGCTTTTAAAACAACATCCCAGACGACAAGGGATACGCTGGGCCCCAGGTTAATACGGTCACCCATGTTTCTTTTTACTTTATCAGGAGAAAGATTTTCAGAAGAAAAGAACATTTGAATACCAATTTGAACTAAACTGAAGCCTGTCTCATACCTGTACGGTAGGCCCCTATCTGGGAGTATAATCCTGGTCTGTGTACAACCTGCCACTCTTTCACTGAAAGACTACATAATGAATATTGAAACCCCAGAGACCTACCTGTCTGACTTGATCTTCTTTAAATTCTCATTACCTTAATATTGGGTTTACATAGCAAGAATGCTTATATGGTTTACGACCTACGCGCTCGCACTTAAGCGACTTATCCCAGTACTACATGAATGTTAGGGAACCAGGGTTCCCAAATGTTATTGTTTTGTTGTTTACAACTTTTTACTCCATGAGTGGAACTGTATTGCTGTGTTTTGGTGGGGAGGGGGATCCCTCCTCTTTCATTCACCTCTTAAATTTCAAACGACAGGCAGCAAATACAATAAGAAGGGAATAATAATAATGGTGAATAGGGAATGAATTGGCAGGACATGCATAATAGCCTCAGTTTGTACCCCCTATTCAGCACAAGCTACCTTTCCTCACTCATTCCTCACTCTTTTGGGGGTTTGCAGAGGGGGAAATCATACTAATGGGAGACACTATTCTTATCTGGGATCCAGCACTAGATAACACCCATCCACATGCTCTATAGCTGGAAGCTTCACTAAAGCCCCAAAGCAGGACCTCCAATCAATAGGTTTGCTAGATGCTTGATAGATGCTTGGAGGACAACACACTTTTCCACGCAAGACTATACTTTTTTCCCTCAGACGCCCACTTACATATTCAAGACTCGGTTATACATTTATAAGTCAATCATTGCAGCACTCTATTCTGGTGACCAATTTCCCCACAATTGCACTATCAGACCAGACCCTTGTAGAGCTCACACTAGACTGGACAACCCTCACACCTTAGATCCAATGGTGGTGGTAGGGAGCTGGGTTCTATTTGCAGTACCCCGCTGTTAGAAATGGGGTTTCTGGTTGGCTAGGGTATACACCTAAGCCAGGCAGAACCCACCACTCTAGTCATGGTGAGATAACCATGTGTGCCAGGTCCCTTAGCACTGCATATGCCAGGTGTAAGTCACCCCTAAGGCAGGGTGCATCCAGGCATATGTGAGAGCCTATAAGCATGAACAGATATGCCCCTGCTATGTCTCAGTTGATTCAGAGACATAGTAAGTGTACAGGGAAGCCATTATTAATGCATGTGATGGACACTGGTCATTATGGGTTCCCCAGCTACATGATGGCTCCTCTGAATCCTGGGATGTTTGGTATCAAACATCTCAGAATAATAAACCCACACTGATGCCAGTGTTGGATTTATTAATAAAACCCTGAAAACCTACCAACTCCTAGCTTGGACACTAACAGGTGAAAACCAGTGCAGCCACCTTAGACAGAGTTCTGTCCCCCTGAGATGAGAGTCAACGCTCTTGAGGGCTAAGAACAAAGACATGCTTTGGGCGGAGGTGCTAGCACCTCGTCCAGGCAGGAAGGACATTCCAAGGTCGGGAGCTTCAAAGGCCTTGCTGCCTTTGTAATGCGACACATGCCTCTCCAAATGGTAGAGGAGGCTAACCCCCAGTTCCTGACCCCACTTTTTGGTGGCAGGACTGGCAGGAAAATGAGGCAGATTGAGAGATGTGCCCACTTCATGCCAGTCCCACCCCTACGGTGGATGAGCTGAAGTGGACACTACCTAAATTTCTCCATCTTGTGTGGAAGGAATTTAGGCCACTAGGGTTATGCCCACTTCCCAACGGAAGTGGTCATAATGAGGGTGTAGTCACCCTAAAGGCGAGTAGCCCAGTGGCTACCACCTGGCACTCCCTGTAACACCCCTAAATTCAGCATTTAGGAGGCACTTCTGAACCCTAGAAGGCAGATTCCTGATGTCCTAAGAAGAGCTTGACACTAAAGAGTCGCATCAGCAAAGAAGACTGCAGACACCAACTGCCTTGGCCCCAGCCCTATGGGCCTGTCTGCAGCCCTCAATGATCCTGCACAAAAGACGACTAGTCCTGCAACCCAACGACCTCTAAAGCTTTGGAAGGACTGCCTGCCTTCGACAAAGATCAAGATCTCCCAAGAACAGCAGACCTGTTCAAGAAGAGACCAACTTTAAAAGAAAAAGAACTCTGCCCTGAGGAACTGCGAAACTGCCTCCGGGCTCACCTCTGCATCAGATGCCCATGGGCCGAGTCCAAGTGGCCCACCAGTCCTGTGAAGGTTCCCCTAGCAAGCCTGAGCCCATGTCCAGCGTGGGCTGACCCCTGCCGGTCTCTGCCTCGAAGCCTGCTGCCTCAAACCGAAGACTCCCCCTGACTGCGACCTACCCAGTAAGCTGTTCCGGACGCCAAAGCACACCCCTGCACCTGAAACCCCAGAGGAGCTGGACCGATGGTGCTCCCAAGTCCCCTAGCATCAGAACTTACCTGGGCAGCTGTGGGTTTTCTTCATTCAGCCTCCTGGCCCAAGGCTTCAGTCTTTCTCTAAAACTCATCTCGCCCATTGATTAACATTGGGCGTCCGATGCTGTTTTGGCACTCTACACCCAGCTGCCCCCATGCCGCTGAGGGTGTAGTTTTGGTGCTGCCTTGTGGCCCACCTTGTGCTTACCTTAACCCCAGGAGATCGACCCCTGACACTGGTTTACTCACCTGTAAGCAGCACATCTACGTTCACCCACAGTTGCCATTGGTTAACATTGGCCAGCCAACCCCAAATTTGACCTCTGCACCCAACCGCCCATGTGCCGCTGTGGGTGCACTCTTGGTACTGATTTGAACCTTGCCTGGTGTTGACCTGAAACCCCGAATACTGGATTTGTAAGTCGTGTACTAACCTACAAAACTGCATTCTTGTTTTCCTGCTATAGGTTAACATTGAGAACTCTAAAAATTGCGAGTCGACTTTTGAAACTGCAAAGTATTTATCATCTAAAAAGTACCTTATAACAAAGTTATTTGGTTCAAAGCATATATAAGAGCAAACGTTATTTTTCTAAACTGGTCTCAGATTTATTCATTGAGTGTGTGTCACATTTATTGCCTCTGAGTACAACAAACGTTGAACACAACTCCATGATAAACCTAATTCCTCGCCCACACTACCACAAATAGAGCATTAGACCAAGTTACTTTTGCCTCTTCAAACCAATTGGGGATCCAATGGACTCTCTGCATAGTGTACTTCATTTTAGTGAACTATATAGCGAACCAGCTTCCTTCACTGGTTTTTCCCCTGTTCTCTTACTAGGGACAACCTCTTTCAAAACGAGATACGTAAAACCATTCGAGATTTTTTCCAACTGAACGACCCTCGAGTCACCTGTCCGCTACATGGGATGCCTTTAAAGCAGTCATTAGAGGGAAATGTAGCTCCCTGTCATCTGCTTTAATAAAAAAAAAAAACTCAAGATAGGCTCACTCTTGAAACGGAACTCCAAACAGCAGGAAGGGCACAGACTGTCCGCCCTTGCACTCCAAAGGAAGGTCACAGCCCGCAGAGGGAAACTGAGGCCCTCATTATGTCCCTGGCGGTCTTCGACCACCAGGGTTAATGTTGCGGTAGTACCGCCAACAGGTTGGCGGTACATACAGCCACATCATGAGATTCATCCACACAGCCCTCTACCCCCCATACAAGCACACAGACACGCACCATGCATACACCCATTAACTTACACTCTTCCATACAAGCATTCATACACACACTGGCATACAAGCATTCATTCACGTATTCTTCCAGACGTACACACACAACACGCCCCCCGCCCTTCGACCCCCCCTCCCGGATGATCACCTTACTGGCTCTGGGGAGGTCGTCCCGAAGGGAATGGAAAGGGGCACTGCTACCACCAGCACCGCCCCGCCAGCTGAACACTGCCAGGACGTATCACAGGTCAAAGCGTGTACACATTTAGCACGGGAAACGTCCTAAACAACGCATCGTCAACAACGCAGATGTTTCCCATGCAAGTAGAACAATGCTTGCCTGAGCAACGGCAGAGAGCAGTCTAGCGGATCGGGAGAGGACGCAGTGAGGTAAGTGGTGCTAGGGCAGGGTTTGGGGAGGTAGTTTTTAGGGGTGGTGGAGTAGTTTTTTTTTTTTAGGGGAGGGGTGGGGAGTTGGGTAGGTTTCTTTTTTAGGGCTTAGGGTGGGTGGCGAGTAGGGGAAGTTTATTTTTTAGGGGTGGGGGAAGTTTTAAGGAAGTGTAGGAGAATGGAGGAGGGAAGGAAGGAATGAACGGGAGAGGCAGCGGTGAGATAGGTGTGGCTGAGTTTTGGGGGGTAGTTTTTAGCAGTGGGGTGGATTTAGGACTTAGGGTGGGGGGTTGGGGAAGTTTATTTGTTAGGGGTGGGAGTGTAGGGGGTCAGGGTAGATTATTCTTTAGGGCTTAGCTTGGGGGGTCAGGGTAGTTTATTAGGGGTGGGGGAGGTTTTAGTGCTCAGGGCGGGTGGGGGGTGTCGAGGTAGTTTATTGTTTTAGGGGCGGGAATTTGTTTTTAGGGCTTAGTGTGTGTGAGGGGGGTCGGGGTAGTTTAGTTATTAGGGGTGGGAGAAGTTTTTAGAGCTCAGAGTGGGTGGGGGGTGTTGAGGTAGTTTAGGTTTTAGGGGCAAAGGTGGGGGGATTGGCGGTAGTTTTGTTTTACGGTTTAGGGTGGGTGGGTCAGGGTAGTTTAGCTATAGGGGGGGGAAAGATTTTATGGCTCAGGGTGGGTAGTGGGTGTTTGGGTAGTTCACTTATTAGTGGTGGGGGTTTGGGTACTTTTTTAGGTTAAGGGGGGTGGTTCTATGACACAATCATGCATGCCGTTTCCACATATGCCTTTACTAAGCATGCTTTTACAATGAAATTTGTGGTAAAGGCATGTGTTGAAAATACGCGGTTGTGGTTCCGACTGCGTTGTTAAGGAATGCATGGTTCCGGAACGCGTGGTTGTCATACAACAATTTAGCACAACTAAGGGTTAAACATGAGAAAGAGTATGTCAGCTACATATATAGAGAGACAAGAGATTTAGCTAATACCTTCTGTGATTTCTACAAACTCCTTTACAAGTCTGAGACACCAAGGGAAGAGGCACAGCTAGACTATTTGAAGCGGGTCGATTTACCCACAGTGACACCGGATCAGAATGAGGAACTGGGTTGTCTGATCAGAGACGACGAGGTCCAAACTGCAATTAGTGCCCTTAAATTACACAAATCACCAGGACCCAATGGGTTTACAGCCCAATTCTATAAAACCTTCAGCTCAGATTTAATACCCCACCTCACACTTCTATTCAATCACATGACTACCACTCGAATGTTGCCCCCTCAATGAGTGAAGCTTTAATCTCGATCATACTGAAACTAGGGAAGGACCCTCACTACTGCACTTCCTATAGGCCTATATCCTAACTCAATCTATGCTAAAATCCTAGCTACCAGCTTGGAAACAATTATTGATCCATCCCGAACAATCAGGTTTTATTCAAGGGAGACAGACATATGATAACTTAAGGATGGTGCACCTAGGGGTGTGGAATTTAATAAAATATCTTCTTGTCCATGGGGCAGGTTGTCTCTTAAATCTACTTGTCTGGTAAAACAAAACCTACTTGTTCCTTTGGTGCCATGTAGTATGCTGACAAATTATGGCAGCAATCTCATTAAGTAAGAACTCTGATAATAGCTGTAGAAGGCTGGCCCAATGTGTGGTGGACACCTATGGTGTTACACCTTATACTGGGTCCAGGCAGCCTTTATTAGATAGCATTACAGTGTCTATGTAGCCAGGGCTTTCTAATGGTAGCTGTGGTAAGCAGCCAAGACTTATCTAGAAGGAGTGTGAAGCACCTGCAATTCCACTGTAGTCACCCAGTAATTTATCACACATGAAAGGAACCACACAGTGTGGCAAAAGAATAAGTTACTTGCCTTCGGTAACGCTTTTTCTGGTGGATACATTAACTACCTGTGGATTCCTCACCTAAAGAATTCTCCCCTCGCACCAGCCTCGACGGAAATTTCTTCTAGCTCTGCACGTCGACGATGACGTCACAATTGCCCGACTCCACGCGACGCCGTATGACGTCATCTAGGCAATAAGAAGCCCTAGTCAACGTGCAGATGTCAGTTATCACCATTTTTTACGTGCCAAAGAGGCGAACAGTGACCCTAAAGAGAACATAATCACATGAAATGGAATGAAATCACAACATTTATTACAATAAAGATAAAGATAAATATAAAGCCAGGTAACCGCAATCATTGCTCTATATGAAAGGAAAATATGTCAAGACCAAACATGTGTTCCTTGAACTATCTAAATTGGTGAATGAAATGTATATATATACATGCTTCAACCATATACAAAATTCAGGTATATACATATATACAAAACAAACGATGCTCACCCATGGATTTCATGGTATGACCAGTCAGGCAACGGGGAGGCGGGCGGGACCGTGAGGAATCCACAGGTAGTTAATGTATCCACCAGAAAAAGCGTTACCGAAGGTAAGTAACTTATTCTTCTGATGGATATTCTTCCTCACCTAAAGAATAGAGTCCCAAAGCAGTACAACCTCCAGAGGTGGGTGCCAGGAAGGTCAAACCAAGAAATCCTGCAGCACCGAGCGAGCAAAATGGCCATCCCTCCTAACCTCAGAATCCAAACAGTAATGTTTAACAAAAGTATGGAGGGACATCCAAGTCGCCGCCCTGCAGATGTCAGCCACAGGAACACCCCTAGCCAAAGCTGAAGAAGCAGTCTTAGCTCTAGTGGAATGGGCACGAAGCCCCACAGGTGGTTCTTTCTTCGCCAAAGAATAACAAATTTTAATACATAGAATGAGCCACCTGGATAGTGTTCTCTTGTGGACAGCTCTACCTTTCCTCTTCCCCACGTATCCAACGAAGAGCTGATCATCTTGCCTGAACTCCCTTGTCCTGTCGACATAGAAGCTCAGCGCTCTTCGTGGATCCAGCCGGTGGAGCCTCTCTTCCTTCTTGGATGGATGAGGTGGAGGGTAAAAGGAAGAGAGAGTAATAGACTGCCCCAAGTGAAAGGGTGTAACAACCTTCGGGAGGAAAGCCGCCTTGGTCCTTAACACCACTTTGTCTCTATAGAAAGAAAGGTATGGGGGCTCTACACTAAGAGCCTGAAGCTCACTGACCCTTCTGGCCGATGTTATGGCCACCAGGAAAACAGTCTTGAGAACTAGCAACCGCAAAGAGCAAGAATGCATCGGGTCAAAAGGGGACCCCATTAAAAATGTTAACACCAAATTAAGGTCCCACTGAGGCATAACAAATGGTGATGGTGGAAATTTGTTAGTAAGCCCCTTAACAAACCTTAAAACAATAGGAGACTTAAACAAGGAAGGCTGATCAGGAAGGCACAGAAAAGCCGACAGTGCAGCTAAATAACCCTTGACTGTGGCAACCACACAACCTTTCTGCGCCAGGAAAAGAGCAAATGACAATATGTCAGACAAACAAGCCTTTAAGGGATCAATTCTGTTCTCTCCACACCAGCTTACAAATTTAGCCCAACGACTTGCATAGATCGACTTGGTGGAGTGTCGCCTGGCCGATAAAATAACATCCACCACTTCTGGTGGGAGAGAAAAAGCACTCAGATTGCCCCGTTCAATCTCCAGACATGAAGGTGCAGGCTCTGGAGGTGGGGGTGTAGAATCTGCCCCTGCGACAGAGAGGAGGTCCACCCTGTAAGGGAGACGGAGCGGAGGGCACTAAGAGAGTTGGAGAAGGTCTGAATACCACACCCTTCTTGGCCAATCCAGAGCTATTAAGATAACCTGGGCTCGGTCTTGGCGGATCTTCCTCAGAACTCGAGGAATCAAGGGTATGGGAGGAAACACGTAAAGCAACTGACCCTTCCAGGACATCTGAAACGCGTCCCCCAAAGCTCCTTGCACCGGATACTGGAGGCTGCAAAATAGCGGGCACTGCACATTCTCCTGAGTTGCAAACAGATCTATCTGTGGATATCCTCACATCTGGAAGATGTACAGAACCAGATCTGGATGAAGACGCCAATCGTGGTTGACCGAGTTGTGTCGACTGAGAACGTCCGCACGCACGTTCAGAGCCCCAGCCAAATGATGTGCTACCAAGCAGATCTTGTGATCCTGAAGCCAGGACCAGAGTCGAAGAGCTTCTCTGCAGAGAAGATACGATCCCACTCCTCCCTGCTTGTTTATATACCACATCGCAGTAGTATTGTCCGTTAGGATCTGGACTGACTGACCGCGAATGGAAGGGAGGAAGGCCTTGAGAGCCAGACGTACTGCCCGCAATTCCAAAAGATTGATGTGAAATCTCTGTTCCACTGGAGACCAAAGGCCTTTGACCTCCAGGTCCCCCAGATGATCTCCCCACCCTAGAGTGGAAGCATCCGTTACCACTGTGGCCACTGGTGGTGGTAGCGAGAACGGCCTTCCTTGTGACGGGTTGTCGACCACTGCCCACCAATGAAGATCCACTGCAGTGTCTCTGGAGATCTTTATCGATTCCTTGAGATCTCCTTTGTGCTGAAACCACTGCCTGCGGACGCACCACTGAAGAGCCCTCATGTGCCAGCTTGCATGAGTGACCAGCAGTATGCAAGAAGCAAACAGACCGAGCAGACGAAGGACCTTGAGGACTGGAACTACCGCTCCCATTTCGAGACATTGGAATCAACGCCTGGATGTTCTGAACCCGCTGGGGCGGAGGAAAGGCCCGATTCAATGTTGTGTCCAATACTGCCCCTATGAACAGGAGGCGTTGAGAGGGATCCAGGTGAGATTTGGGCACATTGATTGAAAAACCCAGGTCGTACAACAATTGAGTTGTTGACTGGAGATGACGCCGCACAAGCTCCGGAGTCTTGGCTTTGATCAACCAATCGTCCAGATAGGGAAACACCGCTATCTCCCTTCTTCTGAGCTCTGCCGCTACCACCGCCATCACCTTTGTGAAGACTCGAGGTGCCGAAGTAAGACCAAAAGGGAGGACCGCAAACTGATAATGCTGCAATCCCACCACAAACCGGAGATACTTCCTGTGCGATTTGAGGATCGGAATATGGAAATATGCGTCCTGCAAATCGTCAGACACCATCCAATCTCCTTCGTTCAATGCCAAAAGAACCTGTGAAAGGGTCAGCATTTTGAACTTTTCCTGCCTGAGGAACCAATTCAAAATCCTCAAGTCCAGAATTGGTCTTAACCGACCATCCTTTTTGGGGATCAGGAAGTACCTTGAATAACAGCCCTGATCCCTCTCCTGCTCGGGAACCAACTCCACTGCGCCTTTTGCCAATAGGGATAACACCTCCTGTTGTAGTAACAGAAGATGGTCTTCCGAACAGAAGGATGGGCGGGGAGGGAAGGGAGGAGGGAACTCCCGAAAGGGAAGAGCATACCCCCTCTTCACAATGTCGATGACCCAAGAGTCTGTTGTTATAAACTCCCACATTGCAAGAAAATGAGCAAGTCTCCCCCCTACCGGAGACAAGTGGACAGGGAGTGGTGGAGGACTAAGGTTGCTTTCCCTGCTGCACCCCTCCCGAGGAAGAGGAAGAGGCAGAGTGCTGCTGGGTGGCTCCTCTTGTACGGACTCTGCCCCTGCCCCTGAAGGATCTGTGTGGCAGGGAGCTTGCAGTTTGTTGTGGTCCTTGAAATCTGCCACGAAAGGAGGAGCCACGTCCAAAACACCTAAACCTCCTATAAGATATAAAGGAGGAGGAGGCAGCTGATTGAAGTCCTAGCGATCTCGCTGTGGCTCTGCTCTCTTTAAATCGTTCTAGAGCAGAATCTGCCTTCGTTCCAAAGAGTTTTTCGCCATCAAATGGCAGATCAAGGAGAGTCGCCTGCACATCCGTTGAAAAGCCAGACGAACGTAGCCAAGATTGTCGTCTGGAAACTATGGACGTGCCCATAGCTCTTGGCACTGAGTCCGAAGTGTCCAACCCAGACTGGATCACCTGGGTCGCCGCCACCTGAGCGTTCATCAGCAATTGTAACACTTCCTGTGACAAGTTCGGATGGCCTTTTGCTTCCTCCATAAGGGCATGAATATAACGTCCCAATATGCAGGTTGCGTTGGTTGACTTTAAGGCCATACTACATGAAGAAAAGGCCTTTTTGGCAGAATGGTCCATTTTCTTCGATTCCCTGTCCGCAGGAGTTCCGGCAAACAAGCCAGGAGAGGACCTGGAAGAACAGGAGGCCTGAACTACCAAGCTCTCCGGTGTCGGATGCCTGGAGAGGAAGACAGGGTCACCTGGTGCCGTCCGATAGCGTTGATAGCGTCGTGCTACCGCCCTGTTGACAGCTGCCGAAGACACAGGTTTCTTCCAAATGTCTATGATAGGATCTAGAAGAGCGTCATTAAAAGGCAAGAGAGGCTCTGCTGTCACAGAAGTTGGATGTAACACCTCTGTCAAAAGGTTCCTCTTCACCTCCGCAGCCCGAAGAGGAAGATCTAAGAAGGCTCCAAGATCTCGCCCTCTTCCAAGTGTTGTCTGCTGTATTCTTCCTCCTCCAGAAGGCGCAAAGCCAGACGTCTAGATCTAAGTCTAGATTCGAGACCTGGCGTTGATAAGGTGTCAGCCGACGCCGAAGATCTTCAACGGCGCCGAACCTCAGATCCATCCGACGCCGGACCCTCCGGCTCCACAGGAACCTTGACTGTGGATTGGATCTGAGGCGAATCCATCAGTGCCGTAGCAGGTGTAACTGGTCTCCTAGGCGACATCAAGGACATCGGCGCCGCTTCAGCTGCCACAGACAAAAATGGCGTGAAAGGAGTCGACTTATAAGACGCCGGGACACCCAAATTAAAGGCCAAAGGGCCCGACGGACCTGCTTGTCCTCCACCCGGCGCCAATGTGGAATTTTTTTTGAACATGGCATTCAAAAAAGCCGCAGGATCCGTACCCGGCGCCGGGAAAGCCGGGTATTGGTGCTGCACCGGCGCCGGCATAGACGCTGTAGATGGGCCAGGCAACTCCTGGCTATGAGAACCCTCCGGCCTCTGAAGAGGCTCTACCTCAAAAACCGACCCAGGTGAAGTCGGAGTCGTAGGAGGTGGAGGGGTGACGGTCGGGCTAATCTCCCACGTCGGACGGCGCCGAGAGTCACCATGGCGATGATGAGCCCTCGAGGATCTTGAAGAGGACTCTCTGCGATGATGCCTCTCCTTCTTTTTCTTGGAACGGGCCAAGAACAATAATGCCTCTCTTTCCTGGAGTGCCTTCGGGGTCATGTGCTGGCAGGAGCCGCATGACTCTACCTCATGGTCGGAGCTAAGGCACCAGAGGCAATTCTCATGGGGATCGGTAACCAACATTCGACCCCCGCACTGGTTACAAGGCTTAAAACAGGATTTCCTTGGTTGCGACATTGTAACCGTCGATACGCAACTGTAGCTCCCTGTGAGCCTCGAAGAAAAACAGTTACTCGGAGGCACGGAAAAAAGGGAACTGACATCTGCACGTCGACCAGGGCTTTTTATTGCCTAGAGGACGTCATACGGCGTCGCGAGGAGACGGGCGATTGTGACATCATCGTCGACGTGCAGAGCTAGAAGAAATTTCCGTCGAGGCTGGCGCGAGGGGGGAGAATTCTTTAGGTGAGGAATCCACAGGTAGGTGTATCCATCAGAAATAAAGGTACTTTATTACAGGAACACCAAACTAGATTACTGTAGGTAAACCCCCTTCTGGAGGTAAGTACACACAAAATATACACAGATAAGTATTAGAAAATAGCATCAAATAGCAAGGGCGCTATTGGGGGGGGGAACCATCTACTGAAAAAGTGGAATGCAAGAATGGGCCCCCGACCAGAGGATATGAAGTAGTTAGCTAAAGGCTGGGAAAAAGTGGAACCCCAAGAGGTGAGTACCTAGATGACCCCCAGCAACCAGGAGAGCAGAGGTAAGTTACCTGGTCATCCCATAGGCTAACATGGGGATTTGTACATGGAATACGGCAAGAACAGGACCAGGCCGGAGGAACCCAATGGTGGATTCTGGATGAAGAGGACCTGCAAAAGAAGGGGGACAGAGTCCAGTCCATGCAGAAGTGTCCTGGTAGGGCAGGAGGCAATGCCCACCCTTCTGTGGGTGAATATCCAGGTCGATAGTCCAGCTGTGAAGTTCAGGAGCTGCAGAGGAGTCTCTGAAGTCACCTAAGAGCTGTCCCTCAACAGTCGCCGGATTGCATATGGGTAGGTGGTCAGGAGGCCCACCAACAAGCACAAGCAAATGCAACTGGAGTTGTTAGAGATTTGCAGAGCTGAAGAGGACCAGCAAGGTCCTGGAGACTCAACCCTTGGAGGGGAGTCCGGGCTGACCCTCAGAAGACAGGAGAGCCAGCAGAAGCAGTCGGAGCCCCCACGAGCAACCCACTGGCAGCAGGCACAGTAAGTCGCAGTGAGGCCCAGACAGCACACATGAAAAGGAGTCCCAAGTTGCTGGAGCAGCAGAGAGGAGACTGCTCTTGCAGAGGTATAGTGCTGGGGGTCGGGGCTACTTGGAGCCTGAAGAGCAGGAGTCAACAAGCCTTGGTTGCTGCAACAGTCGTAGTGCACAAGGGTTCTGTCTTGGAGGAAGAAGCAAGGAGTCACCGTCTTTCAAGTTGGACAGAAGGCAGAGAGGACCCAGGGAATCCCTCAGAACTACCACCTGTGTTGGAGACTCTTCCAGAGGACAAGAGGATCCCAGCAGCTGGACGTTGTTTCCTGAGGTGCCTGCGGACGCAGGGGGTGACTCATTCACTCCAAGGGGGATTCATGCACGCTGAATCTGGGGACCTACCCTCAAGGGAGTCCCTAAATAGCCCAAAAAGAAGCTTGGTTACTTTGCAAGGTGACCACCTATCAAAGGGGGGGGGGCACTGACTTCATCTGCCTAACCTGACCAGTCGGATGCTCACAGGGGCCTCTGTCCATCTTCTTTGCAAGATGGCAGAATCAAGTGGCCACCTGGAGGAGCTCTGGGCACCACCCCTTGGGTGGTGGTGGACACGGGAGTGGTCACAACCCTTTCCATTGTGCAGTTTCACACCAGAGCAGGAACCGGGGGGGGGTCCATGGACTGGAGCAAACCAGATTATGCAAGCAGGGCATCAAATGTGTCCTTCAAAGGAACCCAGTGGCGTGGGGAGGCTACTCCTCCTCAGCCTTGTAATATCTATTTCCAAAGGAGAAGAGTTTGCACCCCCTCTCCCACAGGAAATCCTTTGTTGTGCCTTCCCCTGCTTGAGCTGCTCTTCCACAAGGAGCATATTGGCATACAAGTAGCTTTGTTCAGTGCCAGGAACCACTATAGCAATCAGTGGCATAACAAAACTGGAGGGTGCCCCCCCTGAAAAGAACATGGAGGCTCTAGACTCACTCAGGTCAAGTGCTGTGCTGAGGGGGCCCCCTGCAGGCGGGCTGTAGGGCCTTTGTTACGCCACTGGTCCAAAAACGTGTTTTTCTTTTTGTTGGTGTTTGTTACAGTGGTGAGCCTGGTAGCTCCCACAATGATAAAGTGTTACAAAAGCCATGTCAAAACAAGGCACGCATTGACGAAACCAAAAGACTCACAACTTATTTTTTTGATCGATTGGCTTTGCCAGTGCTTGTTTATTTTCATGCTTCCCATATTCTTGTTGAAAATGGTTACACTGATTTTCGATAAGGAATATTTTTTGGAAATACTAGCATGCATCAACACATTTTACAAAATGACGCTTCAAAGAAATAGCATCTAAAATTTCATAGTATCGAAAAGGTTTTTTTCCCTACTTCCATTTTTTCTGAACACTATTTTGAAAGCAAAGAATCCTCACTCTTGCTTACAAGCTTCTGCAAGCATTTGCATCTAATCAGAGAGCATTCTGGGAGCATTATAGTTAGCCTAATATTGTTAAACGTTTGTGTGTACACTTTTTTGTTTTTCTGGACCTTAAAACGTTTATTTACAACACTCACCCTAATAATAAAGGCTTTTAATTAATGAACCATAAATACAAGTTTGAACAGCATTAACATATGGACACACATATTACCTCAACTGCAGACAGTTCCCTTCTCTATAAACTGTCAGCCAAAGGGTTTGTGCTGCAGGGGGTTGTCCCTACTTATCCCAAGGACAAAATAAACATGAAAACTTGTTGCCCTTGACCCCATACAATATGTCCAGACGCCCATAGGAATTCCACATACCTGCACCTGGTCAAAAGGGCCACCAAAATACATATCCCGGCAATTCATCTGGTATTAAACACCTAAAAAGACTTTGACCGAGAAGACTAGACATTTCTCTTCTTCACTCTCTGTAAATTTGGCATTAGCAAACGTTTCATAGCCACAGTCCAGACGAACTATGCAAATCCACTATCACAGGTGATGGTCAACGGGGTAGACTCACAATTCTTTAAGCAAGAATATGGCACAGGTCACGGGTGTCCGCTTTCACCACTCTCATTTGCGCTATCATTTGCTTTGAATGTAGAACCCCTCACAGCCAAAATCGGGGCCAGGGCTTACCCCCACGATCTGAGGGATTTCCTTCGGCTCTGTAGATCCCAAAATATGCTACTTGCAGATGACGTATTTCTCTTTCTCACCTCCCCTTCAACATCCGTAACAGCTCTACCGCAGGAATTAGCTCGCTACAAAACAGTGGCAGGTTATCGCATTAATATCTACCGATGTTTTGTTGTACGCCTGACCCTGCCCAGGCCAGAGATGGATGCACTGGTGGGCTTAACTCCCTTCCAGTGGCCAAGAAAGATTTAGTATATTTAGGGATTAACCCGTTCTGCGCCCAGGACGTAAGGGTTACATCCTGAGGCACAGTGCTGCTGTGCCCAGGACGTAACCATTACGTCCTGGGCACGCAGCCCAGAGGGAGCACTAGCGCTCCCTCTGTGGGGTTTCCCCCCACCCACCCAAGTAAGGGATGGAAGGGGAAGCCCTTCCCCTTCCACCCCCCTCTTCCCCCAGTGACGTCAGCGCGCGAGTGCGTGCTGACAATCACAGAGCCTCCCCCATCGCGATTGAAGCTCAGCTTCCAGCGCGATCGGAAGAGAAATGCTTTGCATTTCTCTTCTGATCACGTGGGGGAAGCGGAGAGAGGCTTCAAGGGGAAGGAAATGTATTTCCTTCCCTTTGAAGTCTCTCTCAGCGTTTTGGCAGCTGGATTGAAAGCAATCGGCTGTCAAAACGCCCACTAGACACCAGGGATGTATTTTTTAAAAAGGAAATGGACATATTATTAGGCCGATCTGCCCCCAGGGGGGGCAGAAACCTCTAGGCACCAGGGATAATTTTTTTGTTTTTTGTTTAGTTTTTTGTTTTAGGTGTGGGGAGCGACCCCTTAGGCAAGGGACACCAGACCCAGCCAACCATCACAGAACCTACAGCCCCAGCCATCACCCTCAACGCCTGGACTCACATCAGCACGGAAGAGACCAAAGCTACCATAAACTCCATCCACTCCGGTGCCCCCTCGGACCCCTGCCCACACTTCATCTTCAACAAAGCCGATGACATCATCGCCCCGCATCTCCAGACCATCATCAACAGCTCGTTTGCTGCTGCCACCTTCCCCGAGAGCTGGAAACACGCAGAAGTCAACGCCCTACTGAAGAAACCTACGGCAGACCCCAGCGACCTGAAGAACTTCCGCCCCATCTCGCTCCTCCCCTTCCCTGCCAAAGTCATAGAGAAGACCATCAACAAACAACTTACCAACTTCCTTGAAGACAACAACCTACTCGACCCCTCTCAGTCCGGATTCCGAGCCAATCACAGCACAGAAACCGCCCTCATCTCAGTCACAAACGACATCAAAACTCTGATGGACAACAGAGAAACAGTCGCCCTCATCCTCCTCGACCTCTCGGCTGCCTTCGACACCGTCTGCCACCGAAACCTAATATCCCGCCTCCGCTCCACCGGTATCCAAGGACAGGCCCTGGACTGGATCTCCTCCTTCCTCTCCAACCGCTCCCAAAGAGTCTACCTCCCACTGTTCCGCTCAGACCCCACCAAGATCATCTGCGGCATCCCTCAAGGCTCCTCGCTCAGCCAGACTCTCTTCAATATCTACATGAGCCCCCTTGCCGACATCGTACGCAAACACAACATCAACATCACCTCCTACGCCGACGACACTCAGCTGATACTTTCCCTCACCAAGGACCCCACCAGCGCCAAGACCAACCTGCAAGATGGAATGAAAGACGTTGCAGAATGGATGAAACTCAGCCGTCTGAAACTGAACTCAGACAAAACGGAAGTCCTCATCCTCGGAAACACCCCGTCCGCCTGGGACGACTCCTGGTGGCCCACGGCCCTTGGCATCGCACCAACCCCCTCAGACCACGCATGCAACCTCGGATTCATCCTGGACCCTCTTCTCACCATGACCAAACAAGTCAACGCCGTATCATCCTCCTGCTTCCTCACCCTCCGCATGCTCCGAAAGATCTTCCGTTGGATCCCCGCCAACACCAGAAAGACTGTGACCCATGCCCTCGTCACGAGCCGCCTGGACTACGGTAACACCCTATATGCAGGAACCACCGCTAAACTCCAGAAACGTCTGCAGCGAATACAAAACGCCTCCGCCCGCCTCGTCCTCGACATACCCCGCAACAGCCACATCTCCGCCCACCTGAGACACCTGCACTGGCTTCCCGTCAACAAAAGGATCACCTTCCGGCTCCTCACCCACGCACACAAAGCCCTCCACAACAAGGGACCTGAATACCTCAACCGTCGCCTCAGATTCTACACGCCCACCCGTCAACTTCGCTCCGCCAACCTCACACTCGCCGTCGTCCCTCGCATCCCCTGCACCATGGCAGGTGGGAAATCATTCTCCTACCTGGCGGCCAAGACATGGAATTCCCTCCCCACCAACCTCAGGACCACCCAGGACCACCTCGCATTCCGGAGGCAACTCAAGACCTGGCTCTTCGAGCAGCAGTAACCCCCTCCCCCTAGCACCTTGAGACCCTCACGGGTGAGTGGCGTGCTTTATAAATGTTTTCATTTGCTTTGATTTGATGGGTCGGTCCCATGGGGGCTAAATTATATTTAGCCCATTTCTGCCCCCCTTGGGGGCAGATTGGCCTATTTTTATGAGGCCAATCTGCCCCCAAGGGAGGCAGAAACCACTAGACACCAGGGAGTTTTTTTTTTGTTCGTGAATTTCACGTAAGGGGAGCGACCCCTTAGGCAAGGGTCGTTCCCCTGGGGGGCAAATTTATTTTAGGCCATTTCTGCCCCCCAGGGGAGCAGATCAGCCTATTTTAATTAGGCCGATCTGCCCCCAAGGGGGGCAGAAACCACTAGGCACCAGGGATCTTTTTTTTGCGCCATCACGCAAGGGGAGTGACCTTGTAGGCAAGGGTCGCTCGCTGGGGGGGGTCAAATTTATTTTATGCCATTTCTGCCCACCCTGGGGCGGCCTGAGCTTGAGGGCAAAATCCATAGGTAGGCACTTTGCAAAAAACACCTCTGTTTTCTGTGAAAAAATGTGATGTGTCCACGTTGTGTTTTGGGCCATTTCCTTTTGTGGGCGCTAGGCCCACCCACATAAGTGAGGTACCATTTTTATCGGGAGACTTGGGGGAACGCTGGGTGGAAGGACATTTGTGGCTCCTCTCAGATTCCAGAACTTTCTGTCACCGAAATGAGAGGAAAAAGTGTTTATTGGGCCAACTTTTGAGGTTTGCAAAGGATTCTGGGTAACAGAACTTGGTCAGAGCCCCCACAAGTCACCCCATCTTGGATTCCCCTAGGTCTCTAGTTAAAACAAATGCACAGGTTTGGTAGGTTTCCCTAGGTGACGGCTGAGCTAGGGGCTAAAATCTACAGGTAGGCACTCTGCAAAAAACACCTGTTTTCTGTGGAAAAATGTGATGTGTCCACGGTGTGTTTTGGGGCATTTCCTGTTGCGGGCACTGGGCCTACCCACACAAGTGAGGTATAATTTTTATCGGGAGACTTGGGGGAACATAGAATAGCAAAACAAGTGTTTATTGCCCCTTGTCTTTCTCTTCATTTTTTCCTTCCAAATATAAGAGAGTGTGTAAAAAAGACGTCTATTTGAGAAATGCCCTGTAATTCACATGCTAGTATTGGCACCCCGGAATTCAGAGATGTGCAAATAACAACTGCTCCTCAACACCTTATCTTGTGCCCATTTTGGAAATACAAAGGTTTTCTTGATAGCTATTTTTTACTCTTTATATTTCAGCAAATTAATTGCTATATACCCGGTATAGAATGAAAACCCACTGCAGGGTGCAGGCTCTGGGTACCTAGAGTTCTTGATGAACCTACAAGCCCTACATATCCCCGCAACCAGAAGAGTCCATCAGACGTAACGGTATATTGCTTTCAAAAATCTGACATTGCAGGAAAAAGTTACAGAGTAAAACGTAGAGAAAAATTGCAGATTGTTTTCACCTCAATTTTAATATTTTTTTTTTCAGTTGTTATTTTCTGAAGGAAACCCTTGTAGGATCTACACAAATTACCCTTTGCTGAATTCAGAATTTTGTCTACTTTTCAGAAATGTTGCAGTTTCTGGGATCCAGCATTGGTTTCAGGCCCATTTCTGTCACTGACTGGAAGGAGGCTGAAAGCACAAAAAAAAATCGTAAAAATGGGGTATGTCACAGTAAAATGCCAAAATTGTGTTGAAAAATTGGGTTTTCTGATTCAAGTCTGCCTGTTCCTGAAAGCTGGGAAGCTGTTGATTTTAGCACCGCAAACCCTTTGTTGATGCCATTTTCAGGGGAGAAACCACAAGCCTTCTTCTGCAGCACCCTTTTCCCATTGTTTTGAAAAAAACGAAATTTTCACTGTATTTTGGCTAATTTCTTGGCCTCCTTCTGGGGAACCCACAAAGTCTGGGTACTTCTAGAATCCCTAGGATGTTGGAAAAAAAGGACGCAAATTTGGCGTGGGTAGCTTATGTGAACAAAAAGTTACGAGGGCCTAAGCGCGAACTGCCTCAAATAGCCAAAAAAAGGCTCGGCACAGGGGGGAGTAAAGGCCTGGCAGCGAAGGGGTTAAAATAACTCCCAAGGTTTTGAACCTTTACCATGCCAACTAACGCACCCTATTCTCTGTGCGAATATGTGGGACCAACGCAGGGTTCGAATCCAGCCAATGATTGTATTTGGATTTTAATTACGAAGAAAAAAAAAATGTTGATTTCTCTTTTTAGGCCCATCTGCCCCAAAGGTGGGCAGAAGCCACCAAGACACCAGTTTTTTTTTCCCTTTTTTTTTTTTTTTTTGTGTTGGGGGGGGGGTGCTCCCTTTGGCATGGGTCGCCCCGCTAAAGGAGACAAAGCACTGTTGGGCAGTTCTGCCCCCAAGGGGAGCAGATCTGCCTAGTTTTTTTAGGCCCAACTGCCCCAAGGGGGGCAGAGACCACTAGACACCATGGAAAACGTCTAAATGTTTGGTGGCGGGGTGTTTGGCAACTGGCAAAGTGTTTGCATTTGGGATTATAACAGTTTATTTCTCATGTTTGTTCTAGCTCAAAGCTTTTGCTTCCTTTGCTGTGGCTCCTTGATGTTTTGGCAGTGGTTGACCTGCGGTTTGCGTAGTTGCATGTTTTAGGTAAGTAAAAACAATTTACTCCAAATGACTATTGTTGCCATGCATAAATGACATTTTGTAAGTGGTGTACTAAATGCAGGATTGTGTGTGAAATTGTCTTTAGATTAGTGCACAATATTTGTGTTGTCTTATGTGCAATTTGCTTTTCTTTTTAGTGGGATATCATTGGTGATTGCTGTGGCTGTGCAGAGTAGTTGCTGGTGAGTCTAGCTTTTTCAGGCAAGTGAGTCGTATAGTTTTTGAGTACATAACTCTTTGTGATAAACCCACACTTTGTTTATTACTTATCTTACACAGTGCTGGTTGCTGGTGGTGCATTTGTCCAGTTACTTTTCATAGGAAGGATCATGGCTAGCCGTAGGATGACCGCTCAGCAGGTTGTTGGTGTGCTTTTTCAGTCTTCTTTTGACCATGATTATGAGACTGACTCTGCATCTCTGGCAGAGGAGGAAATGCAAGATTCTGGAAGTAAATTTTCTGTCAGAGATGAATTGTCGGATGATGAAGCCACTCTCAGTGCTGATGAAGTGCCTGTTTTAGAGGAGGACACTGATGTGCCAATGGTGCAGGCACCCAGCGGCTGAAAGGCTTCCCATTGGAAGACCTGAACTCTGGGTTGCCCCAAACATGGAGCAGCCACAGTTGCTTGCTTTTACTGGTCTCCCAGACTTAGGCCACACTCTAGAGCTAGCCGGTGGATTCTCACAAATCTAGAAGAGTTGAAAAAGTTCTTGGGTTTAACTTTTTTGATGGGGCTGATAAGGAAGCCATCACTGTCTTCATATTGGTCTACTAGTCCCTTGATGGCAACTGCTATATTTCCTGCAACCATGAGTCGTAACCGGTATGAGCTTCTTCTTCAGGTGCTGCATTTTATTGATAATGCTTTAGCCTTGCCATGAGATCACCCTGATTCAGACCGTCTTTTTAAGATTAGACCTGTCCTTTATCATTTTGTAGATCGGTTTTCAGAGGTCTATGTTCCAGGCAAAAAAATATCTATACGAGTCTTTGGTTCTGTTCAAGGGTCGTTTGGTTTTTAGGCAATACATTCCTAGCAAGAGGGCATGGTATGGAATTAAATTGTATATGCTGACTGAAAGTAGTACAGGATATGTTTATAATTTCCGGGTCTAGACTCGTAGGGATTCCAGTATTGACCCCCCTGGTTGTCCGCCCACTTTTGGAGTTAGCGAGAAAATTGTGTGGGAACTTGGTAGATGACTGTTTAACCCCTTCGCTGCCAGGCCTTTTCCCCCTCCTGTGCCGGGCCTTTTTTTGCCTATTTGGGGCAGTTCGCTCTTAGGCCCTCATAACTTTTTGTCCACATAAGCTAACCAAGCCAAATTTGCGTCCTTTTTTTCCAACATCCTAGGGATTCTAGAGGTACCCAGACTTTGTGGGTTCCCCTGAAGGAGGCCAAGAAATTAGCCAAAATACAGTGAAAATTTCGTTTTTTTCAAAAAAATTGGAAAAAGTGGCTGCAGAAGAAGGCTTGTGGTTTTTCCCCTGAAAATGGCATCAACAAAGGGTTTGCGGTGCTAAACTCAGCAGCTTCCCAGCTTTCAGGAACAGGCAGACTTGAATCAGAAAACCCAATTTTTCAACACAATTTTGGCATTTTACTGGGGCATACCCCATTTGTGCAATTTTTTGTGCTTTCAGCCTCCTTCCAGTCAGTGACAGGAATGGTCATGAAACCAATGCTGGATCCCAGAAACCTAAACATTTCTGAAAAGTAGACAAAATTATGAATTCAGCAAGGGGTCATTTGTGTAGATCCTACAAGGGTTTCCTACAGAAAATAACAGCTGAAAAAGAAAAATATTGAAATTGAGGTGAAAAAACCATCAATTTTTCTCTACGTTTTACTCTGTAACTTTTCCCTGCAATGTCAGATTATCGAAAGCAATATACCGTTACGTCTGCTGGACTCCTCTGGTTGCGGGGATATATAGGGCTTGTAGGTTCATCAAGAACCCGAGGAACCCAGAGCCAATAAATGAGCTGCACCCTGCAGTGCGTTTTCATTCTATACCGGGTGTACAGCAATTCATTTGCTGAAATATAAGGAGTAAAAAATTGCTATCAAGAAAACCTTTGCATTTCCAAAAAGGGCACAAGATAAGGTGTTGAGGAGCAGTGGTTATTTGCACATCTCTGAATTCCGGGGTGACCATAGTAGCACGTGAATTACAGGGAATTTCTCAAATAGATGTCTTTTTTACACACACTCCTATATTTGGAAGGAAAAAATGTAGAGAAAGACAAGGGGCAATAGTACTTGTTTTGCTAATCTATGTTCCCCCAAGTCTCCCGATAAAAATGGTACCTCACTTGTGTGGGTAGGCCTAGCACCCGCGACAGGATATGCCCCAAAACACAACATGGACACATCACAGAAAACAGAGCTGTTTTTAGCAAAGTGACTACCTGTAGATTTTGGCCTCTAGCTCAGCCGCCACCTAGGGAAACCTACCAAACCTGTGCATTTCTGAAAACTAGAGACCTAGGGGAATCCAAGGAGGGGTGACTTGTGTGGCTCGGACCAGGTTCTGTTACCCAGAATCCTTTGCAAACCTCAAAATTTGGCTAAAAAAACACATGTTCCTCACATTTCTGTGGCAGAAAGTTATGGAATCTGAGAGGAGCCACAAATTTCCTTCCACCCAGCGTTCCCCCACGTCTCCCGATAAAAATGATACCTCACTTGTGTGGGTAGGCCTAGCACCCGCGACAGGATATGCCCCAAAACACAACGTGGACACATCACAGAAAACAGAGATGTTTTTAGCAAAGTGACTACCTGTAGCTTTTGGCCTCTAGCTCAGCCGCCACCTAGGGAAACCTACCAAACCTGTGCATTTCTGAAAACTAGAGACCTAGGGGAATCCAAGGAGGGGTGACTTGTGTGGCTCGGACCAGGTTCTGTTACCCAGAATCCTTTGCAAACCTCAAAATTTGGCTAAAAAAACACATGTTCCTCACATTTCTGTGGCAGAAAGTTCTGGAATCTGAGAGGAGCCACAAATTTCCTTCCACCCAGCGTTCCCCCACGTCTCCCGATAAAAATGATACCTCACTTGTGTGGGTAGTGGACATATCACAGAAAACAGAGCTGTTTTTAGCAAAGTGACTACCTGTAGATTTTGGCCTCTAGCTCAGCCGCCACCTAGGGAAACCTACCAAACCTGTGCATTTCTGAAAACTAGAGACCTAGGGGAATCCAAGGAGGGGTGACTTGCGGGGCTCGGACCAGGTTCTGTTACCCAGAATCCTTTGCAAACCTCAAAATTTGGCTAAAAAAACACATGTTCCTCACATTTCTGTGGCAGAAAGTTCTGGAATCTGAGAGGAGCCACAAATTTCCTTCCACCCAGTGTTCCCCCACGTCTCCCGATAAAAATGATACCTCACTTGTGTGGGTAGGCCTAGCGCCCGCGACAGGATATGCCCCAAAACACAACGTGGACATATCACAGAAAACAGAGCTGTTTTTAGCAAAGTGACTACCTGTAGATTTTGGCCTCTAGCTCAGCCGCCACCTAGGGAAACCTACCAAACCTGTGCATTTCTGAAAACTAGAGACCTAGGGGAATCCAAGGAGGGGTGACTTGCGGGGCTCGGACCAGGTTCTGTTACCCAGAATCCTTTGCAAACCTCATAATTTCGCTAAAAAAACACATGTTCCTCACATTTCTGTGGCAGAAAGTTCTGGAATCTGAGAGAAGCCACAAATTTCCTTCCACCCAGCGTTCCCCCACGTCTCCCGATAAAAATGATACCTCACTTGTGTGGGTAGGCCTAGCGCCCGCGACAGGATATGCCCCAAAACACAACGTGGACATATCACAGAAAACAGAGCTGTTTTTAGCAAAGTGACTACCTGTAGATTTTGGCCTCTAGCTCAGCCGCCACCTAGGGAAACCTACCAAACCTGTGCATTTCTGAAAACTAGAGACCTAGGGGAATCCAAGGAGGGGTGACTTGCGGGGCTCGGACCAGGTTCTGTTACCCAGAATCCTTTGCAAATCTCAAAATTTGGCTAAAAAAACACATGTTCCTCACATTTCTGTGGCAGAAAGTTCTGGAATCTGAGAGGAGCCACAAATTTCCTTCCACCCAGCGTTCCCCCACATCTCCCGATAAAAATGATACCTCACTTGTGTGGGTAGGCCTAGCGCCCGCGACAGGATATGCCCCAAAACACAATGTGGACATATCACAGAAAACAGAGCTGTTTTTAGCAAAGTGACTACCTGTAGATTTTGGCCTCTAGCTCAGCCAGCACCTAGGGAAACCTACCAAACCTGTACATTTCTGAAAACTAGAGACCTAGGGGAATCCAAGGAGGGGTGACTTGTGTGGCTCGGACCAGGTTCTGTTACCCAGAATCCTTTGCAAACCTCAAAATTTGGCTAAAAAAACACATGTCCCTCACATTTCTGTGGCAGAAAGTTCTGGAATCTGAGAGGAGCTACAAATTTCCTTCCACCCAGCGTTCCCCCAAGTCTCCCGATAAAAATGATACCTCACTTGCGTGGGTAGGCCTAGCGCCGGCGACAGGAAACACCCCAAAGCGCAACGTGGACACATCCTAAATTTTGGAAAAAAACAGAGGTGTTTTTTGCAAAGTGCCTACCTGTAGATTTTGGCCTCTAGCTCAGCCGGCACCTAGGGAAACCTACCAAACCTGTGCATTTCTGAAAACTAGAGACCTAGGGGAATCCAAGGAGGGGTGACTTGCGGGGCTCGGACCAGGTTCTGTTACCCAGAATCCTTTGCAAACCTCAAAATTTGGCTAAAAATACACATGTTACTCACATTTCTGTGGCAGAAAGTTCTGGAATCTGAGAGGAGCCACAAATTTCCTTCTACCCAGCGTTCCCCCAAGTCTCCCGATAAAAATGATACCTCACTTGTGTGGGTAGGCCTAGCGCCCGCGACAGGATATGCCCCAAAACACAACGTGGACATATCACAGAAAACAGAGCTGTTTTTAGCAAAGTGACTACCTGTAGATTTTGGCCTCTAGCTCAGCCGCCACCTAGGGAAACCTACCAAACCTGTGCATTTCTGAAAACTAGAGACCTAGGGGAATCCAAGGAGGGGTGACTTGTGGGGCTCGGACCAGGTTCTGTTACCCAGAATCCTTTGCAAACCTCAAAATTTGGCTAAAAAAACACATGTTCCTCACATTTCTGTGGCAGAAAGTTCTGGAATCTGAGAGGAGCCACAAATTTCCTTCCACCCAGCGTTCCCCCACGTCTCCCGATAAAAATGATACCTCACTTGTGTGGGTAGGCCTAGCGCCCGCGACAGGATATGCCCCAAAACACAACGTGGACACATCACAGAAAACAGAGCTGTTTTTAGCAAAGTGACTACCTGGAGATTTTGGCCTCTAGCTCAGCCGCCACCTAGGGAAACCTACCAAACCTGTACATTTCTGAAAACTAGGGACCTAGGGGAATCCAAGGAGGGGTGACTTGTGTGGCTCGGACCAGGTTCTGTTACCCAGAATCCTTTGCAAACCTCAAAATTTGGCTAAAAAAACACATGTCCCTCACATTTCTGTGGCAGAAAGTTCTGGAATCTGAGAGGAGCTACAAATTTCCTTCCACCCAGCGTTCCCCCAAGTCTCCCGATAAAAATGATACCTCACTTGCGTGGGTAGGCCTAGCGCCGGCGACAGGAAACACCCCAAAGCGCAACGTGGACACATCCTAAATTTTGGAAAAAAACAGAGGTGTTTTTTGCAAAGTGCCTACCTGTAGATTTTGGCCTCTAGCTCAGCCGGCACCTAGGGAAACCTACCAAACCTGTGCATTTCTGAAAACTAGAGACCTAGGGGAATCCAAGGAGGGGTGACTTGCGGGGCTCGGACCAGGTTCTGTTACCCAGAATCCTTTGCAAACCTCAAAATTTGGCTAAAAATACACATGTTACTCACATTTCTGTGGCAGAAAGTTCTGGAATCTGAGAGGAGCCACAAATTTCCTTCTACCCAGCGTTCCCCCAAGTCTCCCGATAAAAATGATACCTCACTTGCGTGGGTAGGCCTAGCGCCGGCGACAGGAAACACCCCAAAGCGCAACGTGGACACATCCTAAATTTTGGAAAAAAACAGAGGTGTTTTTTGCGAAGTGCCTACCTGTAGATTTTTGGCCTCTAGCTCAGCCGGCACCTAGGGAAACCTACCAAACCTGTGCATTTCTGAAAACTAGAGACCTAGGGGAATCCAAGGAGGGGTGACTTGCGGGGCTCGGACCAGGTTCTGTTACCCAGAATCCTTTGCAAACCTCAAAATTTGGCTAAAAATACACATGTTACTCACATTTCTGTGGCAGAAAGTTCTGGAATCTGAGAGGAGCCACAAATTTCCTTCTACCCAGCGTTCCCCCAAGTCTCCCGATAAAAATGATACCTCACTTGTGTGGGTAGGACTAGCGCCCACGAAAGGAAAGGGCCCAAAACACAACGTGGACACATCACATTTTTTTATAAAAAGCAGTGCCTACCTGTGATTTTGGCCTGTAGCTCAGCCGACACCTGAGGAAACCTAGCAAACCAGTGCATTTTTGAAAACTAGAAACCCAGGGTGAATCCAAGATGGGGGTGACTTGCGGGGCTCTGACCAGGTTATGTTACCCAGAATCCTTTGCAAACATCAAAATTTGGCCCAAAAAACACTTTTTCCTCTCATTTCGGTGACAGAAAGTTCTGGAATCTGAGAGGAGCCACAAATTTCCTTCCACCCAGCGTTCCCCTAAGTCTCTCGATAAAAATGGTACATCACTTCTGTCGGGTAGGCCTAGCGCCCACAAAAGGAAATGGCCCAAAACACAACGTGGACACAACATATTTTTTTCACAGAAAACAGAGGTGTTTTTTGCAAGGTGCCTACCTGTGGTGTTTGGCCTGTAGCTCAGCCGGCCCCAGGGGGGGGGGCAGAAATGCCCTAAAATAAATTTGCCCCCCAACCCCCACCCTCCCCGCCGGGGAGCGACCCCTTGCCTACGGGGTCGCTCCCCCTGCGTGACATTGGCACCAAAAAACAAATCCCCGGTGCCTAGTGGTTTCTGCCCCCTTGGGGGCAGGTTGACCTAAACTCAGCCAATCTGCCCCCAAGGGGGGGCAGAAATGGCCCTAAATACAATTTGTCCCCCAGGGGAGCGACTTTTGCCTGATGGGTCGCTCCCCCATCTCTAAAAAAAAAAAAACAAAGAAAAAAAAGAAAAATTCCCCTGGCGCCTAGAGGTTTCTGCCCCCCCCCCCCCCCCCGGGGGCAGTTCGGCCTAATAATAGGCCGATCTGTCCCCCCGGGGGGGCAGAAATGGCCTAAAATAAATTTGCCCCCCAACCCCCACCACCCCCCCGGGAGCGACCCTTGCCTACGGGGTCGCTCCCCCTGCGTGACATTGGCGCCAAAAAACAAATCCCCGGTGCCTAGTGGTTTCTGCCCCCCTTGGGGGCAGATTGACCTAAAATTGGCCAATCTGCCCCCAGGGGGGCAGAAATGGTCTAAATACAATTTGCCCCCCCCAGGGGAGCGACCTTTGCCTGATGGGTCGCTCCCCATCTCTAAAAAAAGAAACAACAAAAAAAAAAAAACACAAAAAAAAAATTGCCCTGGTGCCTAGAGTGTTCTGCCCCCCCCCCCCCAGGGGCAGTTCGGCCTAATAATAGGCCGATCTGTCCCCCGGGGGGGGCAGAAATGGCCTAAAATAAATTTGCCCCCCCCAACCCCCCCCATCCCCCCCCCCGGGAGCGACCCTTGCCTACGGGGTCGCTCCCCCTTGCGTGACATTGGCGCCAAAAAAACAAATCCCCGGTGCCTAGTGGTTTCTGCCCCCTTGGGGGCAGATTGACCTAAAATTGGTAAATCTGCCCCCCAGGGGGGCAGAAATGGTCTAAATACAATTTGCCCCCCCCAGGGGAGCGACCCTTGCCTGATGGGTCGCTCCCCATCTCTAAAAAAAGAAACAACAAAAAAAAAAAAAACACAAAAAAAAAATTGCCCTGGTGCCTAGAGTGTTTCTGCCCCCCCCCCCAGGGGCAGTTCGGCCTAATAATAGGCCGATCTGTCCCCCCGGGGGGGCAGAAATGGCCTAAAATAAATTTGCCCCCCCCAACCCCCATCCCCCCCCCCGGGAGCGACCCCTTGCCTACGGGGTCGCTCCCCCTGCGTGACATTGGCGCCAAAAAACAAATCCCCGGTGCCTAGTGGTTTCTGCCCCCTTGGGGGCAGATTGACCTAAAATTGGCCAATCTGCCCCAGGGGGGCAGAAATGGTCTAAATACAATTTGCCCCCCCAGGGGAGCGACCCTTGCCTGATGGGTCGCTCCCCATCTCTAAAAAAAGAAACAACAAAAAAAAAAAACACAAAAAAAAAATTGCCCTGGTGCCTAGAGTGTTCTGCCCCCCCCGGGGGGGCAGTTCGGCCTAATAATAGGCCGATCTGTCCCCCGGGGGGGCAGAAAATGGCCTAAAATAAATTTGCCCCCCCCAACCCCCCCCCCCCCCCCCCCGGGAGCGACCCTTGCCTACGGGGTCGCTCCCCCTGCGTGACATTGGCGCTAAAAAACAAATCCCCGGGTGCCTAGTGGTTTCTGCCCCCTTGGGGGGCAGATTGACCTACAGTTGGCCAATCTGCCCCCCAGGGGGGCAGAAATGGTCTAAATACAATTTGCCCCCCCAGGGGAGCGACCCTTGCCTGATGGGTCGCTCCCCATCTCTAAAAAAAGAAACAACAAAAAAAAAACACACACAAAAAAAATTGCCCTGGCGCCTAGAGTGTTCTGCCCCCCCCCCGGGGGCAGTTCGGCCTAATAATAGGCCGATCTGTCCCCCGGGGGGGCAGAAATGGCCTAAAATAAATTTGCCCCCCCAACCCCCACCGCCCCCCCCGGGAGCGACCCTTGCCTACGGGGTCGCTCCCCCTGCGTGACATTGGCGCCAAAAAACGAATCCCCGGTGCCTAGTGGTTTCTGCCCCCTTGGGGGCAGATTGACCTAAAATTGGCCAATCTGCCCCCAGGGGGGCAGAAATGGTCTAAATACAATTTGCCCCCCCAGGGGAGCGACCCTTGCCTGATGGGTCGCTCCCCATCTCTAAAAAAAGAAACAACAAAAAAAAAAAACACAAAAAAAAAATTGCCCCTGGCGCCTAGAGTGTTCTGCCCCCCCCCCCCCGGGGGCAGTTCGGCCTAAAAATAGGCCGATCTGTCCCCCGGGGGGGCAGAAATGGCCTAAAATAAATTTGCCCCCCCAACCCCCACACCCCCCCCCGGGAGCGACCCTTGCCTACGGGGTCGCTCCCCCTGCGTGACATTGGCGCCAAAAAACAAATCCCCGGTGCCTTGTGGTTTCTGCCCCCTTGGGGGCAGATTGACCCAAAATTGGCCAATCTGCCCCCAGGGGGGCAGAAATGGTCTAAATACAATTTGCCCCCCCAGGGGAGCGACCATTGCCTGATGGGTCGCTCCCCATCTCTAAAAAAAGAAACAACAAAAAAAAAAAAACACAAAAAAAAAAAATTGCCCTGGCGCCTAGAGTGTTCTGCCCCCCCCCCCCCCCCGGGGGCAGTTCGGCCTAATAATAGGCCGATCTGTCCCCCGGGGGGGCAGAAATGGCCTAAAATAAATTTTCCCCCCCCACCCCCCCCCCCCGGGAGCGACCCTTGCCTACGGGGTCGCTCCCCCTGCGTGACATTGGCGCCAAAAAACAAATCCCCGATGCCTAGTGGTTTCTGCCCCCTTGGGGGCAGATTGACCTAAAATCGGCCAATCTGCCCCCAGGGGGGCAGAAATGGTCTAAATACAATTTGCCCCCCAGGGGAGCGACCCTTGCCTGATGGGTCGCTCCCCATCTCTAAAAAAAAAAAAAGAACAAAAAAAAAAAAAAAAAAAAAACATTTGCCCTGGCGCCTAGAGGTTTCTTCCCCCCCTGGGGGCAGATCGGCCTAATAATAGGGCGATCTGCCCCCAGGGGGGGCAGAAAAGGCCTTCCCAAAAAATTGCCCCCCCTGGGAGCGACCCTTGCCAAAGGGGTCGCTTTGTTGCGTGACATTCGCGCGCAAAAACAAACTCCCTGGTGTCTAATGGTTTCTGCCCCCCCTTGGGGGCAGATTGGCCTTATCAAAATAGGCCAATCTGCCCCCAAGGGGGGCAGAAATGGCCTAAATATATATTGCCCCGTAGGGGAGCGACCCTTGCCTAAGGGATCGCTCCCCACCTAAAAAAAAAGAATTCATCACAAAAAAACAAAAAAACAAAAAATGGTCCCTGGTGCCTAGAGGTTTCTGCCCCCCCTGGGGGCAGATCGGCCTAATAATAGGCCAATCTGCCCCCAGGGGGGGCAGAAAAGGCCTTCCTAAAAAAATGCCCCCCTGGGAGCGACCCTTGCCCAAGGGGTCGCTCCCTTTTGCCAATTTCAAGAAAAGAAAAAAAAATCCCTGGTGTCTAGTGGGGTTTCAAAAGCCGGATTGCAAGCAATCCAGCTTTTGAAACCTGTGAGAGACTTCAAAGGGAAGGAAATACATTTCCTTCCCTTTGAAGCCTCTCGGGGCCTCCCCCATGGGATTGAAAAAGAAATGCAAAAGCATTTCTTTTTCAATCGCGCTGGAAGCTCTGCTTCCAGCGCGATGGGGGAGACCCTGTGACTAATCAGCGCGCGCTCGCGCGCTGACGTCACAGGGGGGGTTGGGGGGGGTCGGGGGTGGGAGGGGAAGGGCTTCCCCTTCCATCCCTGACTTGGGGGGGTGGGGGGGAACCCCACAGAGGGAGCGAGAGCGCTCCCTCTGGGCTGTGTGCCGAGGACGTAGTGGTTACGTCCTCGGCACAGCAGCACTGTGCCGCAGGACGTAACCACTACGTCCGCGGCACAGAAGGGGTTAACAAAGGTCACCATTTGTACATAGATAATTTCTACACTGGAGTGCGGTTGTTCAAGGGATTGTTCAGAGTGGACACTGTTGCTTGCTTGTGGGACAATCCGCTCTAACCGGAAAGGCTATCCAAGAGAGCTTGTCTGTAATAAACTTGAGAAGGGACAGTGCAGTGCCTTGCGGAATGATGAGCTGCTAGCTCTGAAATTTGCAGACAGGATGGATGTCTACATGCTAACTACCATCCATGATGAGAGTACTTCATCTGTGGCTCTTTGGGGGTCAGGTTGCTTAAGTGAGCAAACCTGTGTGCATTTTAGACTACAATAAGCACATGGGTGGTGTTGATAGAGTAGATCAGAGGTTGGAACCTTACACTGCTGCTCGTAAGGCTTATGTTTGGTATAAGAAATTAGCGGTTCATCTGTTCCACTTGGCAACTTTTAATGCTTTTGCTGTGTTCAAGAATAGTTCTCCAGAGTCAAGGATGACAGTTGTGAAATTTCAGGAGTCTGTCATAGCGAGCCTTGTTGTGCTGGAACAGGCAAGAGTTCCTAGAGAGACAGTGGTGGTGGATGTGGCTAGATTGAAAGATCGCCACTTTGCTGAGCACATTCCTCCCACGGCCAAAAAAGAAAGACTTTCCTGCTAAGAGATGTAGAGTCTGTGCTCAAACAGGTATCCGGAAGGAGACTAGGATGTACTGCCCTGATTGTCCTTCAAAGCCTGGGCTGTGTGTGGGTGGCTGTTTCAAGAGTTACCATACTCAAAAACATTATTGGGAATTACTGTGAGCGTAAACTGCCTGTTTTATATTTTCATATGTTCAGTTTCATCGTTGGCCTTACTGTCATGTATTTACTTAGAGCTTTTGTGTTTGTAGTTTTGTACTTATTTCTAATTAGTTAGTGGTTTCTTTGTTGTTTAAAAAAAAAAGTGATGGTGGTGTGCATGGAGTGGCGCTTGGCTGGCGGTGTGCGTAGAGTGGCGCTTGGCTGCCGGTGTGCATGGTGTAGCGCTTGGCTGGCGGTGTGCGTGGAGTGGCGCTTGGCTGGCGGTGTGCGTGGAGTGGCGCTTGGCTGGCGGTGTAAATAGTGACTTGCTGTTGGCCACACTGCTAACCAAACGCCAGTCCACACACTCCCATCAGCTGGTGTGATTGTTGTGTCAGGCATGTCGGCGCATAAAAGTGATGTGCCCTTGACTAGTGCTGTCTATTGATGTGTGTTGTAATGTGCTGGGCCCGCGGCTGGCAGCGTGAATGGTCTTGTGCATGTCATGTATGAAAGGTGTGTGAATGGGCTGTAAAGCAGTTGGTGCCTTGTCGCGGCTTTACAGCTCATGAGCGGAGTCATTGGTTCCGTTTTTTGGCCTTTCAGTTATTAACAGTGCATTTCATTTTTGTGAAATCTCTTGTTAATAAAATTTGATCTACTGAACTATCACTCACCCTCGTGCCAAATCCAACTAGTATGTGTGGTAAAAATGAAAAAACCTGCTCCGCTGTAATCAGGCGTCGCAGCACACCTGTGACATGCTAGGTGTCTCGAGTGGGACCCCGATGATGAAGCATGCCACCAACTTGTTGGTGGGTGAGGGGTCTTTTTAACATAACCTAAGTGTGTTTCTTTTCACAACTTTAGTGTTTGGAACATCACAGAAGGATGTGGACAAATCAAAATGATCTATTACAAAACTACCTGTGTTTCTGGGGGGAGGGGGGAAATGGTGTGAGAAGGTAGTCTCTTTCTAGCATTGTTACCCCCACTTTTGGCCTGTTTGTGAGTGTGTGTCAGTGTGTTTTGCCTGTCTCACTGGGATCCTGCTAGCTAGGACCCCAGTGCTCATAGTTTGTGGCCTATGTGTGTGTAGTCTGTAGTGCTTACTGTGTTACTGAGGCTGTGCTAATCAGAACCTCAGTGCTTATGCTCTCTCTTACCTTACATTTGTCACTGCAGGCTAGTGACCAATTTTACCAATTCCAATTGGCACCTTTGGAACTCCCTTATAATTCCCTTGTATATGGTACCTAGGTACCCAGGGTATTGGGGTTCCAAGAGCACCTTATGGGCTGCAGCGTAGCTTTTGCCACCCATAAGTAGCTCAGACAAACCTTTCACGGGACTGCTCCAGCAGCCTGGGTAAAATAGTGTCTACACTATTTTACAGCCATTTTACACTGCACTTAAGTAACTTATAAGTCACCTATATGTCCAGCTCTGGCTGAGTGCAAAGTTACTAAGTGTGAGGGCACCCTTACAGTAGTAAAGGTGCCCCCACATCGTCCAGGGCCTTTTCCCCGGACTTTGTGAGTGCGGGGGACGCCATTACACACGTGCACGACATAAAGGTCACCACCTATATGTAGCTGCACAATGGCTGAACCAAATATGGCCATGTGAGGTGTCTGGGATTGTGGAATTTCACCCCCAGTCCGAATCTGGTACGGGGGCAATTCCATGAACCCTGGGGGCTCCACCAAGGACCCCCAGTATTGCCAAACTAGGTTTCTGGGGTTTTGCTCTACAGCTACAGTGCTGCCAACCTCCAGACTGGATTCTGCCCTCTTGGGGTCTGACCAGCTCAGTCCCAGGAAGGCAGAAGAACGAGTTACTTACCTTCGGTAACGATTTTTCTGGTGGATACATTAGCTACCTGTGGATTCCTCACCTAATGAATACTCCCATGGCGCCAGCATTCGACGGAAATCTTCTTACTAGTCTCTGCACGTCGACGAGGACGTCACTCTAGCCCACGCGACGCCGTCTGACGTCATACAGGCAATAAGAGGTCCTCGCCGACGTGCCGATGACAGTACCAACATTTTTTACGTGCATGAGAATAATAATAACCCAATGTAATGAAAGAGCAAAGCAACATCTCTTAATATTGTAAATCACACAACATTGCAATAAAATAGCTGTAGATTTAATATAACCTTTTTTTTTTTTTTAAACAAATAAATATATTTATACATACGAATCATGTATATACACAATATATATAGATTTATATATAAATATACACATATATACAAATATCATATACGCAAAATGTATTGCAACTTTGAAGACCAAAAGGAGCACACTCAAGGATTGCTTGGAGAGACCAAAAAGGCAACGGGGAGGCGGGTGGGACCGTGAGGAATCCACAGGTAGCTAATGTATCCACCAGAAAAATCGTTACCGAAGGTAAGTAACTCGTTCTTCTGATGGATACAACTACCTGTGGATTCCTCACCTAATGAATAGAGTCCCAAAGCAGTACCACGCCCGGCGGTGGGTGCCTAAATGGTCAAACCAAGAAATCCTGCAGCACTGACCGTGCAAAATGACCGTCCCTTCTGACCTCAGAGTCCAAACAGTAATGTTTCACAAAAGTGTGAAGGGACGACCAAGTTGCGGCCTTGCAGATGTCGACCACAGGAACACCCCTGGCCAAGGCCGAAGAGGCCGACTTAGCTCTGGTGGAGTGAGCTCTAATGCCCTCAGGCGGATCCTTCTTTGCCAAAGAGTAACAGATTTTAATGCAAAGAACAACCCACCTGGAGAGTGTTCTCTTGTGGACTGCCTTTCCTCTCCTCTTGCCCACGTATCCGACAAACAGCTGATCCTCCAGCCTGATATCCTTCATTCTGTCGATATAGAAGCTCAACGCCCTTTTTGGGTCCAGGCGATGTAGTCTTTCTTCCTCCTTTGAAGGATGAGGCGGAGGATAAAACGTGGACAAAGTGATTGTCTGAGCCAAATGGAAGGGTGAAACAACCTTCGGAAGGAAAGCAGCCTTGGTCCTCAACACCACCTTATCCCCATAAAACGTTATATAAGGGGGTTTAACCGATAAGGCCTGCAACTCACTCACTCTCCTTGCAGATGTTATAGCTACCAGGAATACTGTTTTAATAACCAAATACCTTAAGGGGCAAGAATGCATAGGCTCAAAAGGGGACCCCATAAGGAAAGTCAGGACCAAGGACAAATCCCATTGAGGCATAACGAATGGTTTTGGAGGATATTGATTCAGAAGACCTTTCAAGAATCTGAGAACAATAGGGGATTTAAATAACGATGGTTGGTCTGGAAGACAAATGAAGGCTGACAAGGCCGACAAATAACCCTTAATGGTAGCCACTGCACAACCTTTCTGCGCTAGAGACAGTGCAAAAGACAAAACATGTGACAGATGAGCATGTAAGGGATCAATCTGTCTCTCTCCACACCACATAACAAATTTAGACCACCTATTAGCGTAGATAGATTTAGTGGAGTGTCGCCTAGCCGCTAAGATAACATCCACTACATCAGGCGGGAGAGAGAAGGAACTCAGGTTGCCCCGTTCAATCTCCAAGCATGTAGGTGCAGACTCTGGAGGTTGGGGTGTAAAACCTGCCCCTGCGACTACGAGAGGAGGTCTGCCCTGAGAGGGAGACGGAGCGGAGGGCACAGTGAGAGTTGGAGAAGGTCGGAGTACCATACCCTCCTTGGCCAATCCGGAGCTATTAAGATGACTTGGGCCCGGTCTTGGCGAATTTTCCTCAACACTCGAGGAATCAAGGGTATGGGGGGAAACGCGTAAAGCAACTGGTCGCACCAGGTTATCTGAAACGCGTCCCCCAACGCTCCCTGCATCGGATACTGGAGGCTGCAGAATAACGGGCAATGCGCGTTCTCTAGAGTGGCAAACAGATCTATCCGAGGAAACCCCCATATCTGGAAGATTAGACAGACCTGATCTGGATGGAGACGCCACTCGTGGTCTGCCGAGAATTGGCGACTGAGACTGTCCGCACGTACATTCAAGACCCCGGCCAGATGATTTGCCACCAAGCAAATCTGATGGTCCTTTGCCCAGGACCATAGCCGAAGAGCTTCTCTGCAGAGAAGGTACGACCCTACTCCTCCCTGTTTGTTTATGTACCACATCGTGGTAGTATTGTCCGTCAGGACCTATACCGACTGACCACGAAGGGATGGGAGGAAGGCCTTGAGAGCCAGACGTACAGCCCGTAACTCCAACAGATTGATATGAAACACCTGTTCCTCTGGAGACCAAAGCCCTTTGATCTCCAGATCCCCCAGATGAGCTCCCCATCCTAGGGTGGAAGCATCCGTTATGACCGTGGCCACTGGTGGCGACTGCGCGAACGGCTTTCCCTGTGAAAGATTGTTGCCCGCAATCCACCACTTCAATTCCACAGCAGCATCTCTGGAGATCTTGACAGTACCTTCTAAATCTCCCTTGTGTTGAGACCACTGCCTTCGGAGGCACCACTGAAGAGCCCTCATGTGCCAGCGAGCATGCGTGACCAACAGAATGCAGGAGGCGAACAGACCGAGCAGACGAAGGACCTTGAGGACTGGAACTACCGCTCCATTTCGAAACATTGGAACCAATTCCTGAATATCTTGAATCCGCTGAGGCGGAGGAAAGGCTCGACTCAATGTTGTATCCAGTACTGCCCCTATGAACAGGAGGCGCTGAGAGGGCTCCAGGTGAGATTTGGGCACGTTCACCGAAAAGCCCAGGTCGAACAACAACTGGGTTGTTGACTGCAGATGATGCGACACAAGCTCCGGGGACTTGGCTTTGATCAACCAGTCGTCCAAGTAAGGGAATACTGCTATCCCCTTCCTTCTGAGCTCCGCCGCAACCACTGACATCACCTTTGTGAAGACTCGAGGTGCTGAAGTAAGACCAAACGGGAGGACCGCAAACTGATAGTGCTGCGACCCTACCACAAACCGGAGATACTTCCTGTGCGACTTGAGTATCGGGATATGAAAGTAAGCATCCTGCAAGTCGACAGACACCATCCAATCTTCCTTGCTCAACGCCAAAAGTACCTGAGCTAGGGTCAGCATCTTGAACTTTTCCTGTTTGAGGAACCAATTCAAGATCCTCAGATCCAGGATTGGTCTCAACCGACCATCCTTTTTGGGAATCAGGAAGTATCTTGAGTAACAACCTCGACCCCTTTCCTGCTCTGGGACCAACTCTACCGCGCCCTTTGAAAGGAGGACTTGAACCTCCTGTTCTAGCAACAGGAGGTGTTCTTCTGAACAATAAGATGGGCGGGATGAGGGGCGGGAACTCCCGAAAGGGAAGGGCGTAGCCTTTCCCCACAATGCCGAGAACCCAAGTGTCCGTTGTGATAGACTTCCACTTGTGGAGAAAATGCTGTAATCTTCCCCCTACAGGAGAGGAGTGAGTGGGAAACGGTGGAAGCCTAAGGCTGCTTCCCCTGCTGCACCCCTCCAGAGGACGAGGAAGAGGCAGAGTGCTGTTGAGAGGCTCCTCTGGTACGCGCCCCACCCCTCCCCCTCCCTCTAAATGACCTATAGGGGAGGGAAGAGGCGGGTTGCTGGAACCTCCCCCGAAAGGAAGAGGAAGAAGAGCCACGCCCAAATCCCCGAAACCTCCTGAAAAATCTAGAAGAGGCAGAGGAAGAAGGAGCTTGCAGTCCTGACGATTTGGCTGTGGCTCTGCTCTCCTTAAATCGTTCCAAGGCCGAATCTGCCTTGGCTCCAAACAGTCTGTCCCCATCAAACGGGAGGTCCAGCAGGGTCGACTGCACATCCGCAGAAAACCCTGAGTTTCGGAGCCAGGCCTGTCTTCTTGCCACCACAGCCGTGCCCATCGCCCTGGCCACCGAGTCGGTCGTGTCCAGCCCAGACTGGATAATCTGGGTCGCGGCAGCCTGGGCGTCCGAGACCACATCCAAGAGACCCTGGGGGAGCTCCGTAAATGAAGACGAAATATCATCCATCAGAGCATGGATGTACCTCCCCAGAATGCACGTTGCGTTGGTGGCCTTCAACGCCAAACTGCATGACGAAAATATTTTCTTGGACTGCGCATCCAGTTTCTTGGAGTCTCTGTCTCCAGGCACCGTTGGGAAGGAACCAGGCGCTGACTTTGAGCAACAGGAGGCTTGCACCACCAAGCTCTCCGGCGTAGGGTGTCTAGAGAGAAAGCCAGGGTCAGATGGTGCAGCTCGATACCTCCTGGCCACAGCCCTATGAACGGCCGAGGAAGACACCGGCTTCTTCCACACCTCCAACACCGGATCCAGCAAAGCCTCATTAAATGGCAAGAGAGGCTCAGCTGCAGCAGAGGCCGGATGCAATACCTCTGTCAGCAAATTCTGCTTCGCCTCTGCCACCGGCAAAGGCAGGTACAAAAAGCTCGCTGCCTTCCTCACCACAGCATGAAAGGAAGCAGCCTCCTCCGTATATTCCCCTGGAGATGAAAGGTCCCACTCAGGGGAAGTGTCCAGCCCACTGGCTGTATCCAGACCATGTAGTCCATCTCCAGAGTCCTCAATCTCTCCCTCCTCTAAGACTTGCTGGTACTCCTGCTCTTCTAAAAGACGGAGAGCACGCCTCCTCGAATGAAGTCTCTCCTCGATACGCGGAGTCGACATGGCCTCCGCCGACGTCGAAGAACGGCGCCGATCTCCAGAAGCATCTGACGCCGCGTCCGGCGCCACAGGCAGCTTCGGCGCCGAGGTAGGAGCCGGAGGACGAGGTCTTGGAGCCGATGGACCAACCGGAGTCACAGGGCAAAATCCTGACTTCGACGGAAGGGCAACCTCCGGGGCCAAAACATCCGAAGCCACCGGAGCGGCCACCGACGCCGGCACCGGCGCCGAGCCCACATTCCCAAAAGGGAGAAAGGGCATAAAGGGTGCCGGCCGAAGAGGCGCAGGATCACCCAGCGAAAAGGCCAAGGGCCCCGAAGGACCAGCCGGAGCAGCTCCTGGAGCCATCTGCTGAAAGATGGTATACATCGCATTAAGAAACGCGGTACTATCGGCTCCAGGAGTGGGAAAAGCCGGATACTGGGGTGCCTGGATCGAGGGCGACCCCGACGCCGGCCTCGACGTCTGCGACGCCGGAGAAAACACAAGAGGCTGCACCACCTCAATCACCGACGCCTGACCAGGCGAAGTCGGTGACGCCGGAGAGGGAAACGGCGTCGATGGATGCGGCGTGACCGTGGGGCTGACCTCCCAAGTCCTCCGACGCCGAGCCGAAGGTGACCTCGAACGAGACTCCTTGCTGGAATGACGTCGTGAGTCTCTACGGCGCCGGGAGTCTCGATGACGCCGGTGAGACCTTGGCGAAGAAGACTTCTTATGATGTTTCTCCTTCTTCTTTGACTTTGCCATGAATAACTTGGCTTCACGCTCTTTGAGGGCCTTCGGATTCATGTGTTGACATGAATCGCAAGTCGAGACGTCGTGGTCGGAGCTCAAACACCATAGACAGTCGGAGTGAGGATCTGTAACTGACATCTTGCCCCCACACTCTCGACAGGGCTTGAAACCCGACTTCCTCTGAGACATTATTACCGCAGAGAAGACTACGCAGCAGACAATACACTGTAACCACGAAGGTAACAGTAGCTCCCTCGAAGATAACCGTTTCGAATGCACGGAAAAAAGGGAACTGTCATCGGCACGTCGGCGAGGACCTCTTATTGCCTGTATGACGTCAGACGGCGTCGCGTGGGCTAGAGTGACGTCCTCATCGACGTGCAGAGACTAGTAAGAAGATTTCCGTCGAATGCTGGCGCCATGGGAGTATTCATTAGGTGAGGAATCCACAGGTAGTTGTATCCATCAGAAACAATGTATTTCCTTTGGCAGGAAGGTGTTACACCCTCTGCCTTTGGAAATAGGTGTCACAGGCTGGGGAGGGGTAGCCTCCCCCAGCCTCTGGAAATGCTTTGAAGTGCACAAATGGTGCCCTCCTTGCATAAGCCAGTCTGCACCGGTTTAGGGATCCCCTGTCCCTGCTCAGGCGCGAAACTGGACAAAGGAAAGGGGAGTGACCACTCCCCTGACCTGCACCTCCCTGGGGGTGGTGCCCTGAGCTCCTCCAATGTGTCCCAGACCTCTGCCATCTTGGATTCAGAGGTGTGGGAGAACACTGGACACCTCTGAGTGGCCAGTGCCAGCAGGTGACATCAGAGACCCCTCCTGATAGGCTCACACCTTGTATTTAGCCATTCATCTTCTTTGGGCTATTTAGGGGCTCTCCTGTGGGGGTTTCCTCAGATTACGATTTGCAAGACTCCAGCAGGACTCTTCTGCATCTCCCTCTTCGACTTTCATCAAGGATCGACCGCTGACTGACCCAGGACACCTGCAGAACTGCAACAAAGTATCCAGAGGCTACCTCGACCTTGTAGCACCCAATCCTGCCGGCTTTCTCGACTGTTTCCTGATTGTGCATCATCTGGGGACTGTCTGCCTTCAGTCTGCACTCAAAGTCCAGAAAAAATCTTCCGTGGGTCGACGGAATCTTCCCCCTGCCTCAGCAGGCAACAAAAGCAGCAACACTGACCCTCTGGGACTCCTCTGTCTTCAACGACCGTCGTCCCTGGAACACAAGTGGTGGACCCAAGTGACTCCGACTGTCCAGTGATCCAGCTGCACGGAAGTGGTGGAGGTAAGTCGTAGCCTCCCCCCACCAGTCAGTCCTACCGTGTCCAGTGTCCTGCAGCTCCTAGGGCTTCTGCGAGTCCAATCCGGAATCCCTTGGTGCACAGCTGAGCCGAGGTCCCCAGCACTCCCTCCTTGAGTTGATCTCCAGCGGCGTGGGACTCCTTAGAGCAGAGCAGAGAAGACCGTCGAGGTCAGCTCCTTTGAACCTGTGTTCAGAGGCTCCTGTGGGTGCTCCCTTGTTTGTTGTGGCCTTCATCCTTGCTGAGGGCCCCCTCTGCCCACTTACCATGAGTTTAGACATCCTGGTCCTTCCTGGGCAGAACTTTTTTCTTCTAACCGCGACCCTTGCGTATAGCAAGGCTTGTTTGCGGTTTTTTGCAATCCAACTCCACAGCATCTTCCAGCACGAGGTGGGACAGCTCCTGCAAGAATTTGGGCCTCCTAGGTCACTTCCTTGGTGCAAATCCATCTTCTGTTTCCAACCGGAGGCAGCCATTTTGCACCTTCATCCGGGGTTTAGTGGGCTCCTGCCCCCCCTGGACTCTTCAGTGACTCTTGGACTTGGTCTCCTTCCTTTGCAGGTCTTCAGCTTCCATAATCCGTCTTCAGTGTCTGGCAGTCTTGTGTGGTTCTTGCAGTATCCTTTACTTCAACTTCTGTGTGGCTTCTGGGAAAGTAGTGTCACTTTACTCCTACTTTCCAGGGTCCTGGGGTGGTGTATCCGTTACTCCTTTGGTGTTTTCTGATACTCCCAGCGATTCTCTACACACTAGCCCTGCCTTGGGGACACTCCCATTTCACATTGCACATTTTGTAGTATATGGTTTGTGTTGCCCCTAGGCCTATTACAATCTATTGCATTCTATGGTAATTGCACTGTTTTCTGACTCTTTACTTAGCTGATTTCAGTATCTGTGTATATTTTATGCTTGTTACTTACCTCCTAAGGGAGTATATCTTCTAAGATAATTTTGGCATATTGTCATAAAAATAAAGTACCTTTATGGGCAATTCCATGAACCCTGGGGGCTCCACCATTGAACCCCAGTACTGCCAAACTAGCTTTCTGGGGTTTTCTCTGCAGCTACAGTGCTGCCAACCTCCAGACAGGATTCTGCCCTCCTGGGGTCTGACCAGCTCAGTCCCAGGAATGCAGAAACAATGTATTTCCTTTGGAAATAGGTGTCACAGGCTGGGGAGGGGTAGCCTCCCCGAGCTTCTGGAAATGCTTTGAAGGGCACAAATGGTGCCCTCCTTGCATAAGCCAGTCTGCACTGGGTTAGGGATCCCCTGTCCCTGCTCTGGCACGAAACTGGACAAAGGAAAGGGGAGTGACCACTCCCCTGACCTGCACCTCCCTGGGGGTGGTGCCCTGAGCTCCTCCAGTGTGTCCCAGACCTCTGCCATCTTGGATTCAGAGGTGTGGGAGAACACTGGACACCTGAGTGGCCAGTGCCCGCAGGTGACGTCAGAGACCCCTCCTGATAGGCTCACACCTTGTAGGTAGCCATACCTCTTCTTTGGGCTATTTAGGGGCACTCCTGTGGGGGTTTCCTCTGATTACGATCTGCAAGACTCCGGCAGGGCTCCTCTGCATCTCCCTCTTCGACTTTCATCAAGGATCGACCGCTCTGACCCAGGACGCCTGCAGAACTGCAACAAAGTATCCAGATGGCTTCTGCGAACTTGTAGTGCCCAATCCTGCCGGCTTTCTCGACTGTTTCCTGATTGTCAATCCTCTGGGGTCTGTCTGCCTTCAGTCTGCACTCAAAGTCCAGACGAAATCTCCTGTGGTTCAACGGAATCTTCCCCCGCTCCAGCAGGCAACAAAAGCAGCAACACTGACCCTCTGTCTTCAATGAACGTCGTTCCCGGAACACAAGGGTTGACCCAAGTGACCCGGACTGTCCAGTGGTCCAGCTGCATGAACGTGGTGGAGGTAAGTCGTAGCCTCCCCCCACCAGTCAGTGCCACTGTGTGTCCAGTGTCCTGCAGCTCCTTGGGCTTCTGTGAGTCCAATCCGGAATCCCTTGGTGCACAGCTGAGCCGAGGTCCCCAGCACTCCCTCCTGCGACGCACAGCTCCGTGAGTTGATCTCCAGCGGCGTGGGACTCCTTAGAGCAGTGCTGAGACGACTGTCGAGATCAGCTCCTTTGAATCCGTGTTCAGAGTCTCCTGTGGGTGCTCCCTTGTTCGTTGTGGGCCTTCATCCTTGCTGAGGGCCCCCTCTGTCCACTCACCATGAGTTTAGACATCCTGGTCCTTCCTGGGCCCGGGCAGCACCTTTTTCTTCTAACCGCGACCCTTACGTGTAGCAAGGCTTGTTTGCTGTGCTTATGCAATCCAACTCCACAGCATCTTCCAGCACAACGTGGGACAGCTCCTGCACGAATTTGGGCCTCCTAGGTCACTTCCTTGGTGCAAATCCATCTTCTGTTTCCAACCGGAGGCAGCCATTTTGCACCTTCATCTGGGGTTTAGTGGGCTCCTGCCCCCCGACTCTTCAGTGACTCCTGGACTTGGTCCCCTTCCTTTGCAGGTCTTCAACTTCCATAATCCATCTTCAGTGCCTGGCAGTCTTGTGTCGTTCTTGCAATATCCTTTACTTCGACTTCTGTGTGTCTTATGGGAAAGTAGTATCACTTTACTCCTACTTTCCAGGGTCCTGGAATGGTGTATCCTTTACTCCTTTGGTGTTTTCTGATACTGCCAGCGATTCTCTACACACTAGTCCTGCCTTGGGGACACTCCCATTTCGCATTCCACATTTTGTAGTATATGGTTTGTGTTGCCCCTAGGCCTATTATGCATTCTATGGTAATTGCACTGTTTTCTGACACTTTACTTACCTGATTTCAGTATCTGTGTATATTTTATGCTTGTTTCTTACCTCCTAAGGGAGTATATCTTCTAAGATAAATTTTGGTATATTGCCATAAAATAAAGTACCTTTATTTTTAGTAACAACTGAGTATTGTCTTTTCTTCTGATATAGTACATGTGATAAGTGGTATAGTAGGAGCTTTACATGCTTCCTAGTTCAGCCTAACCTGCTCTGCTATAGCTACCTCTATCAGTCTAAGCTTCTAGAACACTACTACATACACTAATAAGGGGATAACTGGACCTGATGTAAGTACCTCTGGTACCCACTACAAGCCAGGCCAGCTTCTCACACACAGCACCTGGGCACCTGTGTTTTTGGTCCCGGTGCGGCCTTCATCTAGGGAAACCTACCAAACCCAGACATTTTTGAAAACTAGACACCCGGAGAAGTGCAGGGAGGTGAGGCTTGCGTGGATCCCCCAACATTTTCTTACCCAGAATCCTCTGCAAACCTCAAAATTTGCTTGAGAAAGCATATTTTCCACACTTTTCTTTGTAGGATCACCGCGCCGCCACAACTTTCCTACCACCCAGTGTTCCCCTCAGTATCCCAAGTAAAATAATACCTCACTTGTGTGGGTCCCCAAAGCAGAGTCATCCTACAAATGTATAAAAGAAAAAATTGTGCTTATCAACTCGCTGTGCTATCCCCTCAATCTCTACACGTTTTTGGCCTTTTCCTGTTGCAGGCACCTGAGCCACCCACACAAATGAGGTACCATTTTTATCGGGAGACTTGGAGGAACACTGGATGGAAGGAAATTTGTGGCTCCTCTCAGATTCCAAAACTTTCTATCACCGAAATGTGAGGAAACGTGTCTTTTTGCCAAATTTTAAGGTTTACAAAGGATTCTGGGTAACAGAATCTGCGAGAGCCCCACAAGTCACCCCATTCTGAATTCCCCTGGGTGTCTACTTTTCAAAAACATAGGTTTGCTAGGTTTCCCTAGGTGCCGGCTGAGCTAGAGGCAAAAATCCACAACTAGGCACTTTGCAAAAAACAGGTCAGATTTCTTTGGGGAAATGTGATGTGTTCATGTTGTGTTTTGGGGCATTTCCTGTCGCAGGCACTGGGCCTACCCACACAAGTGAGGTACCATTTTTATCGGGAGACTTGGAGGCACACTGGATGGAAGGAAATTTGGGGCTCCTCTCAGATTCCAGAACTTTATATCACTGAAATGTGAGGAAAGGGTGTTTTTGTTTTGCCAGATTGGGGTTTGCAAAGAATTCTGGGTAACAGAACCTGGTCAGAGCCCCACAAGTCACCCCATCCTGGATTCCCCTAGGTGTCTAGTTTTGAAAAATGCACAGGTTTGGTAGGTTTCCCTAGGTGCCACTGAGCTAGAGGCCAAAATCCACAGCTATGCACTTACCAAAAAACACGTCAGATTTGAATGTAAAAATGTGATGTGTCCATGTTGCGTTTCCTGTCGCGGGCATTAGGCCTACCAACGCAAGTGAGTTACCATTTTTATCGGGAGACTTGGTAGAACACAGAACAGAAGAACAAGTTTTATTGCCCCTTGTCTTTCTCTACATTTTTTCCTTCCAAATGTAAGACATCGTGTAAAAAGGACGTCTATTTGAGAAATGCCCTGTAATTCACATGCTAGTATGGGGACCCCGGAATTCAGAGATGTGCAAATATCCACCGCTTCTCAAAACCTTATCCTGTGCTCATTTTGGAAATACAAAGGTTTCCTTGATACCTATTTGTCACTCTTTATATTTCACCAAATGAATTGCTGCATACCCAGAATACAATAAAAACCCAGTACAAGGTGCAGCTCATTTATTGGCTCTGGGTACATAGGGTTCTTGATGAACCTACAAGCCCTATATATCCCCGCAACCAGAAGAGCCCAGCAGAGGTAATGGTATATTGCTTTTGAAAATCTGACATCGCAGGAAAAAGTTACAGAGTAAAACATGGAGAAAAATAGCTGCTTTTTTCACCTCAATTTCAATATTTTTCTTTTTTCAGCTGTTATTTTCTGTAGGAAAACCTTGTAGGATCTACACAAATGACCCCTTGCTGAATTCAGAATTTTGCCTACTTTTTAGAAATGTTTAGCTGTCCGGGATCCAGCATTGGTTTCACACCCATTTCTGTCACTAACTGGAAGGAGGCTAAAAGCACAACAAATAAAGGGTATGTCCCAGTAAAAAGCCAAAATAGTGTTGAAAAATGTGGTTTTCTGATTCAAGTCCACCTGTTCTTGTAAGCTAGGAAGATTGTGATTTTAGCACTGCAAAGCCTTTGTTGATGCCATTTTCGGGGGGAAAAACAGAAGCCTTCTTCTGCTGCCCCCTTTTCCCATTTTATTTGTTTTAAACGAAAATGTTGCTGTATTTTGGATAATTCCTTGGTCTCCTCCAGGGGAACCCACAAACTCTGGGTACCTCTAGAATCCCTCTGATGTTGGAAAAAAAGGATGCAAATTTGGCATGGGTAGCTTATGTGGATAAAAAGTTATGAGGGCCTAAGCGCGAACTACCCCAAATAGCCAAAAAAAGGCTCGGCACCTGAGGGGGAAAAGGCTTGGCAGCGAAGGGGTTAAATAGCCTAACCATGTGACCACCGTATAACATTTAAATAGAAGTCTAATTAGTGGGCCACGTAATTTACCATGGCGTCTTACTCAGCAACCAGAAGATTTATGAGGGTGGCTTATTGTGGCTATCTAGATTGCACTTAATCTGAAACTGGTGAGACGGAACATAAATAGCTTTTCTTTTACAACCACTGGGAATAATATTTTGTATTTGGTTGGGAAATATTTGTTAATGCTCCGACATTGGTTGTCTTTAAAGGCCCATGCTTGGTTTGTTTGGAACGTAAGGCAGCAGAAATGGATGAAGTGAGCTTGAACACTGCTGGGTTCACACAATATGACCTTTCTTCTGTATATTGATTTAAGGATGAGTTTAGTTTGGGTTTAAAAGTTGTGTTACTATTTTTGGCATGAGGGTGTCAGTTTTTCAAGCTGAAATGGTCTGAACTCGTTTACTTTAGGAAATGCCTCCTGGTCGAAATGGACTGCGCAATATTGCACGATATTTTATCAACATTTGTAAAGTGTTTGATTCCTCGGGTAGCACAATAATTTGTGGTTAAAGGACTTGGTATCACAGTCTGGGAATACCATCACTGCATTTTAATGATCAGGTGGTCAATCAGCTACTAATAAGCCTGTGTAATTTGGAAGCACACTCAACTTTGGAATCAATTACGTCTTAGCTCGTAATTATGGGTATATCAAATTGTAAAGTTTTTTAGGGATGATTAATGGTGGTTATATTTCATATGTTTTTTAATAATTTTAGGAGTTACTATACGTGATATAAATGGACATTGCAAGTGAACATACTCAGTCAATTCTGTCAAGTTGATATATTTTGAGATTACAACGTTCCTTACAAAGCATTAAGGGTATTTAATATGAATGGTTGCCCTTTGGTCACACTGAGAGGGGGTATGTTTATTAAACTCACCATCGGTTTTATTTGGGGTAAGATTCTATAAATAAATAATGTCTAATACGCCACAATAAGTAAATGATGTTATAAGCACCACCTGGCAGTATTCCATAGGGGTGCACAATATGTTTAACAACCTAACCTACTTAAGGCCCTGTTTGTTCTAACGCTATGCTATAGCAGTATATGAGTATGGTTATACACAAGGGCATTAACAAACATATACCAACCACTAATATGATGGTATATATCAAATTTTGTAATATGGAATGGAATAGTACATTTTTCCACACAAAGGTTTTGGATGAAGTATGGGTGTTAAATAAAGGCTACAGAGGAGACCCATGGTTTATTGTTTTTGCTGACTGGTATAGGTTTTATATGTGTTTTTTAACTGAGGGGATTCATACTTTTTTAATGTTTTTTTTTATGTGGTACTGGGGAATTTCGGGTATTTTTTTCCTGAGTTTTGTCCTTAAACATTCAATTGTATTGTCTAAGTTGCCCTATTATATTTGGGATTATGGTAATGAGCAATGTCGCAATTGAGCAATACATGCATTTTGAATATGTTTGTTTTACAGCCCTGAGGAAGTTCACATGTGGTGAACGAAACGCGTTGGCTGTTTTCCGTTGTATGGAAGAAAATAAAGGCTGCATTGGAAGCAACTTGCCTGGATAACTCAGCTCTTCGTGAGAACTTTTGTTGGTGCCCCCCAATTGCATTATACCGTGCTAACTACCCTCCACTCCTAAAGCAACTTAAAACTGACCTTAGAAGATGGGCGCCCATGTACTTATTGTGGCTAGGTCGTATCAATGCAATAAAATGATTATTTTGCTGTGTATTTTATATTTATTCCAAAGACTCCCAATCGAATAGAGCCAAGGCTTTTTGTCTGACCTTCAATCGCTAACAACCCGATTCATCTGGCAAGATCGCAGAGTCTGTCTCATGTTTAAAATATTGAGACTACTGAAAGAGGCAGGCGGACTGGTATCACCCGACTTTCCCCTATACTGTAAGGCAACACAACTAAGGATGATAGCAGAGTGGTCTCCACAGGAATCGTCTATACACTGGCTCCATATGGATAGAGCAGTGGTAGGTCATTATATAAGGGATATCTTATGGAAATAAAAAAAATCACAGATCCCTAAACGCCTACCTTAGCACACCCACAAGAACAACTTTAAAAGGACACTGTGAACTAGATGGCGGAATGGGCTACCTTTTCTTTTCCTTACACCCCAGTGCACTTTAACCCTGCCTTCCACCAGCACTTACACCAGGTCCTTTCAACTTACGGAGAGAGAGGTGGGATGCCTCACTATTTCCGAACAATTCCATGAACGGGATATTCTCACCTTCAAAAATAGCCAACAAGACTTGTGTCTACCAGACTCAGAAAAGTATAACTATACCCAACTGAAACACAGGGTCATTCAGCCAAACATGAGGCCTCCTGCTAACAGAGACCTCTCCCCCATTGAAAAGTTTGTAAGACGCACGGAAGGGACTAAAGGCAATATCTGTTCGCTTTTACTTGGCACCTTCCCCATGACCAAACCGAGACAGGGAGAATTCTGGACGAAGAAATTTTGCGAGCCAGTAGCAGAAAAACAGTGGCAAAAACTACAGCAAGACATCCCCAGATTTAACCATTTCCTGGGAATGAGGGAAACACATTACAAGGTATTATTGGATTGGTATCTTTACCCCACTAAACTCAAGACCATCTACCCCAACACTTTGGATTTATGTTGGAGAGGGTGTGGGCTACTTGCAAACTTCTGGCACATATGATGGGATTGTCCAATCATTCAACCTTTATGTTTGGAAATACTAGCACAGATTAAAACCATACTGGGTTACGCACATCTGCCTACGCCAATCTCTGCTCTGTTAGGAGTAAAAGATGAGACGTCAAAGCTTCGGTGACCGCTCCATTAAGTGGTTATATTTGGGAGCAACTAAAATAGCTTTGGCAGCATCCTGGAAGAAAACTACGGTGCCTTCAATAACTCAATGGCAAGCCAGACTTTGGCAGGCTTTGATGGAGAGAATGACAGCTATTTTACTACACAAACATAAAAGCTATGAATATCAGTGGGGTTCTTTAGCCAATTACCTGTCGGTAGGTCTCCCACTCACCACCTGCCCCACTCGCATAAGAGCACTGCACCTCTTTCAAATTTAATTCCACCATAGATAGCCACCTCCGGAATGAGCATGGTTACCCATTTGGGACTCCCACGCTAACAACCCACTCCCACCCACTACGCTCTTTTTTTTGGCTTCACTGCGACCACTCATGGTTCACTGTTCGGGGTACATATGAGAGTGGGGGAAATAAGTTGGGCAAACACTCTATTAAATGGTTAAACTAACTCGATGACAGATGTATCTGTACTGTGTAAAGAAAATGAAGATGTCACCATCTATTTGCATCTGAATGTAACACTAGCGTTTCTATGACAATGTTTTGTATCTTATTCACACTTTATTATCTCTGTAGGGTAATGTGCCCTGTAAAAACTCAATAAAGAAAATTTGAAAAAAAACAAAGATACCTTCTTATCCATTGATCAGAGCACAATTAACAGAGAAACAAAGGTCCTGATCTAGTGTTTGGCAGACGGACTATCGTCTGCCATATTTAGATATTACTGCCAGCCACGCAGTTACTGTCAAGATACTAAAGTTTTGGTGGACGGCTGCTGTTGATTTTGGTTGTCAGTCACTAAAATACACTACAGTTTTTGTTTTTCAAAAAGTGGGCGTTTGCTACTGAAAACAAAAAACTATTCACCACCACGCCCAAGGAGTTTTTTCCCCCTCGTTATGGGTGTCACTATTGGGGTAATTTTGACCCTGGCGGTATGTGACCTAAAATGACGGAAGCACCGCCAACAGGCTGGCTTACTGGGTCATTACGGTTTTGCGCCACGATGGCCCCGGCGGTAGTAATCCGCCAGGGCAGCGCTGGGGATTACGAGTCCCCGACTGCCAGCCTTTTCCTAGCGGTTTGAACCGCCAGGAAAAGGCTGGCGGTACGGGGGGTCGCGGGGCCCCTGGGGGCCCCATGCAGCTTTTCACTGTCTGCTATGCAGACAGTGAAAAGCGTGACGGGTGGAACTGCACCCGTCGCACGGCCGCAACACCGCCGGCTCCATTTGGAGCCGGCTCCCATGTTGCGGCCCAGCGGGGATGTAGAAATGGGCACCGCGGGTTACAACTTGGCTGGCGGCGCTTGCCGCCCGCCAATGTTGTAATGAGGCCCTATGTGTTTTTTTCGTCCTCTCATCACCAGGTTATACTGCCAGGTAACAGAGAACAAAAAATACTTCATACTGTTTACCCTAAATAAGGTGGGTGGTGCTATGCCCTTCGACGGATGATCCCTACTCTTTTGAGCTGCCCGAGGGTGCTTTCCCTCAAAAGAGCCAACGGGGGATTTGTTCACAGAAAGTTGTCAAATCTTCTGACTCTAAATAGGGTGGGAGGACAGTTGGTTTGGGGCAAAGTATTCACCACCACGTTTGTGACTAAATACCCTCTCCCCATCAAACTCTAAATCAGGCCATAAGATACTTGTGATCAAATGCGCACAGAACTGAATTACACATAAACCAAGATATCTGTAATGCAATCACTGTGTTAACAGCAATTAATCTTAACCCGAGAATCTCATGACTTATTGGCACAGAAACTGAATTCAAATTAGATTTATTCATGATTATATGATCGCTAAAACATACAAGACGTAAACAGATTATCCTTAGTAGTTGCCTCTACAGAAGCTTTGTTAATATACTGCAACCCTCTGTGGGTTCTGTAACTATATTCCTTCCTTGGGTTTGGTGAAACATGCTTAGTACTTTTGATGGTGTCACACTTTACACTCTACAATAACATGCTGCCAATGTTACAACCAGTAATGATTCCCTTATCTTCACTTCCTCTAATATCCCAGTAGCATAATTAAAGGAAGCTGAACCACGCATTGAGCATGTGCATGAGGCCCTGCCTCTGGTGTGCCAAAGGCAAGTCTGTCGGCGCTTGTATGCTGTTGGTCACTGCCTTAAATGCTGCCTTTTTGCTATGAGGTGAGCTGGCTTTTCTTACTTACTCCTCAGAGCAACTACATTTATTCGCTGGATCTGTCCGCTTTCAATCCCAGATGACAGGGTCCCATTTACTTTACCCATGATGTGCTCAGCATAAAATTGAACACTAATAAACTATACGCATACCTGAAAATTGTAAAATAACCAACAGATCATATGAGAGGCGGGGTTGCCATTACCTCCCGTTATGAAGTGCTTTACACTGCCATGAGGAACTGCTGCAGGGGGAATACAGCCCCCCAGACACCTTGCAAGCCCAGAAGGCGGGCATCTTTCTGCGACCAGCGCACTGAAGCGCAATGCGTTCCTGTGGGCATGCAATGCATTTTATACTGCTAGGAGAAACTGCTGTTGGGGGGCTACAGCCTCCAGGAACCTTGCAAGCCCAGGAGGCAGGCTTCTTTCCGCAGCCAGTACACGGAAGTGCAATGTGTTCCAGGAGGCGCGTTTTATACTGCCAGGAGAAACTGCTGTTGGGGCACTACAGCCACCTTGCAAGCACAGGAGGTGGGCATCTTTTCGCGGACAATGCACTTAATCACAACATGTTCAAGCAGGAGGCATCCGGGTGTATGCCAGGGCCAAGAGCGGGCCCGGCTTCGGCTGTCATTGCCCTGCGGAGGGTCAGCTGGGTCACCCCTCTCATCATCTACATGGTTCTGTTAACAACTTCCTCTTTGTTTATATCTTCCGTGGGGTATTCTTCCTGGGTCCTTCTAATGGGGAAGTGTAAACGAATCAAGATCGCCCCAAACTATGCTCCTGGGACCACCGTTGACTGGTTTCTGCAGAGGGAGGTCGGGGTTATCAGCAAGGAGACTGAGCTGGTGGAGGGCCACCTGTCCCTCACTTTCCCCTCCTTATCTCCCAGAGGTCCAGGGACTATGAAAGAGGCACCTAGTGTTGTTGAGTCTAATATTAAAGAGGAGAAAGCTGGGAAGGTAGGGCCTGTAGTCAAACCACCGAGCCCCTCGGTTACTGCTTCTCACTGAGGAGCCTGAGGGGTGAAATTCCAAGGTCGACCTTGTGTAATTAAAGCAAAGGGCAAGACAGCCAAAAGGAAGAGAGTTGAAGATGGGTTCAATATAAAGAGGCTATATCTGTCCACTTCTTCCATCTGTTTGGATGCTGGGGCTGGAGAAAACAACAAATCCACAGACATAGTAGATCTCTGTAAGGTTCTTAAGTTACTAAGGGGCAAGCTTGAACCAATTTTGGATCGCCTGGGGAGTCTGAACTGTCCAAGCTGAACTCTATGCTAATTGCTCAGCCTCCGGCACCGGCACCTTCAGTTGTGTCATCTATAGAGATTATGTCCTCCAGCTATATGTGTGCTCCACCAGGGCCCACTGCTCTACCTAATATGTCCTCACTGTATCCAAGAGTGGAGGGGAATGAGCAAGGGATTGAAGGTTAGCAGGCTTCAGGAAGGTCAAGAGGAAAGTGGAGGAGGGAGAGTTTCTGTGCTTGTCAACAGAGTCCCTGAGTCCATGGGTAATACCTTCTCATAGCTTCCACCAGAGTGAACCCCATATGTCTTGGTCCTGAAGAATGTTCCAGCTATTACCCCAAATATGAGAGAAGATTCCTCTCCTGTTGAGAAGTTCTGGATGGCGCCTCAATTTCTCCAATGAAATATTAATGGTCAGAAGGACTCCCTGGATTGGACCCGGAAAAAACGAAGTGTGCGGAAACTGTGTAATTATCAATTCCAAGTCATCCGATATGATTAAATCGTTATTGAAGTGTCTTCACAGCTGGCTCCAAAGTCCCCAGCTCTATTTAGCGTCTTCCCTTGGATAATTTTTACAGGCTGGGGGTGCTCTCAACAAGATTTATGATAGTAAATGTAATTTCGCCAGGGGGCCAGTGAACCATCTTTTATTGTGGAGATGCATAACTCTTTTGAAGCCCTTTCATCTTTGGATGACTTGGACTGACTCTGCACTAATTTGACTTCAGAGGCCCAGTCATGCTTTGATACTGATATAATGGGGCAAGTGGACTAGGTGCTCTTGGAGCAGGAGGGGGCCTCTGACAGGGGCTCTTTATCTGCCCTATCTGACTCAGAGTCCACCCCAGGGGCTATTATGGCTGATCAAAGAGGGCTTAGAATCCTGTCATGGAATACAGATTGTGTTCACACTAAACTAAATAATCCCGATTGGTTCTCGGTTACCAACAATGCAGACACTGTCTTACTGCACGAGACCTGGTTGTTAGAGGACTTTAGTATAAATGGTTGGTTTTTACACACTCTGTAGCTCAGCTATTCCATCTCACGCGGAAAGGGCGCAGTGGGATTTAGCCATTTCATTCTCTATTAAATTAATAAGCCTTTCAACTAGAATAATCACTTTTACACCTATTTTTCAGGTGGCATTACTGCAAATTCGATATTGATGGTATTCTAGTGAATTTGTTTTACAATATGTTCGATTCCTGTGCAACAACTGTGATTGATGATATGGAGAATGTCCTAATGAACTTCTTGGGCTTTCATAATAAGGCAGGGGACTTCAAACTAGGGTGCAGGCCCTCCGAGGGGATCTCAAGTGATCCCAGGGGGCGGCACCAGGCTCTGGTCAAAAGAAGAATTATGCATATAACAATGTTTTGTTTTTAGGAGAAAAACATTTATTGCCTTCTTTAAAAAGTAACATAACGTAACTGCAATGTTTAAATAAGTCTAGACATATTTAAACATTGCCAACTTAATAGAATAATTGTGAAAAATTCGGAGGGGGCTCAATGATTATTTTCTTTCTACGGCCATTAAAAACTTTGAAAACCACTGTAATAAGGAGTCATTAATAATCTGGGGAGGGATTTTAAAACAAGGTTGTGCGGAAAGGGGGGATCTCTCGTCTTGTGGAATTGATGTAAAAGAGGGGAGATTATTTACATTACCCGCACACTGCTTTCGAAGAGGCACTGAACAGGATTTTGGTTTCCAAATGACCGACATTTGCTAAAGAATATAAAGCAGATGGATTTTCTTCACTCCCTACTTATATTCAGGTAGGAAGTAAGATTGACTGTTTCTTTTTGTCCCAGGATCTAGCAGAATTAATATTAGATTATAATGTATTCGCCTCCTGTTTCAGTGACCATGATCCACTAGTCCTTCAATTACTTTTGATGGGTGACAGGTGGCAGTGAGAGAATGTGGCATTATTTTACTTGTGTAATGATGGCATTAAGATTAAATGAGAAAGACTGGTCAACAAGGCTTTCCAGGATATACTTATTAGAGATTTTAGTATTAATCTCAGAGGAGGAGTCTCCAGCAAATGTCACTGTTGCTCTCAGTGATATATGCACCACTGTGGATAAGGGGCTGAGGTTAAAAAAAAGTCTCTAAAAACCCACCACCTGTAGGCTGGTTTAACCAGGCGTGTACATTGTCCCATAAGAAGCTGAAAATGGCATTATCCACCACACCAAACTCTAAGAACAATAATCAGAGTGCAAGGAGGAACAATAAAGCAGTAGTGTCATGTGAGTTAGCAATGATGGATTCCTTTTGGCTCCTGATGGACTCTGCAGGGCTGTGACTTAAGTGTTCCAATGTAGTGAAGTGAATGCCGGTTTAGAATGTCGAGTTTGCGGTCACACGCAGATGAATTAAGACCTGTAATACCAAGCTTTGTGTGTGGTGCAGTCATTGGCAGGTCCCCAGGCTGGTGAGGATGCTACAACTACAACAAGATAGGGGATACATAACCAGAAGCGCGACAGTATTCTCCCAGAGAGTTTGCTTTGGTGAAGCAAACTGCTCATGTGTGTCGTGTGTGACTATGAAAGTACAATTGCATTTCAATGAGAACAAATGTCCTTTTGCTCTAAGACACAAACGAATTGCATTTCATGTACAAGAAGCTGTTGAAAAGAGAGCTAGAATCCTCACTCAAACATGCTATAATTGACTGTAGGAGACTAGCCTGGCTTGTAGTGGGTACCAGAGGTACTTACACCTTGTGCCAGGTCCAATTATCCCTTATTAGTGTAGAAGAGGTGTTTCTAGCAGCTTAGGCTGATAGAAGGTAGCTATGGCAAAGCAGCTTAGGCTGAACTAGGAGACATGTAAAGCTCCTACTATACCACTGGTGTCATATGCACAATATCAAAAGAAAACACAATACACAGAGTTATTAAAAATAAAGGTACTTTATTTTTATGACAATATGCCAAAAGTATATCAGTGAGTACCCTCAGTATGAGGATAAGTTATATACACAAGATATATGTACACAACACCAAACTTATGCAGGTTATAGCAAGAAAAGTAATGCAAGCAGTGTAAAGTTACAATAGATTGCAATAGGAGCACATAGGTATATGGGCAACACAAACCATATACTCCAAAAGTAGAATGCGAACCACGAATGGACCCCAAACCTATGTGAGCTTGTAGAGGGTCGCTGGGACTGTAAGAAAACAGTGAGGGCTAGAAAAGTAGCCCACCCCAAAACCCTGAAAGGTAGGTGTAAAGTGCACCTACTACCCCCAAAGAGCACAGAAGTCGTGATAGGGGGATTCTGCAGGAAGAACAAACACCAGCAGTGCAACAACAGTGGATTTCCGGACCTGAGTACCTGTAAGACAAGGGGACCAAGTCCAAGAGTCGCGGCAGTGTCGAGAGTGGGCAGGAGCTCAGGAAATGCCAGCTTAGGGTGCAAGGTAGCTGCCACCGGTTGGAAGAAGCTGGGTGTTCTACAAGAACGAAGAGGACTAGGAACTTCCCCTTTGGAGGATGGATGTCCCACGTCGTCAAGAAGCTTGCAGAAGTGTTCCCACGCAGAAAGATCGCAAACAAGCCTTGCTAGCTGCAAGGGTCGCTGTTAGGATTTTTGGATGCTGCTGTGGCCCAGGAGGGACCAGGATGTCGCCACTTGAATGAGGAGACAGAGGGGGCACCCAGCAAGTCAGGGAGCCCTCACAGAAGCAGGCAGCACCCGCAGAAGTACCTGAACAGGCACTTAGAAGAAAATTGAACCGGGGTCCACCCGAAGTCACAAAAGGGAGTCCCACGACGCCGGAGGACAACTCAGAAGGTTGTGCACTACAGGTTAGAGTGTCGGGGACCCAGGTTTGGCTGTGCACAAAGGAAATCCTGGAAGAGTGCACAGGAGCCGGAGCAGCTGCAAATCACGCAGTACCCAGCAATGCAGTCTAGCGTGGAGAGGCAAGGACTTACCTCCACCAAACTTGGACTGAAGAGTCACTGGACTGTGGGAGTCACTTGGACAGAGTTGCTGAGTTCCAGGGACCACGCTCGTCGTGCTGAGAGGGGACCCAGAGGACTGGTGATGCAGTCTTTTGTTGCCTGCGGTTGCAGGGGGAAGATTCCGTCGACCCACAGGAGTTTTCTTCAGAGCTCCTGGTGCAGAAAGGAGGCAGGCTACCCCCAGAGCATGCACCACCTGGAAACAGTCGAGAAAGCCGGCAGGATGAAGCGATACAAGGTTGCTAGTAGTCGTCTTGCTACTTTGTTGCGGTTTTGCAGGCACCCTGAGCAGTCAGCGGTTGATCCTTTGGCAGAAGGTGAAGAGGGAGATGCAGAGGAACTCTGGTGAGCTCTTGCATTCGTTATCTGACGAATTCCCCAAAGCAGAGACCCTAAATAGCCAGAAAAGGAGGTTTGGCTACCTAGGAAGGAGGATTGGCTACCAAGAGAGGTAAGAGCCTATCAGAAGGAGCCTCTGACTTCACCTGCTGGCACTGGCCATTCAGAGCAGTCCAGTGTGCCACAGACACCTCTGTTTCCAAGATGGCAGAGGTCTGGGGCACACTGGAGGAGCTCTGGGCACCTCCCCTGGGAGGTGCAGCTCAGGGGAGGGTCACTCCCCTTTCCTTTGTCCAGTTTCGCGCCAGAGCAGGGCTGGGGGATCCTTGAACCGGTGTAGACTGTATTATGCAGAGATGGGCACCATCTGTGCCCATCAAAGCATTTCCAGAGGCTGGGGGAGGCTACTCCTCCCAAGCCTTCACACCTATTTCCAAAGGGAGAGGGTGTTACACCCTCTCTCAGAGGAAATCCTTTGTTCTGCCTTCCTGGGCCAGGGCTGCCTGGACCCCAGGAGGGCAGAAACCTGTCTGAGGGGTTGGCAGCAGCAGCAGCTGCAGTGGAGACCCCGGAAAGGCAGTTTGGCAGTACCCGGGTTCTGTGCTAGAGACCCGGGGGATCATGGAATTGTCCCCCCAATGCCAGAACGGCATTGGGGGGACAATTCCATGATCTTAGACATGTTACATGGCCATTTTCGGAGTTACCATTGTGACGCTGTACATAGGTAGTGACATATGTACAGTGCACGCGTGAAATGGTGTCCCCGCACTCACAAAGTCTGGGGAATTTGCCCTGAACGATGTGGGGGCACCTTGGTTAGTGCCAGGGTGCCCACACACTAAGTAACTTTGCACCCAACCTTCACCAGTTGAAGGTTAGACCTATAGGTGACTTATAAGTTACTTAAGAGCAGTGGTAAATGGCTGTGAAATAACGTGGACGTTATTTCACTCAGGCTGCACTGGCAGGCCTGTGTAAGAATTGTCAGAGGTCCCTATGGGTGGCAAAAGAAATGCTGCAGCCCATAGGGATCTCCTGGAACCCCAATACCCTGGGTACCTCAGTACCATTTACTAGGGAATTATATGGGTGTACCAGTATGCCAATGTGAATTGGTGAATTTAGTCACTAGCCTGTTCGTGACAAATTTAGAAAGCAGAGAGGGCATAACCACTGAGGTTCTGGTTAGAAGAGCCTCAGTGAGACAGTTAGGCATCACACAGGGAACACATACATGGCACATACTCATGAGCACTGGGGCCCTGCCTGGCAGGGTCCCAGTGACACATAGACTAAAACAACATATATACAGTGATATATGGGGGTAACATGCCAGGCAAGATGGTACTTTCCTACATTGACCATTCCACTAGTCCAATGCCATGGGTTTCTGCCATAGCAGTATTGCCAAAACAAAGACAGTGAAGGAGCTGTACGCATCTGTGTTGATATGCGTTAAGCTAACAAGGCAATTGAAAGAGAACAACATCCAGGTCCATACATTGCTGATGTGATCACACAATTGAACATTGCGAATGTCTTCTCAAGCCTTGATTTGAGGAAAGGATATCATTAGTTGGAACTCGAGAATAATTTCAGGTACATTACCACCTTTTCTACACATATTGGACTGTTCTGATATAAATGACTAAGGGCCTGTTTTAGAATGAGGCAGACGGATTACTCTGTCACAACGGTGCTGGATATCCCGTCTGCTGAAATTTAATCGTATTCTACCCTATATGATTTAGATTTCAGCGGACGGGAAATCCGTCACCTTTGGAACCGAGTAACCCGTCCGCCAAGTTCTAAATCAGGCCCTTTGTTTCGGTGTGTCATCCGCTGCAGAGATTTTTCAAGATGTCATTCAACATATCATACAGCTTGTCATGAATGATTTCAATTATAGTGATGACATATTGGTTTTCGGAGCTACACAGAAAGAGCATGCTAAAGCTCTGACACAAGTGTATTGTTTACTTGCTGATGCAGGTTTAACTTTGAATGCTGAGAAATGTGAGTTCAATAATACAAAACTCAAATTCTTTGGCCATATCTTTCCCGATGGTGGTTTACCCCCCCCCCCCCCCCAGCTTCCCCACGCTCTGCTAAATTGTAAGCCTTATCAACTGCCAATCCCCCACAGATGTTACCATGGTACATTCATTTCATGGCATCGCCAGTTACTGTTCCAGATATATAAGAGACTTTGCAACAGTGAGTGCTCCCTTGAGAGACGACGAAAAAGAATGATTCATTTCATTGGACACATGAATACAAGCAAAGCTTTAAGAGAATCAACCAGCCTATCAAGAACGCAACTAAAATTACATACTTTTAGCCAAAGCTTCATACAGAGGTTTTGATTGACCCTAGCCCAGTCGAGTTGGGCGCGATCCTTGCCCAGCACAGTGGACACCCAAATGCTTGAAGTCACATTATGGCATATGCAAGCAGAAGTGTGTTCCTAACTGAACGTGCCTATTCACAGCCTGAGTAAGAAAGTTCAGTGTGGGTGGGTGTGGAGGTTGTGAACATATTCATATGTTTTTATATGGAAAGCCTCTTACGCTTGTGAAAGATCATGAAGCATTGTTCACCATCTTTGGCAATCCAAACACCAAGATGCCGCCTCGCATTGAAAGTTGGGGTAACATTTACAAGAATATACAGGGATGTGGAATTCATATCGCCCGACGCCCGGGACATATTGTTTGGGGTCAAGGGCAACACATTTTCATGTTTATTTTGTGTTTGGGACAAGCAGACCCAAACCCCAGCAGCACAAACTCTTTGGCTGACAGTTTACAGAAAAGGGAACTGTCTGCAGTTGAGGTAAAATGTTTTTGCTGCTCGAACTTATATTATGGTAAAAGCCTTCATTATCAGGGTGAGTGCTGAAAAATAAACTTTTTAAGGTCACACTGCACTACTGACAGTGGTGCCAGAAAAAAAACAAGCATTTGCAATGTAATAAGAATTGCATTTTCTAAAGTTAGAGCTATTGGCATGGTAAATTCAGAACTGGACTTTTCTTGCCACATAAATTGATCAACCCCGTCTTATAATTTCGTCTTTTCCTGCCATGTTTTGGTGGTCACTGGCAGCTATTGACATCCGAAATCACAAACCCTTGAGAAGATGAATGCCCTATCTTGCATTGTGTAAACATCAGAACAGAAATTGGAAAATAAGGCTGGAAAATTCTTGCAAGCAATCTTGCCTAGCATTTCAACAAGCAGAGCAGCCTGAAAAGATGTATGGCCCCAATGAAGGAGATAAGCAATGCCCTCTGTGCCATGCCCTGAGTGCTGGCAGGAAGGGGCCATGGAGAGAGAGACTCAGGAAGCAATAAGACGCTAAGCAAGTTTCACATTATTGCTTCTAGGTTTAGCTACATTCTACCAGAAAGGGCATATTGTGGCTTTGTGAGCAGTGAGCTAAACAACCGAGTGTTTCTTTTGTAAAATAAGCTTATTTTAGGAGCCAGAGGTAAACGAGGACACCATTGGAATAAAGCCAAAACAAATGTCAGCAACATGGGAGGAATGGAATGCTGCAACAAGGCTCAACAGTTTAAAAAAACATACCATTGAACATGAAGCATGGCACCGATCTGCGAGGAGAAAGGATCGAGGCTCAGATTAAAGGGAAAACTGAAACCAGGCGGGAGGAGGGAGGTGGGGCCATCACTCGCTGGAGGAATCGTGACATAGTGTGATGGCGAACAACAATGTTCTCCTAGTGGATGCTCCCTGGGTGGGAACTTAGCACGCAGAGGGACATTTAGCACAATGCACCAATAAAAGTGAAGCATTTAAGACAAGCATAACAAAGAACGAATGGCCAGAGTGGGCGTGGTTAAAGCCCGTATACTGAACACAGCATGTCTTGCAAAGACAGCGCATTCGCTGCCTAGACTTGACCTAAAAAAACTGTACAAACAAGTTTGAAATGTTTAACAATATCAGGCTAAGTATAATGCTCCCAGAATGCTCTCTGATTAGATGCAAATGTTTGCAGACGCTTGTAAGCAAAAGTGATGATTCTTTGCTTTCAAAATAAAATGTTCAGAAAAAAATGAAAGCAGGAAAAAAAAACTTTTCGCTCCTTTGAAATTTTAGGTGCTGTTTCTTTGAAGCATCATTTAGTAAAATGTGTTGATGGATGCTAGTATTTCCCAAAAACTGAACAAATGTTGACAATTTGTGTGACAATATGCTCTTTGTGGAAGAGCAGAATATGATCACTCACAGTAAAGCCAGCCGATAGATAGAGAAATAGAAGTTTCATAAAAACACAATATTTTTGTTTACACCAGACCTAATTAGGGACCCAATTCTTAAAGAAAGTCACAAAAGGGCATCCACGGTATATGTATTTGAATTAGTGGCTCTGCACTCTGGGGGCTCCTTAGGGGACCCTAAGGAAGTAGACCAGGAAATTGTACTCCTAGAAAGTATCTATGAACTGTATTTTAGCACCAGCAAATATGCACGTGTAGATTTGCTCATATAAAAATCTATTGAGCATTTAACTTTTCCTCCAACCACCTTTTATCCAACCCTGGAAAAACTTCTACTTCTGCCTTTGTCAGGAGTAAATTTCCAACCTTTCTCATTATGGGAAAAAATTTGAGAAGAGCTGGTGAAAATCCTTAAAACAGGCTAGTAGGTTTGCAGACTCAAAAACATTCCAGAACTATTGCTTACTGCTTCCTCCAGTCCAAGAATGTAGATCTGCTGAAAGGGGGCAAAATAAGGAAATTGCTACAGTAGGGACTGAAGAACGAGTTACTTACCTTCGGTAACAACTTTTCTGGTGGATACATTAGCTACCTGTGGATTCCTCACATATTTAATACTCCCATTGCGCCAGCATTCAATGGAAATCTTCTTCCTAGCTTCTGCACGTCGACGAGGACGTCACAATTGCCCACGCGACGGCGTCTGATGTCATACAGGCAATGAGAGGTCCTCGCCGACGTGAGTACCAACATTTTTTACGTGCCTGAGAATAATAGGCCATTGAGATAAATGAACAAATAACAATATTTAATAACATTCAAGATAAATACATCATTTCAAGAACTTAATTTCTTTTTTTTTTTAAATAAATGAATACACGAATAATTATACATATATACAGTATATGTACAAGTCCTCAAAAACCAAGAGTAGCACACCCAAGAACAACTTGGTTAGACCAGACAGGCAACGGGGAGGCGGGTGGGACCGTGAGGGATCCACAGGTAGCTAATGTATCCACCAGAAAAGTCGTTACCGAAGGTAACTAACTCGTTCTTCTGATGGATACAACTACCTGTGGATTCCTCACATATTGAATAGAGTCCCAAAGCAGTATCGCACGCGGTGGTGGGTGCCTGAATGGTCAAACCAAGAAATCCTGCAGCACTGACCGTGCAAAATGGCCATCCCTCCTAACCTCAGAGTCCAAGCAGTAATGCTTCGCAAAAGTGTGGAGGGATGACCAAGTTGCGGCCTTGCAGATGTCGACCACAGGAAAACCCCTAGCCAAGGCCGAAGAGGCCGACGTAGCTCTGGTGGAATGAGCTCTTATACCATCAGGGGGTTCTTTCTTTGCTAAAGAGTAACACATTTTAATGTAAAGAATGACTCACCTGGAGAGTGTTCTCTTGTGGACTGCCTTTCCTCTCCTCTTTCCCACGTACCCGATGAAGAGCTGATCCTCCAGCCTGAAATCCTTCATTCTGTCCACATAAAAGCTTAGCGTTCTCCTTGGGTCTAAGCGATGTAGTCTCTTCTTCTTTTGAAGGATGAGGCGGAGGATAAAACGTGGAAAGAGTAATCGTTTGGGCCATATGAAAGGGTGAAACAACCTTCAGTAGGAAAGCAGCCTTGGTCCTCAACACCACCTTATCCGCATAAAAAGATGTGTAAGGGGGTTTTACAGATAAAGCCTGCAGCTCACTCACTCTCCTTGCGGAAGTAATTGCAACCAGGAAAACCGTCTTAAGGACCAATAACCTTAAGGGGCAAGAATGCATAGGCTCAAACGGGGAACCCATAAGAAAAGTCAGAACCAAGTTTAAATCCCACTGAGGCATAATGAAAGGAGTGGGAGGAAATTTGTTAATAAGACCTTTTAAAAATCTAAGTACTATAGGGGATTTGAATAGAGAAGGCTGGTCTGGAAGACAGAGAAGGCTGACAGGGCAGATAAGTATACCTTAACCGTAGCCACTGCACAACCCCTCTGTGCCAGAGACAATGCAAAAGACAAGATATCTGATAAGTGAGCACGTACGGGATCAATTTGCCTCTCTCCACACCAAATCACAAATTTAGCGCACCTATTAGCGTAGATAGATTTAGTGGAGTGTTGCCTGGCCGATAAGATAACATCCACTACATCAGGCGGGAGAGAAAAGGAACTCAGGTTGCCCCGTTCAATCTCCAGGCATGAAGGTGCAGGCTCTGGAGGTGGGGGTGTAAAACCTGCCCCTGAGATTGCGAGAGGAGGTCTGCCCTGAGAGGGAGACGGAGCGGAGGGCACAGTGAGAGTTGGAGAAGGTCCAAGTACCACACCCTCCTTGGCCAATCCGGAGCTATTAAGATGACTTGGGCCCGGTCTTGACGAATTTTCCTCAGAACTCGAGGAATTAAGGGTATGGGGGGAAACGCGTAAAGTAACTGGTCGCACCAGGTCATCTGAAACGCGTCCCCCACTGCTCCTTGTACAGGATACTGGAGGCTACAGAATAACGGGCAGTGCGAATTCTCCCGGGTGGCAAACAGATCTATCTGAGGAAACCCCCACATCTGGAAGATTAGACGGACTTGATCCGGATGGAGACGCCACTCGTGATCGGTCGAGAAATGGCGACTGAGAGAATCCGAACGCACGTTCAAGACTCCGGCCAGATGATTTGCTACCAAACAAATCTGATCGTCCTTTGCCCAGGACCAAAGCCGTAGAGCTTCTCTGCAGAGAAGGTACGACCCTACTCCTACCTGCTTGTTTATATACCACATCGCGGTAGTATTGTCCGTCAGGACCTAAACCGACTGACCGCGAAGGGAAGGGAGGAAGGCCTTGAGTGCAAGACGTATCGCCCGCAGCTCCAACAGATTTATATGAAACATCCGCTCTACTGGAGACCAAAGACCTTTGATCTCCAGGTCCCCCAGATGAGCTCCCCACCCTAGAGTGGAAGCATCCGTTATTACTGTGGTCACCGGCAGAGGTTGCGAGAACGGCCTTCCTTGGGAAAGATTGCCGTCCGCAATCCACCATTTCAAATCTGCCGCAGCGTCCCCGGAGATCCTTACTGATCCTTCGAAATCCCCTTTGTGCTGGGACCACTGCTTCCGGAGGCACCACTGAAGAGCCCTTATGTGCCAGCGAGCATGAGTGACCAACAGAATGCAAGAAGCAAACAGACCGAGCAGGCGTAGGACCTGGAGGACCAGAATGACCGCCCCACTTTGAAACATTGGAACCAACGCCTGAATATCCCGAATCCGCTGAGGCAGAGGAAAGGCGAGACTCAATGTTGTATCCAGTACTGCCCCTATGAACAGGAGGGGCTGAGAGGGCTCTAGGTGAGATTTGGGTACATTCACTGAAAAACCCAGGTCGAACAACAACTGGGTTGTCGACTGAAGGTGATGCAGCACGAGCTACGGAGACTTGGCTTTGGTCAACCAGTCGTCCAGGTAAGGAAATACTGCTATCCCCTTTCTTCTGAGCTCTACTGCAACCACCGACATCACCTTTGTGAAGACTCGGGGTGCTGAAGTAAGACCAAATGGAAGAACCGCAAACTGATAGTGCTGCGACCCCACCACAAACCGGAGATATCTCCTGTGCGACTTGAGTATCGGGATATGAAAGTAAGCATCCCGCAAGTCGACAGACACCATACAATCTCCATCGTTCAGCGCCAAAAGCACCTGAGCTAGGGTCAGCATCTTGAACTTCTCCTGTTTGAGGAACCAATTCAAGATCCTCAGGTCCAGGATTGGCCTCAATCGACCATCCTTCTTGGGGATCAGGAAGTATCTCGAGTAACAACCCTGACCCCTTTCCTGCTCTGGAACCAACTCCACCGCACCCTTTGAAAGGAGGACTTGAACCTCCTGTTCTAGTAACAGGAGGTGTTCTTCTGAACAGTAGGAAGGACGGGGCGGGATGGGGGGGGGGGCGGAAACTCCCGAAAGGGTAGGGCATAGCCTTTCCCCACAATGCTGGTAACCCAGGAGTCTGATGTTATGACCTCCCACTTGTGGAGAAAATTCAGTAACCTTCCCCCTACAGGAGTGGAGTGAGAAGGAATTGGTGGAAGTCTAAGGCTGCTTCCCATGCTGCACCCCTTCAGAGGAAGAGGCAGAGTGCTGCTGAGTGGCTCCCCTGGTGCAGACCCTACCCCTCCCTCTGAAAGATCTATAGGAGAGAGCAGAGGTGGGTTGCTGGAATTTTCCTTGAAAGGAGGGAGGAGGAACCACAACCAAATCCTCGAAACCTCCTAAAAAATCTGGAGGAAGCAGAAGAAGAGGCTTGCAAGCCCAACGACTTGGCAGTGGCCCTACTCTCTTTGAACCTTTCTAGAGCCGAATTCGCCTTGGCGCCGAAAAGCTTATCGCCATCAAAAGGAAGGTCCAAGAGGGTCGATTGTACATCAGAGGAAAATCCAGAGCTACAAAGCCAGGCCTGCCTCGTCGTAGCCACAGCAGTACCCATAGCTCTAGCAACAGTCGGTTGTATCCAACCCAGATTGAATAACCTGGGTTGCCGCTGCTTGAGCATCAGAAACCAGGCTCAATAGTTCTTGAGGAACCTCAGTGTGCATCAACCTAATCTCGTCCATCAGGGCGTAAATGTATCTCCCTAAGATGCACGTAGCATTGGTGGATTTCAAAGCCATTCTACATGACGAGAAAACCTTCTTTGATGACATGCCCATTTTTTTTTTAGAGTCTCTGTCTTAGGGCACAGCTGGAAAGGATCCAGGAGCAGATCGGGCTGAGCAAGAAGCCTGAACCACTAGGCTTTCAGGTGTTGGATGCCTGGAAAGAAAGCCTGGGTCAGCCGGTGCAACCCGATATCTCAGAGCCACAGATCTATTCACGGCCGAAGATGACACCGCCTTCTTCCAGACTTCCATAATGGGGTCCAGTAGTGACTCATTAAAAGGCAAAAGTGGCTCTGCAGTTGTTGAGGCAGGGTGCAACACTTCTGTCAAGATGTTTGGCTTGGTCTCAGACACCGGCAAAGGGAGGTCCAAAAAGTCAGCTGCCTTTCTAATGACTGAATGAAAAGTCGCTGCCTCCTCTGTGTACTCCCCAGGTGATGACAAGTCCCATTCTGGAGAGGTGTCCAGACCACTAGCAGTGTCCAAGCCATGGAGACCTTCACGAGAGTCCTCAATCTCCCCTTCCTCCAATGCCTGTCTCCGGTATTCTTGCTCTTCAAGGAGGCGAAGAGCAAGCCTCCTCGAATGCAGTCTCTCCTCTATCCTCGGCGTTGACATGGCGTCAGCAGATGTCGAAGCTTGACGCCGATCCTCGGATCCGTCAGACGCCGGATCTAACGGCGCCATGGATTTTTTGGCACCGAACGTGGAGCAGGACGGACTGAAGACTGTTCCGGAGTCGGTGGAGGTCTAGTCGGCGTCGCTGGCTGAGACACCGACGCCACAGGAGCCGAAGCCACAGGCGCAGACACCGGCATCGAGCCCACGTTTCCCAAGGGAAGAAAGGGCATAAAGGGTGCCGGTCGTAGTGGAGCCGGAGCACCCATGTTGAAGGCCTAAGGGCCTGACGGACCAGCCGGTCCACCACCTGGAGCCATCTGTTGAAAGATGGAGAACATCGCATTCAAGAATGCGGCACTATCGGCTCCAGGGGCCGGGAAAGCCGGGTACTGAGGTGCCTGGTTCGAAGGCGACATCAACGCCGGTCCCGACGTCTGCATGGACGGAGAAAACACCTGAGGCTGTGGAACCTCGAACACCGAAGGAGGATTAACCGGTGACATCGGTGAAGTCGGGGAAGTCGGAGATGGTAACGGCGTCGGCGGCTGGGGAGAGACGGTGGGACTAACTTCCCAAGTCTTTCGATGTCGAGTCGAAAGTGACCTCGATCCTATCCTCTCCTTACTCAACCGGCGTCGAGATTCGACGACGCCGGGAGTCCCGATGACGCCGATGCGACTTCAGTGAAGACGACTTTCGGTGATGTCTTTTCTCCTCCTTCTTTGACTTCGCAAGAAAAAGTTTGGCCTCACGTTCTTTCAAGGCCTTTGGATTCATACGTTGACAAGAATTGCACTTGTCAACGTCGTGGTCGGAACTAAGAGACCACAAACAGTCAGAATGTGGGTCCATAACCGACATTTTGCCTCCACACTCTCGGCAGGGCTTGAATACTGACTTTCTTTGCGACATTGTAATGTCTCAAAGCAAAAAATAGCCAAAAAACACTGTAACTACGTCGAGCAGCAACAGTAGCTCCCTCGAAGATAACCGTTTCGAATGGCACAGAAAAAAGGGAACTGACGTCGACGAGGACCTCTTATTGCCTGTATGACGTCAGACGGCGTCACGTGGGCAATTGTGACATCCTCATCGACGTGCAGAAACTAGGAAGAAGATTTCCGTTGAATGCTGGCGCAATGGGAGTATTCAATATGTGAGGAATACACAGGTAGTTGTATCCATCAGAAATTAAGCCCTACTATAGTAGTAGTCCTGGTATAATTAGAGAGGCTATTGTAGGAAAGTCCCTCTTTCTGGCATGGTTACTCCCACTTTTTGCCTGTTGTCAGTGTGCTTAAACTGTTATCACTGGGATCTTGTTAACCAGGACACCAGTGATTGTGCTCACTGGTGTACCCCTGTAAGTCCTAGTATATGGTCCCTAGGCACCCAGGGCATTGGTAAACCAGGAGTCCCCAATGGGCTGCAGTACGTATTATGCCACCCATGGAAGCCCATGCAAACTGTGTCTGCAGGCCTGCTATTTGCAGCCTGCGTGAAAAGGTGCATGCACCCTTTCACTGCTGGTCACTACACCACATCACTGTAAGTCACCCCTATGGTAGGCCCTTCCAGTCCTAAAGGCAGTATGCAGGTTCTTGTGTGTGTGGGCACCCCTGCAGGAGCAGAGATGCCCCTATGAACTCCAGTTCCAATTCCCTGGACTTTGTGAGGGGGGGGGGGTCATTTTAGCTATGTACTGGCCATAGGTCACTACCTATGGTCCAGCTACATAATAGTAACTCTGAACCTAGGCGTGTTTGGTATCAAACATATCAGAATCAGACCCAAATACTGACGCCAGATTCCATGCACTCTGGGGGCTCCTTAGAGGACCCCCGTATAGTTCCTACCAGTCTTTCAGGGTCTGCGAGCAGCCCAAGCTGCTGCAGCCCTTTAGACAGGATTCTGCCTTCCTGCTGCTTGATCAGCTCAAGCAGGGAAAGGCAGAACAAAGGGGTGGTGCCCAGAGCTCCTCCAGGTGGCCACTTCATTCTGCCATTTTGAAAACAAGATGGGCAGAGGCCCTTAGGAGCATCGGACTGGTCAGGTTAGGCAGATGACCTCAGTGACCCCCTCTGATAGGTGGTCACCTTGCAAAGTGACCAAGTCCCTTTTGGGGCTATTTAGGTACTCTCTTGCGGGTGGGTCCCCAGATTTGGCATGCAAGACTCCACCAGGACTCCTCTGCAACGCCCTCTTCTGCTCCTAGCCACCAGAACTGCTGCTGGACTTCACAGGAACCGAAAAAGACTGCAACACCGAGACAACCTCTCCTTGCAACATTGTTTATGCGACTCCTGTCAGCAACTTGCAACATTTCCACGACTGTGCATTCTCTGGGGTGGCAAGACTTCAGCTACACCGAAGAAGCAAGAAGGAATCTCTCTTGGAGTGAAGGAGTCACTCCCCTGCATCTGCAGGCACCTAAGGCAACGACATCCGGCTGCTGGGATCTGCTATCCTCTGGACCTGCAAAGATTCTCCAGCACAGGTGGTGGTTCTGAGAGGACTCCTGAGTCCTCTCTGCTTTCTGTCTTACTCAGGAGATGAGGAGTCCCTGCCTTTTTATCTCCAAGATAGAACCTTTGTGCACTGTGACTGTTGCAGCAACCAATGTTTGTTGACTCCTGTTCCGAGGGATCTTTGGGCTCCAAGTAGCCCTGGCCCCCAGCACTCTACCTCTGCAAGGACAGTCTCCTTTCTTCTGATCCAGCAACGTGGGACTCCTCTCCAGGTGTGCTGTCCGGGCCTCAATGCGACATATTGTGCCCGCTGCCAGTGGGTTGCTCGTGGGGGCTCCAAGTGCTTCTGCTGGCTTTCGTGTCTTCTGAGGGTCAGCCCGGACACTCCTCCAAGGGTGGAGTCCCCAGAACCTTGCTGTTCCTCTTCAGTTTTGCAATCTCCAACAGCTCCAGTTGCATTTGATTGTGCTTGTTGGTGGTCCTCCTGACCACTGACCCACCTGCAATCCGGCGACTTTTGAGGGACAGCTCCTAGGTGACTTCAGGGACTCCTCTGCAGCTCTTGGACTTCACAGCTGGACTTCATCCACCACCGTTGACCCGAATCTTCACCCAGACGGGTGGGCATTGCCTTCTGCCCTACCTGGACACTCTTGCGTGGACTGGACTTTGCCTCCTTCTTTTGCAGAACCTCTTCATCCAGAATCTACCGTTTGGTTCCACCGGTCTTGTCCTGTGTAGGAAGTTGGCTCTGTATGCACTATTTCAAAGTAAGGAATAGTATGCACAGAGTCCAAGGGTTCCCCTTAGAGGTAAGATAGTGGCAAAAAGAGATCATTCCAATGCTCTATTTTGTGGTAATGTGGTCGAGCAGTAGGCTTATCAGAGGGTAGTGTTAAGCATTTGTTGTACACACACAGGCAATAAATGAGGAACACACACTCAAAGACAATTACAGGCCAATAGGTTTTTGTATAGAAAAATATATTTTCTTAGTTTATTTTAAGAACCACAGGTTCAAGATTTACAAGTAATGCTTTAAATGAAAGGTACTTCACCTAGGAACTTTAGGAACTTTGAATTAGCAAAATAGCATATACAGTTTTCTCATAAATGACATATAGCTATTTTAAAACTAGACACTGCAATTTTCAACAGTTCCTGGGGGAGGTAAGTGTTTGTTAGTTTTTGCAGGTAAGTAAACCACCTACGGGGTTCAAGTTTGGGTCCAAGGTAGCCCACCGTTGTGGGTTCAGAGCAACCCCAAAGTTACCACACCAGCAGCTCAGGGCCGGTCAGGTGCAGAGGTCAAAGTGGTGCCCAAAACGCATAGGCTTCAATGGAGAAGGGGGTGCCCCGGTTCCAGTCTGCCAGCAGGTAAGTACCCGCGTCTTCGGAGGGCAGACCAGGGGGGTTTTGTAGGGCACCGGGGGGGGGACACAAGTCAGCACAGAAAGTACACCCTCAGCAGTACGGGGGCGGCCGGGTGCACTGTGCAAACAAGCGTTGGGTTCGCAATAGAAATCAATGGGAGACCAAGTGGTCTCTTCAGCGATGCAGGCAGGCGGGGGGGGGGCTCCTCGGGTAGCCACCACCTGGGCAAGGGAGAGGGCCACCTGGGGGTCGCTCTTGCACTGGAGGTCGGATCCTTCAGGTCCTGGGGGCTGCGGGTGCAGAGTCTTTACCAGGCGTCGGGTCCTTGAAGCAGGCAGTCGCGGTCAGGGGGAGCCTCAGGATTCCCTCTGCAGGCGTCGCTGTGGGGGCTCAGAGGGTTCAACTCTGGCTACTCACGGTCTCGTAGTTGCCGGGGAGTCCTCCCTGTGGTGTTTGTTCTCCACAAGTTGAGCCGGGGGTGTCGGGTGCAGAGTGCAAAGTCTCATGCTTCCGACGGGAAACGTGTGTTATTTCAAAGTTGCTTCCTTGTTGCAAAGTTGCAGTCTTTGGGGAACAGAGCCGCGGTCCTCGGGAGTTCTTGGTCCTTCTAGATGCAGGGTAGTCCTCTGAGACTTCAGAGGTTGCTGGACATTGGGAATGCGTCGCTGGAGCAGTGTCTTTAGAAGTGGGGAGACAGGCCGGTAGAGCTGGGGCCAAAGCAGTTGGTGTCTCCGTCTTCTCTACAGGTTTTTCAGTTCAGCAGTCCTCTTCTTCTTAGGTTGCAGGAATCTGAGTTCCTAGGTTCTGGGGAGCCCCTAAATACTGAATTTAGGGGTGTGTTTAAGTCTGGGGGTTAGTAGTCAATGGCTACTAACCCTGAGGGTGGCTACACCCTCTTTGTGCCTCCTCCCTGAGGGGAGGGGGGCACATTCCTATCCCTATTGGGGGAATCCTCCATCTGCAAGATGGAGGATTTCTAAAAGTCAGAGTCTCCTCAGGTCAGGACACCTTAGGGGCTGTCCTGACTGGCCAGTGACCCCTCCTTGTTTTTCTCATTATCTCCTCTGGCCTTGCCGCCAAAAGTGGGGCCGTGGTCGGAGGGGGCGGGCAACTCCACTAGCTGGAGTGCCCTGGGGTGCTGTAACAAAGGGGGTGAGCCTTTGAGGCTCACAGCCAGGTGTTACAGTTCCTGTAGGGGGAGGTGAGAAGCGTCTCCACCCAGTACAGGCTTTGTTACTAGCCACAGAGTGACAAAGGCACTCTCCCCAGGTGGCCAGCAACATGTCTGGTGTGTGGCAGGCTGCTAAAACTAGTCAGCCTACACGGATAGTCGGTTAAGGTTTCAGGGGGCACCTCTAAGGTGCCCTCTGGGGTGTATGTTACAATAAAATGTACACTGGCATCAGTGTGCATTTATTGTGCTGAGAAGTTTGATACCAAACTTCACAGTTTCAGTGTAGCCATTATGGTGCTGTGGAGTTCGTGCATGACAGACTCCCAGACAATATACACTTATGGCTACCCTGCACTTACAATGTCTAAGGTTTTGCTTAGACACTGTAGGGGCATAGTGCTCATGCACTTATGCCCTCACCTATGGTATAGTGCACCCTGCCTTAGGGCTGTAAGGCCTGCTAGAGGGGTGACTTATCTATACCTATAGGCAGTGTGAGGTTGGCATGGCACCCTGAGGGGAGTGCCATGTCGACTTAGTTGTTTTATCCCCACTAGCACACACAAGCTGGCAAGCAGTGTGTCTGTGCTGAGTGAGGGGTCCCCAGGGTGGCATAAGACATGCTGCAGCCCTTAGAGACCTTCCCTGGCATCAGGGCCCTTGGTACCAGAGGTACCAGTTACAAGGGGCTTACCTGGATACCAGGGTGTGCCAATTGTGGAAACAAAGGTACAGGTTAGAGAAAGAACACTGGTGCTGGGGCCTGGTTAGCAGTCAATGGCTACTAACTTTCAAATCATAACTTGGCATCAGCAAAGGCAAAAAGTCAAGGGGTAACCATGCCAAGGAGGCATTTCCTTACACACTGCTATTGCAATATTCGATTTACGAGTCCCCCTGTAGCCTATGGGACAATCAAGTAACTTACCGCTCCTCTCCTTGTCCCTTGGGGTCTTCTAGATACTCATCGCTTAGAGTTCCACTCTTTCCCAGCCCTTGGCTAACTACTCCATATCCTCTTGTGGGGGACCCATTCTCCCATTCCACTTTTTTAGTAGATGGTTTGGCCCCCTTATAGGGCCCCTGCTATTTTGTGCTATTTCCTAATACTTACCTGTGCATATTTTGTGTGCAGTTATCTCCAGAAGGGGATTTGCCTACAGTAATCTAGTATGGCGTTCCTGTAATAAAGTACCTTTATTTTTGCAACACTGTGTGGTTCCTTTCTTGTGTGATACGTTACTGGGTGACTACTGTGGTATTGCAAGTGCTTCACACTCCTCCTAGATAAGTCGTGGCTGCTCACCACAGCTACCACTAGAGAGCCCTGGCTACCTAGACACTGTAACACTATCTAATAAGGGTTGGCTGGACCCAGTATAAGGTGTAGCGACATAGGTGCCCACCACACACTGGGCCAGCCTTCTACAGCTATTACCAGAGTTCTTACATAATGAGATTGCTGCTATAATTTGTCACCACACTACATGGCACCAAAGGGACAAGTAGATTTTGTTTTACTGGACAAGTAGTTTTAAGAAGCAACCTTAACATTAATGTTTGGGAGAGCCATGACGACTAAGTTATCTCAGTGGACCAACAAAAGATCTACTAATGAGGATGGAGCTCGTAAGAAGGACCTGGATTGTAAACAGAAAACTAAAGCATAGGCAGACAAGCATAGACGTGCTAAGGACATTACTTTTACTAGAGGAGGTAGAGTGCTTGTCTGTCAGACAAGAAAATACAAATCTGATGTTTCTTTTGATGCTAAGCCATTCCAAGCTGTGACTGGTAAAGGACACATGGTGACTACCCAATGTCCTGGAAAGTCCACTACGCAAGATTCCTCGCTTTTCCGACATCTGGCTTGTCAGTCCCTGATGTCACTACATAGACTGGTTCTGAGAAGACTATTGAGAACTCCCTGACTGCTGTTGTCCCTACATCGCCAGTGTAGGTCACAGACAATTCTCCTGTCTTTTCCCAGTTTCAAAACACACAATCAGGACATGTGGTTATCCCTCTACGAAGATTAATTGAAGTTATAATTGTATATATTTGTTTAAAAGATCTATTTTTTACTTAACAAAGGGGTAAATGTAGTGTTGCGTGAGTTAGCAAAGACTGAACCGTTTTGGGTCCTGATGGACTCCGAAGAGCTGTGACTTAAGTGTTTGAGTGCAGGAAGTGAATGCAGGTTTAGAATGCGGAGTTTACCGTTACATGCACACAAATAAAGACGATTAATACCAAGCTCCGTGTGTGGTGTACTTATTGGTGGGTACCCAGGGTCGGGAGGACACTACAAGCTATCCTGGAGGACAGGGGAACTCCGCTAAGGTGGTAGCATGGGAGGAGTTGGAAAAGGCTGCTGTATTGAGGAGCTCCACAGTGTTTTGGAAGATCGTCAACCAGCCCTTCTTGTCTGTGTATGAGAAACTATCCTAGGCCACTAAAGCTAGTTAGGCCATTTAAGTAGCATTTTTAATCCAGGAAACAGGGGATCGAATATAGTAAGCTTGGAAGTAGATGTATAGTGAAGCTATTGAAACTAAGGAAGTAATTGCTGCCATTAATCAGAGTCCTGCCAGATAGCCTCTGGGACCGGTAGGAGTCCCATTAGATCTTTTAAAAAATAATATTGCACTTTGGGCTCTGATTTTAACTAAAGCTTTTAAATCTTCTATAAAAGGGGATCGCAGACCTTCCTGGACGGAAGCTGTAGTTGTCCCCCTTTCTAAAAAAAAGGGTATAGACATTTCGTGTCGTGTTATTGCCCAATTTCCCTTCTTGATAGCTCTCTCAAAGTACATAGTAGGAATACTCCAGGTAACTTGAGGTATGGTTGGAGGAAAATCAGGTCCTGTTCAGAGTGCAGTATGGGTTTAATCCCAGGGTTGGCACCGTTGAACAGTGCATGAATTTCCAGTTGATTATTGGTAAATATGTCAAGGCCAGGACGGGTTCCATTCACCTTGTGTTTATGGACCTCTCTGACATGGTTAATAGTGTGAAGCTCTGGGACATTATGGCTAGGATGGGAATCGACCAGGCTAAAATTGGATTACTTCAAAGGATGCATTGGATTTGTAGAGTCAGGGTCAAATATGTTAGAAAGGGTGATCTTTTCACTATAACTAAAACTATGCTGGGGGTCAAACAAGGTTGTGTGATGGCCCCTCTACTGTTCCTTCTTTATAGTAATGATTTGGAATCCCATTTACGTAAAGGAGGGAAAGATCTGCCAAAAATGAAGTCTAGTGTTCCGCCGGTTTTACTGTACGCAGATGATGTGGTTCTAATTTCAAAACCTGCAAATGGCCTGCAACTCCTAGATGTTTATTATAGCTTTACAAGGGGGTTAGGCCTCAAAACTAACCTTAGCAAATCATTCATAATGAGTACTGGCCCTAATAATGTGAAAACAGGAGTGTTTTACTTGGGTGGGATGGAAATTTGCAGGGTTAAGACTTTTACCTAACTTGGCTTTTCCCTGGATCAGAACCCAAATTGGTGCAGTCTTTATACTAACAGGGTGTCTCCATGCCAAAGAGCTGTGGAGTCAGTTTTCACCTTTGTCGGTTGGGACAGAAGCTGGTACAGGAAATGATCAATATTTATTAAAGTAAGCGCATTTCTGTAGCGACTTATGGAGTAGGTGTATAGGGAATACAAGGGTGCAGGGTCATTGTAAAAAGTTGAGAATACATTTTAGCAAAGTCTGTCCCTTAATCCACTCCATCCTTTATGTACCAATCCGAAGTGGGTTTGATCCCGATGGTGGATAAGATTAATCTGAAACCTTGTTACTTTGGCCCAGAATCTGGGAAAACACAAGAGCACCTATCAAGGGAAATGCTAGATTATTTGTCTTTCCCTGGATAATGACCTGACTATCTCTTGGATTAATTATATTAAAATGGCTTTTTTTTTTTTTTAGATTTGGGCCTTCCGGGGCTATATTTTAAACAGGAGAATATAAATGGAAAGGCTGTGTTTCAGGTTAAAGAGATGTTTAAAGAAAAGCAGGGTAGACTTCACCAGGAGAATTTTGATAAACTTTGCTCTAGTGCTAATTATAACCTAATCAAAATGCTACTGGACTGTTGTTTTTATCTGTTATTGATTCTTAATGTGCACTTGAGGTATTTTCTCACAATTTTTTTTAAAATATATTATTACATTTATTACTGGCATTTCCCAGGGAAGCTGATTGGAGCTTACCACTGCCAAGTTGCGCATGTGACAATGTTTCCCAAAAAAGTGCATTGAACTCTTGTTTGCCATTTATACTCTTATTCACAGAAACGTTTTCAGACCCCAATTTTAAGTTTGTCTAAGATTAGATCCCATTAGGAAGCTTTTGCCTTCCTACGAAAATTGGCCAATATGAATCTGTGTTGCTGTGACAAATTTTGTTCACTGTGCATTGGGGATCAGAAATATTTACAGGACTTTGTAATGTATTATGCACATTGATTTCTGGCTGTTTCACATATATTCTTGTTGCTTACGTTTTTTATGATTTGTTTTCCAATCTTTTTTATGTGGGAAGTCCATTGTTTGTGTACTGATTTTAGATGTGTGCTTTTATGGCTGTTGATAAGCCGAATAAAGCTTATTTGACTGAGTGACTCATTGACTTCTCTTCAATTCCTCTAATATCCCAGAAGCATCATTAAGGGGAGCTGAACCATGTACTGAGCACGTGCAGAAAGCCCTCAACACATATATGGCCATCTCCTGCTAGGAAGTGCCTACAGTGAGCCAGTTAACCATCAGTCCAGAGGCATCTCTGTAAGCCTGCAACATCTGTCACAGTCTCCATAGCAAGCCCTCTGGTTGTTGTAGGAAAAGTATGTTGTCGTATGCATAGAGGGATATTTTATTTTCGAACAAATCAGGCCAGCAGGACTGAGCACCACTTCTAACCACTCTGCCAAGAGTTCAATGGCAAGAGTGAAGAGAAGTGGAGAGAAAGGACATCCCTGCCAAGTGCCTCGTTCTATAGGAAAGGGATAAAATAAAGGCCCATAGAGAAGAGCCTTGCTTCGCAATGCGGTTATAGTTTGCTGCTTGTGCTCGCTCTAGTCTTGTGGTACTCAGTCTTGCTTTGACTGCAGTGCCGGTTTCTCGAGCCAATAATGTTCAGCTTCGTTTCATCTGGGAGATTTTGGAGCCTTGGCTTTTTCGTCTGAAGTTTATGATGGTCACCACCACCACTATTTTTTTGCACTTTACTGTAGTGCGGATACATGATGGCAACTGGAGATGGTCACCCTTACCTTGGAACCTCCAAATCACCGTATCTAGTGAGGGTCCAGCATCCAGCGCCTAAATGTCAGCTCCATACTCGAAGAAAAACTAATCCTGAAAAGAAAGTTTATCTATTTAATCAGCATGGAAAATAAAGTGGGCAAGAGGTAGAAAATGGTTCTATTATGACTTAAGTTAGTTTATTATTATTTGCCTCAGCTTCTAGTCAGGGCCAAGACGGAAACATTTGACTGAAAGTTAAATTATTTGGGTATTTTGACACTTATTTATTACACCGGAAAAGAACTGCTACGAGTTCTGCAAGATAAATATCTTTTATGACCTTTCTTCTGGTTAATTATATCACCAGAATCCTTGCATCTAAATCATGGTGCAGAAGAATGATGCAGAAAGCTACCAGTTACGGAGCATCTATATCTAGCACTTAGTACCCAGACCACCTCCTGAACATTATCAGCTTCTTTCCACTGAAAACTGGGTTTCTGATCTTCTGTTTTGCTGTTATTTTATGTAATTAAATTAGGTGCGAGGAGAGGATTTGTGCTACAACTCGATTGAAACATGCACAATAACAGTAAAACTGAACTAAGATATTTTGACACTGCACCCATATTGCTCTAATTTCTGGATACTTGTACACCTCATTGCTTATTATTTCCAGTGATGTCGCTCATTTGTATTTAATACTGTAACTGTGTAAACAGACAGGGGGTTCAGTTGTTGTGCTAAGTTATGTGAACGGTATAGTGCTGTACTGGCCTTAGTACAGCCTGTCAGCGCTAATGGGTTTGGGAACCTTCATGCCCTAGCCTGTCACAGACTGCAGTCTGTTTTTATATCTGAGTAGTATCCTTAGTAATGCAGGTTTGGTTAATATTTTGTGCACATACGTGAAAGTATTTGCCGCTCTACTTTCATGGAAGTATGAAGTAAACCATGCCCATGACGTACACCACACACTGATGTAGGCTGTGCAGCCAGTGTAGCAGAAATTGTGGAGAAAAGGACTAGTGTGCCACAGTTTTTTCAAAGATTTCTTTGGAAGGATGAACCACCTGAAAATCCCTGGTTTGGGTAAGTTTCCTGGAACAACATGAAAATATTGAAATATGTAATAACCTATTCAGAATCTCTGGGTCTGAGGCAAATTATGAAGAATGTGTGCTAATAAATTCACCATTTGGCTCAGTGTTTTGAAAATGTTTGTGGTGAAAAACTTAAATTTGCTTTAAAAGGCCTGCACGAGGCATTCAGGGGCAGTTATTTACCTCCCTCACACATTACAAATTGGCACACCGCGAACGTAGAACTGCATCACATCAGCAGCATGAAGTTATTACATGGGCCGGGGAGCTCTAAGACCCACAAGCCAGGTTTCACCTGGTATTTGGACAGGGTCACCCATTTCACTGTAATTCACATGGAAAAAAGACAAACGTTTCTAGTGCATTGTGCACGAGCAAGCGTGGAAAACATCAGTTAATCTCAGGAGATCCTGTCGCTAAGAGTGGTTGCCTCTGCAATCGGAGACATGACCCTCTCTTTAAAGGGCTTGTTTCTGTGTGCAGTGTTCTGAAAATATTGGTTATCCTGCAGGGATCCATGTTGGTAAGACAAAATTAAGCTGCTTTTCAATACAGTTTGGTGAAAATGTTATCTCTGATTTTTCATGATTTAGTCAATCTAAACACTGTTTAAACTTTCCTAATCTTAGATACTAACACCCTGGTTCTGAGTTTGTGAGAGTAGTAGCGGTTAATTATCACAGCTAGTAAATAACAATGCCCTGGGTAAATTACTTCTCTGGTGTGAGAAACAGCTCCAATTCCGAGCTTGAGGGAATAACATGCAGATTTTGGTGCATACTTTTCCCGTGTTAAACTCTGGCAGTCTTGACCTGCTGAAATTAAACGAGGGGTGAGGTATTTAACGCAATCTCTGCAGTCTGATTAGTTCTTCATCCAAGGACATGGAAATCTCTCAAGAACAGTCAGTGCAGCAATTCTCCATTCACATCAATAAGCCATACATTTTCGGAGAACTTTTCAATTTCCTTCGTGATACCAGGGTTCCTGCATGTGAATTATTTAATCCTGCATTCTGGGAGCTGCAAATCAAAAATACAGCCCGTGTGAAAGCTCTCCATTCACTTCAATAAACCAACCCCAGTCGGGGAACCTTTCAGTTTCCCTCTTGGTGACAATCAGTAAGTGGTTGCCGTTACCTAACAAGTACTGAACTCTGCATAGCGACTCAGACATATTTGTATAGCAATTTATGCTAATCTATCAGAAGGAAGTTGGTGGGAGGGAAGTCCTGCAAATAAAAGAAAATCCCTCAAAATAACACGGTTTCCTAAGTAAAATTATGAAAAAGTCTATTAACAATTCTAAATTAATAAATAATGAGCAGGGATCTGTAGATCCAGGCAAGTTCCCCAAGGGGATGGGTGGGTGGGGGGGAGGAGAACATAAACTAGGCCATTTGACTTTCACTTTGGATCTGCCAGACTTTTCCTGGCGATCCTAAAGAGGGAAAATTGCACACCAGACTATCAGCTCTAAATAGAGCAGACTTTTTGAAGTATATAAACCAACTGCCCCAAGCCCACTGGTGTAATTAACCACCAGCAGGGGCACCAACAGTGAAATTATTATGGTCCCCACAACTTTAAGTAGAGTGAACAGACAGTCAGTTTGGCAGGCATTTGTGGCAGAGTACCCTGTCCTCCAATTTCTAAATGAGACTTCAAGTTCATTATTTTACCGTTCACATTAAAATCAAATGACATGAATACTGAGGACATTGTATGTGTATTTAAATGGCTGAGCATGTGCCTTTGGTGTCTCATTAATCTTTTGATCTTGAAGTAATAATGAAATAATGAATGCAGGTATTGACTGAGAACTTTACTGTGAATAAATACCTTTAATGCACTGGCCTCCATAACTGAACTTAAATAATTAAGCTATTTGAAATAGCTCATACCCAGGATGACAGTAGACATCTAATGGTTCCACATCTGGTCCTGATATCTCATGCAAACCTGGCTTGCCATGGTCTCATATAAAGAAAGCCCCAAGGTTATATCCACTCAACTATAGATGTGTTCAATCAAATATCATGAAATATTATTCACCTACAAGCGAGTGGGTGGATAATCACCAACCAAGAAGCAACACTGGTGGTAATACTCAACCAATAATATGCGCTCTAATCGATTGTTTTTATCATCGGGAGTTGCCATTGGAGAAAGCATGACATATACAGCAGGCCAGAGGCTGCCAGTGACCCCAGCTATCAATCAGTGCCGCTGCAAATGTAGACCATTTTTCAGAGGCTTGTTTTAGATCACAAATATGACTCCAGAGAACGTTAAGATCAGTTGTACAGGGGGAAATAGTTTAATTTATGTCACTATTTGAGACATTCAAAAGATATGGAGTCATTGGTATTTAAGACTGTTATACCAGAAATGGCCAATGCATCAAAAGGAATGCCCCGGCACACCAGAGTCGAAATTTGTTAATTGGTATTTCTTTTTATTTGCAGTGTTTTAGTACAGAGCAAGTTCACCAACAGATAGTAGCATGCTTTACAAGGAACTAAAACAGCATATACCAGATATCTGTAGAAAGTTTGAGGCCTGACACACTCCAAGCCCCCCAGTAACACATCATCTATGTAGTTATTTTACTCATTTGTCATGGAGGAAGTGAAACACTCATAGAAGGGTAGGGCTCACTACACCTCCACGTGAAAAGTAGAAAAAGGGTAATGAGTTTGGTTCGCAAGAACCCAAAAGATTAGCTTGGAGACTACACTTGTTACTCTTTTTTTCTACAAGATACGCCCAACAACATTATCAAGAAGATCAACTGAGCTGTACATATGCCAGATGCGATTAACACAGTTTTCTAGGAGATCCACTGAACTGTAAAGGGGTCTGGGTTCAAGCTGATGGAGGGGAGAGGGGGTTAAAGACACACTCAGAGATCATTCAACTTAACAAGGACAGTCTGGGGGAGGTAGGGTGACCACCTGGCTTTGAGGCAAATTCTGGACAGGACTGTAAAAAATTCAGGACAAAGGGTCAAAATTCAGGACAAAGGGTCAAAATTCAGAAT